>NW_028258364.1:6069593-6382238 GCF_053883595.1 Heterocephalus glaber
AATTGCCTTTTTCATTAAATATGCTAGAGCTTACATTTTTATTTTTAGCTATACCATTTACACACTTTGCATTGTTACTCTGTCACCTCTAATAAAGGCCATCTTATCCAGGGGCCTTTGGTGAAGGCTCTCCCTAGACAACTCTGCTGAGATCTCCTTACTGGAGTTCCTTGTAAACACGCTCTTCAGCTCTTCATTCTAGTTCAGTACTTTTTACTCCCAGCCTTTTCTCTTCTTTGTCTCCTTGGCCCTGGGATGGTTCTAAGAGAGGACACTCTTGCTCAGGGTTCCTTCTGCAAGAAGACATTGTCTCCCATCTGTGTCATTACATTTGAACTTCATCCAGTACTGTCCCATAGGAAAAAGTAAAGTACTCAAGGAGCCAGCAACTTCATTCTGGCCTCATTTATGTCATTACAGTAAATGAATAAGTGCTTAGTTGTTACTTTCTATTTGGGCCCTTGTTTATTTGATGTCTTTAGATCCTGGCAGCTCAACTCCCCTCAACACCCACTACCACTTCGCTGTTTCAACCACTTCCTCCTTCTTTGGCTAAGATGTTACCAGGGTGTCTATCCCAGCAGCCATGTTGGCCTACAACTGATCTTAGGGCAGGGGTGAAAGTTCCTCCTGTGAGGAAATCTTCCATTTCAGGAAGCTGTAGGAGGGATTTTTCTGGTACATCATCCTGGAGGAGCAGACACAGCTCACACAGTTTAAAAAATGTACCTGGGAAGGTCTCATCCAGCTACTATGGGCCTCAGGTTTGTCTCTGTGGCTATTGTGATGGTGGTTTATCTTGAATATCAAACTGATTGTTTTAAGAATTAAGATTAAGAAAGCACACTGCTGTATATATCCGGGTGGGTCATGAAACTGTGATTTTAGGGACTATATCTGGTTCCTGGCTTTGTCCTAGGTGACACTTTTCCTCTTTGTTTTGCTTCTTAAAACCATGAATTGAGCAGATTTGCACCACTATGCCCTTTCTTCACATGTTCCTATTTTGGAGCCAGCTGATCATGGACTGAACCACTGAAACCATGAGCCAAAATAAACTATCTCCTCCTTTAAGCTGTCGGTGGATGATTTCTCCCAGTAATGGGAAAGCTGACCAAGGCAGCTATTTTCCACAAGTGGGAACAGAAAGTTCACTCTATTATAACAAAGGTTTGCCTGAAGAGATGGAGGCCAAAACACATGGAATAGGGTCTTTAGAATTTGCATACATATGCAAGTTTGAGCATCTTAATTATAAAGGAGAAAACTGAGACTGTCATAGGTCTATTTCCCAACTCACCAAGTCAAACTTATTTGGGAAAGTCTGGAAACAGAGAGTAACCTCATACTATTTGAAATCTATCAGGAAGATGACCAAAAAAAGTAGAATGAAAAAGAATACTTACTTTGATGTTTTTTTCAGATTTTCATGGTTGTTACCATGATTTCTTCTTAGAAATATACAAAACTTCATAAGAATCCTAGACTATATTATAGTCACTTCATTGCCATGAAATTTCATGAACATAATTATTGTCCTTTAAGCACTATTCATCAATAAGTATTTCCTCAATAAATGCATTATTTCACATTTGAGTGTGTAACAGAGTGAAGATTCAACTTTATTGACTTTGGGATCCTCCTGAGAGATTGGTGGAGCACACCGTGGGTTTCTCCGGGTGTATCATGCAGGTGTGGCTTTGGGTCTTTGTCTGTTCCCTCACCCCTTGCTCTCTATCAAGGTTCCCCTGCTCTGCATTCAGGCTGCTGTGAACTAAGAATCATGCTTTCTGCTATGATGTTTTTGCCTTGGTGCCAGACAACCATGGACTGAATCCCCTTTAAAACCCTTAAATTTCCCTTCTTTTAGGTTGTTGGTATCAGGTATTGTGCCCAGCAATGGGAAAACTGACAAATACTTGTCACTTGAAAAATATTGCTAAACTCATTGGGGATTTATTTTAATAACAATTCATTTTGATAAATTATTACACTATAATATATGATTAAAATGAAAAAGAATTTTCTGTTAATTGAAAGATAGCAGGCAACATTAAAATTAAATTACTCACTTCTCCTAATTTATGGTATGGGCCAAAGAAGAAGCTGAAAAGAATTTCTAATATTAAAAAGTTAAAAGACAGTTATCAGAGGCAATTGAGAAACCATGCATCTGTTTTTCCATTTCTTAGCTAATACCAGTCATTAAAAAGTTTTATTTTCTTACTATGTTCCTGAAGCCACATCACATAACTTTTACTATTATCTCACTTAATACTTAAATACTGGTGAGAAAGATCTCATGCATATATGTATGAAAAAAAGAGTAGTCTTTTTCTCTATGGATGAGAAACTCAAGAGTTAGAAAGATCACATAAATTGACTACAGATATTTGTCAGCTTAGGCTATAGATTAAAATTCAGAGTATGTGAAATCAAGAAACTCTAGAGATTTATTTCCATGACAGGATTTCAATGCATCTTTCTGTAAAATCTATTATTTATTTAAGAAAAGACAGCTCATGGAAGTGTCAGTGAATCCTGGCATGCACCAAGTTTAAAGTAATTTTAGACAATAAGTAACTTTTTATGAAAATTGAGTTTGTGGAAAGGAATACTCCATTTCCTTTTCTCATGAATCTTTTCTTGGTAGCAAGTTATTACAGGACTTGCTCCAGGTACATGCTGACTTCTCTACTGTACATAAAAATTGAACTGATAAAAGGAAAAATGAAAGGCATTATCAAATATCAACTGTGCACCTGTTAATTGGAGGCCTGAAGTAAGCCTTGGCAGATGTGAAATATTAAGACTGTGTGAAGTTCAAGTAAAACACATTAGAGCTCAGTGAGAAACTGGTAAAGGAGGAACATAAATATGAACCCATATTTTAATCATGGTCTTTGTCATTACATGTCTTCAAACTTATTACCTCATAGGTTCTTTAAACAGTACCCAGTTTTACTTTCTACTTTCTGACTTAACTTTGTGAATGATTAAATTTCTTAGCGTTCAATGTTATCTTTTAAGTACTATCAAATGATAATTGTACTATCTACAAATGCATTATTTGGCATTTTAGTCTTTGAAAAAAATCTCAACTATATATTTAACCAACTCCAAAGAGGGATTATTTTCTTATCATACAAATGAGAACTTCGTTTTCTTATCATCATTGTATTGCCACAGAAAGGAAGACTGTGTGTGTGTTAAAACCTTACTCAGGTAACACTCGAAGTATACTGCAGACAAGAATTTTCAAGTTGGGGTTTATAGTGACACGTTCTTTCAACTGGAAAAGAGAATGTGCCAGGGTTTCTATTTATCGTTGCTCTTAGTTTACATTTATAGGTTATTTTTGCTTTCAAATTTTCTTTCTTTATCAGTGTATTTCCTGTGTTTAATCCAGAATAAATACTTGAATATTTAGGATTTTATTATCTTTTCCTGAGGATATTTTTATTTTGTTGTCAAGATACCAAACAGTATATTTTTCTATTAAGGAAAATATATGCTTATTGTAAGGCATAACAAATACATTATCATATTGTGAACATGTTGAAAGACCCATTTTAAACAAGTGAACATTAAAATGAAATTTATGCATACTTACAGTCTCATACATATGTGTGTGTGTGTGTGTGTGTGTGTGTGTGTGCACTGTGGATACACATATATTATTTTCACTTAAGAACAGAAAAGTCATGTGGATTATTAAGATGCCTTCTGTGATCAGAACTTTCCACTACAAGGGCAATATTATAGCATATGTATTTATTTATGTGTATATAAAATGTATATATCAGAGCAATATATTGATAGTTTTACCTTATATAATAGTTTTCTTTCCAAAAACTTCATTTTTTCTCTATGATTCTGTTTATTAGAAGAAAGCCAATGTCTGCTTCTGCTTTTTTCTTTTTAATTATCTAGGATTCATATATGACTCAAGTTAAAAAATGCTGAAATAACTTAAAACCATTCTAACGGTCTATCACACAGTATTTACTTATTGCTATTATCTTGATTTCTGACATAATTATTCTCAGGCTTTTTCTTTCAACTTTAAGCCTTATATAAATTCTATTAGCATATTTTCATATTTATAATTTTAGTTAATTAGAAACATCAATTGTTCATTCTGCTATGTGTTATAAACATATTTTCAATATTTTCTTTGTGAGATTTATCTATTGTGAGTTGTATTCTGTGATTTGATCATTTTCACTGTTCTATAATATTCTACTGCATAAATATACCACAATGTATTAATCCAAAATACTATTAATAGGTCTTTTGTTGTATTCCAATGTTTAATATTATTCATATTATTCTCCATATTTCCTGTCACATATGTACAAAGGTTTTTCTTGGGTATTAAATTGGAAATAAAATTGACTATTTGGTTTACAAATTTTTACCTTTGACAGAAAATAGAAGACAACTGCTTTCCAAAGTTTTAGCAATTAACATTGAATTAATAATGAATTTCCATTTCCTGCTGATATAAAATATTAACAGACTTCTTCTGATAGATATATGATGGTAGGTCATTATAATTTTAACTTGTATTTCTCTGAGTTATAAGCATAATAATTGTTAGTGATGAGATTCTCTTTTAGTTGTTTTACTTTTCCTTTGTAATATTATGTGAAACTTCTTTATAATCTTTGATGAGTAGTATTTTATCAATATGTTGTCAGTAGTTATTGTCACAATAATTTTTTGTAACAAATCAATACCAATCCTTAATGTTATGCAAAGCAAACATGTATTTATTTCATCAGTTTATGGTGGGAACCTAGGTTAGACATGCTGGGAGGGTTTTCCAGTTGGTCTTGGATGGGCAGGTCTGTCAGTTTGATAGGATCTGGCTGATATATTATTAACAACATAGTTCACGTTCATATATTTTATTTAATTGTCCACACCTGTCTTATTGAATAATAGTTCCTAATTATTTGTTATTAATAGCAGAGCTATAATTCATGTTCCTACAGAGAACAACTTTTGCATGTTTATGAGTAGTAAGTTCTTTTGGATAGATACTTAACAGAACTGCTACAGCAACACAAATGCAAATTTTACTATCTCTTTGATTCTGTCAAAATGCCCTTTGAAAGCTTATATCAATTCATTCTATACAGATGTTATGTGAAGAATCCTCTTTTCTCTTTACTATCAATTAGTTCACAGTGTAGTTCATTATTATCTTATTATTTTGCCAGAGAGTTGTCTCTTTTTTAAATTTTCAATGTCTTTTGTAATTACTTTTTCATAGTTTGCAGTTTTCCCATTAAATTATCTGTCTTTTTCTTGTTGACTTCTAAGAGTTTCAAACTTTCAATATATATTCAATATTTAGTCATTAATTTATGACCATTTTATGCATATGAATTTCTTCTATACACCCAAATTTGTCAGCCTTTTTTTTTTTGTAATGCTAGAGATTAAAACTGGGGCCCCATACATGTTAGATAAACACTGTAACAGTGAGCCACACCTTGAGCCCTACTTTCTTCTTTGAAAGGTCCTCCATATACAAGGTATATCAATACTATCCCTTTTGAAAGCCCTTCACCCCATGAAGAACAAAGTGTTGTATTGCTACTTTCACTTTAAATATATTTATATTTACATTGACATCTCAGATTTACCCAGAATTCATTCTATGCAGGTAAGAATTGGAAATCTGGATTACATTTTTTCCTAATTATAGAAACAAATATTATGGCAAATTTTTATTTATACCTAAGAATGGTTCTGATATTTCCAAGAAATATAATCTTATATAATTAATTATGTCCAAAATAAAATTTTACAAATGTTTTGTGGCACAGGAAACAACTATCAGCCCTATTGATTTTCTTCTTTTCTTACCTTCTCATACTTTTTTTAATGTTTCATTTGCTAATGACACCCACATTTCATAATATTGCTAAAGATTTATTTTAAATCTTATTTCTTCTCTCATTTCAATGAAATTTTGAAAGAGAAGAGAGATGAAAAAAATTGCATCCATTCAGCCTTGAATGAATGGATCTTATATTTTAGATTTGGATTTTTAAATTTTCATACATTATATTATATATTCAATGATGTAAATTATTTTTAAATCAAATAATCAGTTACTTTTATAAAGAATTTGTGTACTCATTACATATGTACCAAATAGAATTTTTAAATATAAATCTGATAATAAAAATGATCTTAAAAGATATTTACTGAAAGATATTTATTGAAAATACTCTGTGTATGTATATGTTTGCTAATAATCATCAACAATCACCTAATTACTTAAATGATGCCAATGTTTTTGTTGTGCCCTAAGTGAACATGAATGGTTTCAAACTTTCCCCACTTGAGACCAAATCTTAATGGGTTTGAGGCTTTCATTTCCTTTGCCTTATTAATCATGAAAAGTCTAAACTTTACTTCCTACTTAACAAGTTAGTCCACCACAGTTCCACAGATTTTGGCAAAAGGCACATTATTTCTGAGTCAGAGATGAAGGACAATTTAACATCCATTGCATCAACAGTAGCCAATGTCAGCACTTTTTGTACAGTTCTGCGAGCCCTCATCTCCCCTGGGTGATGTACACAGGGCCAGCAGATCCCCGCACATGGTAGAAGACAGCAGAGGACCCTGAATTTAAGGAATCTTGGCACTAAGCAGTCTTCTCTTTGCTCTTGAAGAAAACAGCATCTCTGTCTTTCGAGGTGTAAGTAAACCTGCTCTTTGATGCAGAAGAAATTATTTTTATCTTTCATGATCATTACAGAAGCATCTTCAGAAAAATAGTCTAGGATAAAGGCCAGTCAGCCCCTCTGCTTTCAATATATCGAGATATGTGAAAGACTCATGGAGAATATTCTCCCAGCAATGTGATTGAGTTAGGTATGAGCATATGTATAATTGTGGCAATGAAAAGTGATGAAAAATCAGATAAAGGACGCTTGAACTTTTTTTGCCACCATAAAAAGGTGGACACAAAGTACATGTTTTCTGTTTTGAGGGATTATCCTTTGCATGGATAATATGTGAGCACCTTATGCAATCAGAACCAACTAAGATACACACATGCCACAAATGGCTGAGCAAAGAAAGACAGAAGTATGGTATATTAACTCTAAGTTGTTCCATTTATCATCTCTGACACTCTCTTGTCTCTAGACTTCTTGAGACAGTAAATACCAGACTTTTTATGTGCCATTTTTAATCAACTTTTCTATTACTTTGCAATCATAACATGACCTGTAATAAACCCCAGCTAGAAGCGCCTTCACTAACATTAAGAATTTTAATAATTTGCCAAGAATCATAGAGATAAAATTACTATTTTATAAATCTTAAACTTACATGTAATGTGCTTATTATGTATAATTATGGTTATTTTTTATGATTAATATATCATATATGGTTTTTCTGAAAATTAACAGAAAAATTTACATTTTAGTGTGACTAGATTCCTGAGATATTTAAGAGTTGTGTTATTATACAGGTACTTTAAATAGTTTCATATATTGGCTCAAAATTTCTGTGTAATCCTTCATTTCCTGTGTCATAAGTCCAAATGCCTAAGGCTCTTAAGAGTTATACACTGCCAAACCAGAATACTAATCATTTCACCGAATATGCTTAACTGTTCTCATGCCCACAGTCTTATTCATACCATTCCCAGAGAATGCTTTTGACTACATTTGCCAAAACTGGTACCATCGTTCTAGAAACTACGTTTTTGCATTATATTTTGCCTGTATTCAACAGTAAACTCCTTGTGCTTTCATAATGGTCACATTAGAATAAAACAACTCTAATGAAAGATTTAATCCTCGCACTTGGAACCCACCACCATCACCGATATCAATAGCTCTAAGTAAATTACTGTCAGCAGTTGGTGTATAAATAGGTTGATTCTCTCACTTCTTGAGTAGAATAATTCTGAGATGTGGGTTTTTCATCTTTTCCCAGAATTTCACCATGCTCTAGATTCACGTTTAATAGCCCAGAAACCATTTAATGCCTCACCATTGACTGACAGCTTTCCCTGTCCTATATTATGTCCTCTACTTCCAAATCAGTTTTCCCTCCTCTTCTGTGACTCTATTTGCACTTAAATCTTTTCTTAGGATCTGCTTATGAAAGAACTTAAACTAAAATAGAAAGGGGTGGCATATTGTATACCTAAAAGGTACCAATAAACTTAATGAATAAAAAAAAGAAAGGGGTAGAAACAGTGCCAAGAATCAATTCAAAAGCCATGATGTTCAAAAGTCAAGGAACTTATTGCTGGTTCCAGTGTCAGGGAGAGAGCTGGGATGTGATAATCTCTGGAATGCTGTAGAATCCCAGTGACTGACTCTCAACCTGTAGGAAACTGGAGTAGGATTCAGGTAAAAGTGGACTCATTGATTATGTGATTTTTCAAAGTATTTGGGACATACAATGACAATAGATATTGCCAGAATTATGCAATTCCTTGATTCTTATTATCACCCATAGAGAAAAGGAGAGGACATGCTCAGGTGAGCCAATCACCAATTTGGACCAAAATATAAGAGTAAAGACCTGTATCTCCTTAGACTTCTAGGCTAAAAACAAGGCCCAGGATCAGATTATGAGAGAATCAAAATTTCACAATGTTTATTTATTTGTATTTGTTGATTTTTTGTTTGTTTTCAATTCTAGAAGGCCTTTGTTGTTAAAGTAAGGATGATGATACCAAAGTACTGGTACTTTAATATCTGGGATGAGAACATTTTGTGTGAAAATGCTTGACAACCTTGAAACTGTGTACTCTCTGCATGTCTTGGGCCTAAGAAGTGACTCACTCTCCCTTGCTCAAGGGGAGGAAGAGATTCCTCTTGTCTGGAAACCATGCAAAACCCTCACATGGGGCAGATCATCAAAACTGTAATTGCTTTTTTGTGATTTAACTCCCTGTTCCTTTTAAATTACAGACACATAACTGGGAACATATTTCAGCATGGCCCATGGAAAGGATTTCTTATGCTTCAGAAGGAAAATATATATTCACTGAGAGAGCTGCCATACATAGCTAACGTATCTATTGCCAGAAAATATTATAAGATTTTTGGGACTCTACCATAAAGATGGTAAGTATAGAGCACCTCAGCAGCAATAATGATGATGGTGACAGGGAAAGGGGAAATGAGTTTATTCCCTGAGACCCAAAAGTATACCTGCCAGATATATTCCCTAATGGATCCCAGAACTATCACACTACTGGTGGAGGGAGATGATTCTAAAATTATAGAAAGCTCACTGATGACTCTTCTTTATAAGATGATAGATTAAACTTCCACTGTCTTGGGCTCTCTGAAGTCAATGGAGACAACACAGTAATAGAAAAGCACAGATCGCATAGCAGCATTTGGCGCTCAGAAGCAATGTGGATGTCATCTAAGGGAAACTGCCCCACTGAAATCTATGACAATAACTTATGTGTGCTTAGAAATGAGATAGAAAAAATTGACAAATATTTTTGACTCATATAATCAAAAAAGATCAAGCATGAGAAAGTACTTACAATGAAAAATAATAATTTATCATCCAATTTCCACATCTAGCAATTCTACACCCTAGTATTCTTCTATTTAAAGTAGAGGCCAGGTCTTCTTGAAGAACTTCAAACATAATAGCAAGTACATTGAGCAATTATTTCTCCCAATATTTCCGGAGGAGTATTTAACCATTTATACACTGATAAAAGAGTTTTGTATTGCTAGATCTGGAAGCAAAAAGGTTGCCCAGGTACAAAAGCACAGTATTAAAGTTTTCAGATATTTGAATGAAGAATCTAAGATGACAATAATAAATGAATATGCAAAACAACATTATACTGCACTGATAGACTGGGAACATGTGGAGGTGGGTGATAAGTGGGATCCTGGCCAAAGGCTGCCCACCTTGGGTCAGATGATTCTGTCAGCATGCCATATGCTTCTCTACAGTAGAATGCCTTATTTTCTGCCTTCACTCTCACATTAGTTTCTTGAAGCATAGAGTAGAATTTGTAGTAGAAAGACCAAGAAGAATCCTTCACAATACTGTTTGATCCCTGGCTAATACAGAGGAATGTCACATTCTGGATAGAATGGCACAGGCTAGGGTCACTCTCAATAATTTAAAGGATTTAGGGGTCACTGCACCTCTTATACTTGTGTTTAAGTTTCTAGCGTGCCCCCTACAAAAAGAAGACATGAATTGTAGGAATGGCAGTAGATTATCATAAATTATTCAAGTGTCACACCCAATCACAACTTTTGTATCTGAGGTGGTGTGTTTACTGTAAGATATTACAAAAAGTCTGAAACTTGGGATATAGATATTGATCCAGCAAATACATTCTTTCAATCCCTGTAGTGGAGAATCAGAATAATTTGTATTAACCTGGAATAACCAATAATATATATTCAGAATTTTCTTGTAGGATATATTAATTTTCCTAACATTTGTCACAATAAAAACAGAAGGGACTCTGATCATCTGGACATTTCATATTACATCATACTGACCTACTATATTTCGGGCACTGTGTTAGCCTGACCTGGAGCAAAGTGAGCAGCAAGGACACTATGCCCTGCTAAAGCCATGTGTGCACCAGAGATAAATTATACAAAATTCAGGGACATGTCACACAAATTTCATTTTTGAGTGCCCAGAGAGTAGGATTATTCCAAGACATCTCTTCTAAGATTAAAGGACAAATTATTTCTCCTATCACTAATAAAAAAGAAAGAGTCTGTCGGTCCTTTTTATATTTTAAAGATGGAGTATATACACACTTGAAAATCCAACTCCATCCTATGTATCAGACTACCTGGGAAACTGTCAATTTAGGTATAATGGGCACATTAAAATAGAGTGTCAAGATCTCTGGCAGGCTCCAGTAGTAGTGACATAGCACAGACCTTCAGAGATTTAGGGCAAGGACACATCAAATGCAGCGAAGAGGTCTTGCTTGTCTAAAGCAGCTCATGAGTCACTATTGAACCCTAATAGAGACCAAGCAACTGAGCAACTAGTGCATTTGTAACCAAAACTGATCTACACTATAGATCTGTACTATATTATGCTACACTATACTGTAGATCTATACTGATCTATACTATAGATCATACACTATAGATGCACTATAAAACTATCAAGTCATGGGAGGAGTCTGGAGCATAAGAAATGGATCATATAATTGAAATTGAACCAATCAAGTGTAGAGGCATGAAGAACTTACATGTGAAGGTGACCATGTCATCTATTACTTTGTCACTGATGATTTCCCTCAGGTCATACTTGTAGTTTCATAGGGTGCTCCCCATAACCAGCTACTAGAAAAAAGAAAAGCTAAGGGCTGGCTCATAAGAGGGTGGATGGATAGTCTGGCACAAGACTAAGATGTGCTGCTGTACAATAGAATCCCACTACAATATGGGTCTGCAATGTATCTCAGTCAACAGAAATCCAAATTAAATTGGTATAGAACTGACCACAGATAAAAGATATTCATAGAATCGCAAACAGCAGCAAGTGGTTTAACTAGTGGACAGAACCTCTAATAGCAACAATTCAACATGTGATGACCTATTCTGGGAGAGGGGCATCAGTAGATGTATCTAAGGGATTAGGTACACAGGAAATAGGTCCTTCTATCTTCTATTGATGAAGGATTATATAACAAAACAGAGAGGATGACATGTCTAGTAGTGATCAACAACACCACCTCATTTAGCACACTACAACTAAATATATGGCTATGCTTGCTTGGTCAAGAGACCAGCAGGAAAATTAAGAGTTCTTACACAAAAGGAGCAATTGATCCTAATCAAGGAAGTAAGGTTGCTGTTTTAGAGTGAGGAAAGGGAGATGCTTTGGGGGAAACTTTTGGTTTCCAGGTCTAGTAATAACTGTACATAGGTACCTGCAGCACTCGACCCAGACAAGGGTCTAATAGCAAGTGGCTCAGACTCCTCAGGAGTAAAGGGTACAGCAAGCATTGCAGAAGAACAGAAGTGCTGGCTGACAGTGAAGGGAATCTAGAATAAATGGTATAGGAAAAAAGACAAACAGCCATTGTGATTGTAAGAACTGAAACCAGTGTTTGTGCCACTAGCCCTTTTTTATTAAATATGCCTGACACTCATGAAATCATAACTGGTAATCATACTAATGCAGCAACATTGGGAATAAATGAATTTAGCATGAGGCATGAGCAGTGCAAAATCCAGACTCTAATTTCCACTGTACATTTCCTTTCCCTTGAAACTAAGTGTACAGTTAGGCTTCCAAATGCCACCATCTATGTCCAAAGACTCTCTTCCTGTAACTTGAGAAGCTATGGCACACACAACTGCAATGCAGCAATCAGGAAATGCCAATAATTTACCAACTCACATTTAGTGACTCTCTGATTCGATGTATAATTCTCCAACTCCCACACTCCTTAGGAAAAATAATCCTAAGATGTAAGTTTCAGGCCGTTTTCTCAAGTTTCCCCAAGCATTTAATGTAGATTCACCCACTTAATAGTTCACCACCTAATGCCTTCCCCAATTTTGTATCAGCCATTTCCCTACCATGGTTCTTATACTTGACTCCTTGACTCAGAGTCTACTTTGGGTAGAACTCAAAATAATATATTATGCTAGATACAGGGATAGATAAACAGAATTTAGGATCCATGATAGTGGAAATTCACATTTTGGACTGTTATATTTTGTTTTTAATAGACTGAGACATAAGAAAATAAATACAGTGTTTTAAGAGCTATGATGGAACTAAGTACAAATACTTAGTTAGAAAAAAAAAAAGAGGAAAATGCCTAACATCCTTGGAGAAGCTCAATGAATCAGAAACAACTTTGTGGAGACAGTGACATCCCACCAGAGTCCTGAAGAAATGAAGACTAAACAAGACAAGGTAGATATCGTTTTTCAGGGTACCGGGGATCAAACTCAGGACTTTGAGCTTGCAAGGCAGGTGCAATGCCACTGAGCTAAATCCCCAGCCCACAAGGTAGATATCTTAATGGGAATCTCATTTTAGAATTGAGTATAGACATGTGCTTACTCATAATTACGCACTTCTATAAGACAGCCTAACCCAAACTTTGAGAGTCTCCAATGTGACTCATTGCCTGTAGGTTATGTGTCTTGGAAAATTTTGTAAAATGCAAAAGCTCTGCTACCCAGCTGATTAAGCAAAAGTCCCCTGCATTTGTGCTTCTTGAATCTATGGAAATGCTGTTCATACAGAAGTTAGTTTCTTCCCATTATGTCTGAAGAGACAATAATAGATTTATTTGTTACACACTTTTTACAAGTAGGTTGCTGGAAAATGAAATTTCCCAAATCCACAGTTCATCACCTTCATACCTGATTGCAGAAATCAGTGATTAGAAATGTAATATAAAATGAAAGAATCTAATTTCTTTCGTGCTTTGAAGCTGCTTTGAGACAGGAAACTTTTTGCTGTTTCATGATGTAATGTCTCCTTATATAATATGCTGTCAGTAGTAAAGAGTTGAGTGAGGATTATTTTTTTCATCTCTTAGCATAAAGTGATGTGAAATATTCACAGAAAAAAATGATCCTCAAAATGAATTAAGTATTTTTTGGAAGATTAATGTGGCAGACATCTAAAATGTAGTATCAAAAATTATTTTTTCTTTCCTTTCTAGACTTACATGGAAATGTACTTTTCCTTGCAGGCCAGTCATTCACAAGTATTGATTTTTTTCCTAATGCCTACTAGACTACGTGACATTGCTTATAGAAGGATTTGTACTTTCACAAATGACTTGGTTGGTCTGGTACAAAATGATTGTGTATAATGTTCCAATAGTTATTTTTGGATGACTAAGAAGATGATCCAATTAATATAGTTAGATGAGGCACCAGCCAAATGCAAATCAAGACCCTATAAGAAAGATAATGAAAAGAAATTATTTGTGCCTTTTTTCAAATAAAAGATGCAATAATGGAAGACAAACATAATCTTTGTTTCTTTCATAATGGAGCAATTTCAAAAGGCTTATGAATTCACTGGGGAAAGTTCTTCCTATTTTATAGCTCAGAGATGGCTGAGGTCTGACCAGAGTAATTTTATCTCTGACTTTGAACTATGAGATTTCTATTACTGAATTTGTGTGGTCTACCAATATCACTTATCAAATTGTTTTTTTAAAATCTTAGTTTTTAAGGTCTTGGAGGTATGTATAATGGAGCTTCAACGTTTGTAATGCTTCTTCCAGACATTTTCTGAAGTGCATCATTTGTCATTTGACTATTTACACTTTTTGTAATCATTTTTGTAAAACACTTTCTGTGTTCTAAGTTGGAAGAAAACACATGAAGAATACATAAGTGATCTCTTTCATAGAAATATAAGAAGGAATATTCAACTAAGAAGTTTAAAATGAATAATACACTGAATAGGATATATGTGATAATTTTGTGATATACACAAGAACTGCTCAATAAGCCATGTACATTCAATGTCCTCAAATGTATATCTGTTATAGACAAAGAAGAATTATAGAAAGATGGTTAATCAAATGGAAGTTGAATGTAAATATTTGAGAATGTAAATATTTAAATGAAATGGCTGTGGGCTTTGGACAGATACTGAAATGGTGACAGTGGCTAAGACTTGACACTTCATAATCTGGTACATTTCTTGCCTATCTGATGATAAGCTAATATATATTGCAATAACTCGATGAAAGAAATCTGTTTGAACATGAAAAAGACAAAGTGACAGTTGCTCTGCATGGCATATACGCATGCCCACCATTACTATTGGGATACCTAAAAATCTAAAATCTCCAATATATGTTCCATGAGAAAACATACTGTTACTTGTTTTACAATGAAGGGCAAATAGCAAGTACTTAATAAAAGCACTGAAACAATTAAGTGAAACAAAAGGACAGTGATAAGTATATATAATGAAATTCTTTACATAATCAGCTATTAAAAAGAGAATATGTTTATATTCACAAAATTGCACACTTATTATTTATAGCTAGCACAGTTACAACTTTTAAAGCCAAACTCCCAGTGTTCTAAATCTGTAGTCTACCAGTTGCCACTTGTGTGACATTGGGCAAATCTATTAACATCTATATGTTTCTATGTCCTCATCTGTAAATGGGGATAATAATAATACCCACTCATATGTTAGCTGCAAAGATCAAATGAATTATCACATGTAAGTTCTTAGAGAAGTATTTGGTACAATCCCAGTGCAATATTCATGTTAGTAATTCTTAATTTAACATAAGAAATGAAAACCACATCTTGGCTTATTTTATCTCACTTAAACCACTATAGTGCTCTCCCCATTTCTGATCCCTTCCCCTATAGGTCAACCAATATATATTCTATTCAGAATAAATCTTAGAACATGATTTTTTCACACAGTAAAAATGTCCACTGACCATAACAAAATAAAAAAATTTTAATCTGGCATTTGAGGCCTCTCCCAACCTAATTTTATAATCAAGTTTTAACTACTCTTGTTCATTTTTCTTATAAAGTAATTTGAATTATTCTTTTTTCTGAAATAATCTTGTATATTCTCAACTATGATCATCATTTTAGCCCTGCTCTTTGATGTTGACCTCCATCTCTCCATGAACCTTTAACTGAATCCAGAAGTTTGAATTTATTTATATATTAAGGATGTGTGCATGAGTTGAGTTGTAGTTATAGTGCAGATCTGGAATGTCCCACAAAGTCTCGTGTGTTAAAAGCTTAGTCTATAGCTTCAAGCACTTTTGGGAGGTGGTAGAAACTTCAGTATGTGGAGCTTAGTTGGAAGAAGTTGGTCACTGGAGGTGTTTTTGAACAGGATATTGGGAAGCTCTCCTTATGAGGTGAGTAGTCCTCTTAGCTATATACTTCCCGCCATCATGATGTCATACCTCACCATGGACTGAAGCCTCTGAAACCATGAGCCAAAATAAATCTTTCCTCAGCTAAGTTTGTCAGGTATTTTGTCACAATGACAGAAAGCTAACACAACCCCTCATGTTTACTATTCATTCTTCAGTATTGCGTCATTATTTATAGTATGTGCTATCTAATATTCCTTAGCTTATTCATTAAGACTTTCCATCTCTTCCAAGATTTGTGATGAAAAACTATTTCATCACCTTGAAGACCTTGTGCTACTGAAATAGAATATTTACATTATTTGCAATGTGACATTTTACATTATTGAACTCTGTCTCGGTGATGCACATCTTGTCTTTAACAACTCAAGACCAGAATGCAAGATTAATTTTATGCGCTGGTGATTTAGGCTTTATTCAGTTTTTATTAAACCATAAAATTTCATTTGTAATGTTTCAGTTCTAATAAGTAGTTGTGTGACCATGTAAGGCTAATACTTTTGACAAAATAACTCAGATGTGCCTTAAGTTGTGAGAATAAATGGGAAGAAGATTTAAGTGAAATATATCTATGATAGTGTGATTTTTAAAAGTAAATATTTAATCAGATAATGAAAATAGGAGTAGACTTTTAATTAGAAGTCTCACATTTGGGTTTGACTGCTTCATAGTATCAGGGTATTCATTTACCCAAATTAATATGCAGTTTTTTAAAGTGGAAATACAAATTCATAGACAGCTTATCTGATATAACTATTGTCAGTAACAAATGAATCCCCATATTCTGAGTAATATAAAACTTGGTGCTATTTAAATGGAAAGGATTATGACTGAAAAAGTATGAGAGTTTCTAAACTTTCTTGCATCTTTGTATGTAATGATGTTATAACATCAGTAAAACCAAAATTAAGTTTAATAGTTTTAATTCTTAAAAAGTTATTAATTATATCCTAATGACAGATGATCTAGTGGTAGATTTGCTATCTTCTGTCTACCACTGATGGGTTTTATTATAAATGTAGAAAGAGAAAATTCTCCAATGTCTATGAGCCTTGGAATGGAAAGACAATCCGTGGGGAGAAGGCATGATTACATGGAAACTGAACTCTAATTCTTAGGGCTAGGACATAGTGAATACTAAAAGAATCTCTATCAGGTTTCTATTGCAACTTTAAGAAATAACCTCAAGCTATGTGCTTTTAACTAACACATACGTGTTCTCTTGTCATACTGGAAGACAAGTCTGAAATAAATCTCATTAAAACTAAAATCAAGGTTGGTAGAGCTAGTTCTTTATGAAGACTGCAGGAAAGAATACACTTTCCTGCCTTTTTCTAGTTTCTAGAAGACACCTACATTTCTTGGACTGTGGTTGTACATCTTTGATCCTCATCCAGAATAATGTCCTCATCACAAAATCCTTAGCTTAATCACATCTGCAAATTCCCTTTTGCCATGTAGGATAACATCTTCAGATTCTGGGGATCAGAATGTGGATATCTTTTGGGAGGGGAGAGGACATTCGTTATTCAACCCACCACAGTGGGGCAATTTTCCACCTTCAAATGGACCATATTCTACTTACCTTTACTGTCCCACCTAAGTATTTTAGCACTTTGAAACACAGTATTCACTTACATTTACAATAGAGGGAAGGGACAAATGTAAATTGAATATACAAATTACTTCCCAGTGTTAATGCTTTTTCTATGCTATAAAGAGGAATATAACAAATATTTAAGTAGGATAGTGGTCCTTTCTTACCATGATATTCTGATAGACATTTTTTTTTAAATATAGGTTTGGTCCCTTCTTATATTACCTTTACTTGGAGTGAAACTGCTTCTGGTGATCTTATTACTTTCTATCCTAATACTCACTAGAATAAAATTTATTTTAAGTCAGAGTATCAATGATTGAAAGCTTTAAACTGAGAAAACTGAAGTAGGATCTGATGATAGATCTAGGTTGCCTAGCAACAGATTTGCAGGTTTCCATTGTATGGAATGATAGTATTATATAAGACAGTTTAGGAAAGATATGAATGATAAGAACTTCTAAACTTACAAGGAAGCTATCAGTTCAAACTTTGGAAAACAAAGGCACAGAAGCATTCTATGAAGGTGATAGAATTAAAAGAGTAAGTGTGATATAAGACTATTAAAGTCCTGAAGTTGGGATTTCATTATTTCTTATTGTTTATATTTCTATGTTCCTCAATCCTTTATAACTCAATAGTATCTTGAAAAGGCCATAAAAAACCATGACAGTTGGGGACTGGGGATTTACCTCAGTAGTTCCAGTGCCTGCCTCGCAAGCACAAGGCCGCGAGTTTGATTCCCAGTACCAAAAATTTATATATATATATATGACAGTATTCTCACAAGTATTGTGACCTATTACTATCAAGAACTACAGTAAAACTGAAATCTTTTGTAAATTTTTTGATATTTATTTTTGCAAAGTTTAGAGTGTTACAAGTTTTTTGTATAAATAAGCAGAATTTAAGTCTTACTAAACACTCATTTTTTAATCAAGTACAATGGAGTTGTAAAGTGATACTTGGAGTCAAGTGATCTAAAAAGGGGTATACATAAAATCACACTACTTTAAAGTCTATAGACAGCATGTACAACCTCTTTTTTGATGTTTTATCCATGATCACATATCATGAGTCATATTATTTTTAAAAATTCAGGTACATGGTATGTTGATTCAATTTTATACAGTTCATCCATTTAAATATTGACTGTGTTTATATTAGCCCTTGACAAAACTCTAAAATTAGGGAGATATGTTGTTTGCAAATGAGAACGGCACCAAGAGATGCAGGAGAGGAGAAGGGGAGGAGGCATGGGGATAACAAAAGAATTGAGAAGTGTTACATACACATAACAACACCTCATAAAAAATGTAATTGTTATGTACTGCAAACATACACTGATAAAGGATAAATGAAAAGAAAAAAGATTAGACATGAGCTCAGTATAATGGCCTTTCTATCTGCCATTGTGCGATGCAGGCCTTAGCACACTTATGATGGACCGGTTAGCTGGCTTAGCAGACAGCTTTCAAGGCTTCTGCTGAAAAGGAGGCTGCTCAGCAAGCTCCCCTGAAGAGTAGCATTGTCTGAGGTATTTCCTGTACCAGCAAGGTTAGAACCCTGATTCTAAACACAAATTCTTCCAAATTTGTTCAGGGGATCTCTGCCAACTTAGAGCTTCTTTATTAATATGGAAGGCCACAGAGATTCTGGATTTCTCTGGTGAACCAACCACAACCTGCAGTCTTTCCTGCCATGTGAAGCCCCAAACCTCCTCTTTTTCGGAGTTTAGAGGACTCCATCCTGCTAGCCATATATTTGAAAATATTCCTAATAATAAATTTTTATCCTGTTCTATGTGTCATTTCTTGTTTTATTTTCGACCCCTGATTATTCAGATACAGTTCCTGGTGGTGGTTATGTTAGTTTCCTAGGGATGCCCTAGCAAATTCCCACAATGTGTGTGGGTTAAAACAACAGAAATTCATCCTTCCATAGCTCTAGATGCCTCAATCCCAAAATCAAATCAGTATGTCTATGTTCCCTCTGAAGGTTCTGGGACAGAACATTCCTTTCTTCTTTTAGCTCGTGGTGGTTTCTGGTGGTTCCTTGACTACTCCAAATTCTGCCTCAGTTTTCCCACAGGTTTCTTCCCTACAACTCTCTGTGTACACTTTCTTGTCTCTTGTAAGGCCATTCTTATTGTGTTTAGAGCTACCCTGATCCAGTATATAGTATACACTCAAGAATGAAGTGTGGTTTCTCAGAGAAAGGAGCCACATTATTTCCTGGAACAGGGAACATTTATGCTTCTCTTGAAGGGGTGAAAAGCCCAGGAAAAGGTGCCCTCCCACCCTAGAAGGGTACTATCCATTCTACAGATTTGGCCTTTCTAAAAATAGATAATTTAAACATTATTTGTGTTCACTCAATCTCCTTCTTTATCTTAGGACTAGGTTCCCACTCTTTCCTTTTTCAATTAAGCCTATCTAGGGACTTTTAGTATTTCTGAGGAATTTGAGGTGTGATGGGTCTGGTAGGGGAGGAGCCTAAATTTAACCAAGGAAATGCTGACATGGTTCACCTTGGGCAACTTTGGCTGGGTCCTGAAAGTTGCAGTCATCTTAAAAGTACAATTTTAGTTATGATTTCTTTGACTCCTTTTTTAGCTGTCTTTTATTTCTTCTATCCTACCTCAGTATTAGTCAAGCTACTACAATGGTATGTGACAAAAATGTTTATGTAAATGATTTCTAAGAAATGTAAATGAAATGTAAAACTTTAGGACAGTTCCTGTTCCATATTTGTGTTCCCCCTAATTTCATATATTAAAATTTTAAATTATAAGGTGACTGTGTTGGGAAGTGGGGCCTTTGGGGAGGTGTTTAAATCATGACAAAAGAGTCCTCACAGATGGAATCAATGATCTTTTAAAAGTATGCCCCATAAAGCTACCATGCCCCTTCCATTGTGTGAACACAACAGAAAGAAGTTGTCATCTGTGAATCAGGAAATCGGCCTTCAGCCACACATCAAATCCATGAGTGCCTTGTTTTTTTGACTATCAGCCTTCAGGACTATGAGACTGAGAATTACAATTCTGTTGTTTATAAAGTATTTGATCTATAGTATTTTCTTACAACTGCCTAAGGGGAGTGATAGCTCTTTAAGTAAGTCGTTCACCATAGTAAGTTAAACATTCAATAGAAGTGCATAATGTGATTCTGGCATATTTATTCCATCTCTGAGTTTCATTCTCTATCCCAAAGTCCCAGAGCTTGGGAAAGAATAAGGTGAAAAGGAAAGAAATTTTTTCCCAAGCTCCTTAACCACTCAGATAGATTATATTTAGCATTCTTAACATTCCAGTGGGGGAAAGGAAGGAAGAAGTTAAAGAAGCTAGGGCATCACAACCTGCCCTTCCTCTTCACACATCCTGTTTTCCTAGGGAGAATTCTTTCAAGTCCTACTGTGTCCCTTATATAGAGTTGATGACTCTCCTGAGACCCTGGTTAGCTTATCCAGGTCCTCCTTTTCCTTGCTTGTTCTCAAATATCTATGACCAGATTCCTTTTTGTCTACAGTCAGAAACAGCTCACCAGAAAGTAGTCGGTCGCTCTTAACAATACAAATCAAGAATTCTTTGTTTATTTGTGTGTGCAGAGTTAAGTTTCAAAGTTCAGTTGCAGGAATGTCCTCTTATCAGTATTTCCCCATTATGATACCTAGAATATGTGAAAGTACCAGAAATTAGTGTACTTCTATAAGGAATAATTACTGAAAAGAACACAGTGACTTCTGCATTCATTAATTGTGGCCCTTAAATATGCTGATTTCGGGGGGTTTTCCCCTTCCCTCCATGTAAGATTTTCACAAAATATAGGAAAGAAAGCAATTTAATATGCAACAAGTTGACTAAATCTCTCCATGAATTTGGTTAAAATATTTGGGGTAATGTCTACCATGTGGTTGTCCCAACTTTTAAAAATAGAGTGCCTGTATAAGTCCTAGATGAAAAGTGTTGTTTTAAATACTTACATGAAATTTCCAATTATGCCAATTTTCCTGGTAATAGTACATTGCTGTACATAAATTGTTTATTGAAATGGAGTACAAATTTTATAATTTTTAATATTTTTAATTTTACTTAAAAATAAAATTTTAAAATGTATTTAATCTAGATATGTAATAATTAAACACGAGGTAGAAAGTCATCCTCTCCAGTTGCTGCAGGAAGATAATACAGTGTGTGGCTCCTGCTACACAGAATATAAAAATAATCTTGAGATATTAAACTTCTCTAAGGTATCCAAACATATAAACAACCAATGTAATTATGAGCAGTTTTCCCTGATACTGCTTTCTGAAAGATACACCTCCTATAGGATAAAAGGGACATTGGCTTCTCAAAATAGTCTCAGAATTAACACAATGTTGATTTGCAGGTTATTTTCTATTAAAATAACAGAGAGCAAAATGCAAAGTGTAGTTCAATGGAAAACAATTCTAGAAAGTTTTAAAGCAAGTCTTGAGTACTTACAAAAGACTCATCAAATCTGTAATAGTGGCTTAAAAGATGAATTTAAAAGTTCCCCTCAACTATAAAAAACGTTATAAAAATCTGCTTCATTCCAGCTGTGAGTTCAGTTAAGCAACAGTGAATACACTTTAAAATATGACAATGAGCCTTCAGTAAAATAAAAAGTATCAATTAGAAATATTATTTGATATATGAATATTATTTCATAAAACTGTACTGGGTTCAGTACATTCAAATTCATGTTCACTTTATAAAACTAGTGGTAGGAATAGCAAGTCAGAAATGACTCAGGGGCATTAGAGCATTCTTTTAGGACCAGTAGGAAAGCATGGGAGTTTTGATAGTATATTGAAGCACTTGTTTTTTCTGTTGACATTTTCTGAATCTATCATAAGATGAAGTGTTTCAAGGTGAGACTGAAGATGTGTATCCTCAGAGAAGAGCAACTTTGGTTACATTGAAAAAAAGCAGGGGATCTGGAAGTGTGCTATAACCTTATAGTTATGGGTATAGCATGAATGATAGCAACTAATGTTATATTTTATAATGTATTTGGAGACTGATATAATAAAAATATACATTTCTTGAAATCAGAGAAAGATCATTTTCTCTATGCACAACTGTTTCAATAGATGAAGCCTCAAGTTAGGCAGTATGGAATTTTGAATATTTCAAATAGTTTAAGATATTACGGAATCAGTTTTATATTATACTTTAGATACCTATTTTATCATAAAAAAATAATCAGATATAAAATTTGGAAAATATTAATTTAAAAATAAAATTTCTATTCTCTTTCCTACCAGAGAAAGCCATTATTAATAATTTTGGGTGAGTATTTTATTGTTTTTTATTTAACAACTTATCTGCATAACAATATTATAGAAGCAATTCTAATAGAGAAATAAATTATTTATTATTCATACTATTAGAAATACCTGTAAGCAAAACTCAGGATGGAGGCACATCTAAATTTCCTTCAACTGTTATTGATTTTTTTAAAAATTACATTTGTATTTTTCAAGGCCTTGAAAGCATTACCTCAAATGCTGGGATTCAACTCTCTTTTTCAAAATCTATAGATGTACTAATGAAACAATTAACATTTTATAGCACTTTAGAGTTCACAAGGCACTTTCCAAATTTTATTTCTCATGCATAATCTCAAAGGCCCTTGTGATGTGTAAATCTTTTCTATAGAGCTCTTTATAATACAGAGCTACGCATAGAACTCCAAAGCTCTGCACTGCCATTGACTTTTAGTAAAGAAACAGAGGTGCTTCCACGTGTGCTAGAAATAAACTCTTGCCCATAGTTTCAACGGTCTGATCTGATTTGATATGATGTGTAGACTTCATGAAGACTTCCAGTTTACTGTCAAACACTGCAGTGCTCTTATCTAGTCTTGGGCCACTAGATTATAGCTATTGCCTCTTTGAATTTTTATCCATCCAAGGTGATTGAAGAACTTATATTTCACAAGACAAGTTTATACACATTCATGGATAGTAGGATTTTCTTCTTGCTAAATAAAAGGATAGACAACTAGCAGTGAACAAGGAAACTTAGACTGACATCTTAAGGGAAGACATCACCACTCTTTTGTGGCATCCACAGATACTCTTTGGTGAAGATTTGCCTACATTCTCTAACAAGAGGGATTTCAGGGAAATTCAGTATCTCACAAGGCTGGAGAGCCACAGAATCTCCACATTGTGAGTGGCTGGCATTTCTCAACATGCTGCTCAAGTGTTGGCATGAAAATTTATCTTTTTACTTCCAGATACCAAAACATTTATCCTATGTAATTGTGAAAGTGCTAGAGGGAGAGTGAAGGAGAGTGCAGTTCCCTGTCCTACAGCACCACTATGAGACCCAGCTGTGTCCTACCCAGAAGAGCCTCTCCCTGGGATTGTGAATGAAGAGAGCTGCTCACTGCCCCTGCTGCATGAGCCTTCTGGGCTGCACCACCTGTGTAAGGCCTGCTAGTTAGTACAGCCAGGAAAAAAAAAAAGATTGAATGGATTATAATGGGGGAGAGGAGAATAAAAACAGAAAAACAGAAGACAGCCCAGCAACCAGGAGGAGGCTCTCTGGCCCCCATTCCACCACTCCCAGGGCAGAGGAGGTAAGGCAATCCCAGCTCCCAGGAAGATCTCCCCAGCCACCATTCTACCACTGCCAGGGCAGAGGAGGTGAGCCAATTCCAGTGCCCAAGAGGAGGTACCTGGGCCACAGTTCTAGTGCTCCCAGGGTAGAGGAGGTGAGCCAATCCAAGCACCCAGGAGGAGACTCCTGGGCTGCCATTCCATTGCTCCCAGGGCTGAGGAGATGAGCCAATCCTAGAGCCCGGGAGAAGGCTCCCAGGCCACCATTCTACTGCTTCCAGGGCAGAGTAGGTGAGCCAATCCCAATGCCCAGGAAAAGCCTCTCAGCCACCATTCCACCACTCCCAGGGCAGAGGAGGTGAGCCAATCCCAGTGCCCAAGAGGAGGCACCTGGGCCGCAATTCCACTGCTCCCAGGGTAGAGGAAGTGAGCCAATCCAAGCACCCAGGAGGAGGCTCCCAGGCACCATTCCACCACTCCCAGGGCAGAGGAGGTGACCTAATCCCAGCTCCCAGGAAGAGGCTCCCTGGTGACCATTCCACTACTCCCAGGGCAGAGGAGGTGAGCCAATCCCAGGGCCCAAGAGGATGCTTCTGGATCTCCATTCCACTGCTCCCAGGGCAGAGAAGGTTAGCCGCATGGGCACCAGCAACACCCCCACACACACAGTGGAAATGAGAAGACACATAAACAAGCCTCCAAAACAGACTTCCGGATCACCTACACCAACCCTGAAGGGAAATGAGATGGAACAATCTGATACTCAACCACCTGGACTCCCTGAACTAGCAACAAAAGAGGATCTGGAAAAAATGAAATCAGAAATAATTTCTCACATAACAGCAGAGATTGTGCCCATAGTGCAAGACATGATTAATAAATCTAGAGAGGACAAAGACAAAACAATAGAGGAGCTGAGGAACATGATGGAATCCCAACATAGGAAACAAAGGGATACCATAAAACAGATACAAACAGGTTTCCAGGAGATTAAATACTCCATTGAAAGTCTACGCAGCATAATGAACCAACATGAGGACAGAATTTCAGATATAGAAGATAAGTTTGCAGTTAGTGACCAGGAAAAAAAAAATTGCTTTAAAATTATAAGGGACCATGAGAAATCAATCCAGCAGCTGCTAGATGATGCAAAGAAGAATAACATAAGACTGATTGGAGTCAATGAAGAAACAGGAGAGAGTGAAGATGGCATAAAAAAAAAACTGTTCACAGAAGTGATGGCAGAAAACTTCCCAAGCAGGGGAAAAGAACTTGACATACAGATAAGTGAGGCATACAGGACTCCAACTAGCCTTGATCAAAAAAAATCCACATATCGGCATATAATAGTTAGGATTCCAGAAACCCAACAGAAGAACAAAATTCTACAAGCAGTGAGGGAAAAGAAACAAATCACATACAAAGGAAAGCCCATCAGAATCACAGCAGACTTCTCAGGGCAAGAAGAGCTTGGAGTGATGTATTCCAAGCCCTAAAGGAAAACAGCCTCCAACCCAGATTCACGTACCCTGCAAAACTATCTTCAAAATTGATGGAGAAATAAGATACTTTCATGACAAAGAGCATCTTAGGAACTTCATGAATATGAAATCAGCACTCCAAAAATTTCTAGACAATATTCTAGGAGAATACAGTGTGGATCACAACCCCAGGAAGCCCAGCAGAATGAATCCACTGGGTGCGACAAGAAATTAAACACAAAGGAGGAGACTCCAACAAAAAGAAAAAGTCATGACAAGGCTTTTAAAACTTTTGACTTCATCTCTGAAATGAGTGTATAATTCAATCTTGTTATTGTACTGATTAGTATTTTTCTGATTCTAGTGTTGCACACCTTTCCTTGTGCTGCATTGGCTATTTATCATCTTCTTATGTCTACTTTTAATTGGGTTGTCTATTACTGAGCTGTAAGAGCTCTTTATATATTCTGGTCATAGGTTATATGCATTGTAAATATGCTCAGTTTAAGGACTACTTGTCATTTTAACGATGTCATTTAAAGTTCTAAATTTTGATGGAATCTCATTTATCATTTTTTTTGTTTATACATCATGTACTTTGTATCCTAGGAAGTTCTTGCCTACCCTAAATTCATAAGCATTTTCCCTTATAATTTCTTCTTAAAGTTTTATACTTTTAGGCTTTCATATTTAGGTTCATAGATCTTTTCAAGTTATTTTCATGTATGGAAATAAAGGGTTGAGGTTAATTTTTTATATACAGATACCAAGTGTTCTAGTGCCCTTTGCTGAAAACACTATCTTTTCCTCTGCTCTTGAATTGAGTTTATATTCTATAAAATGTTAATGTTAAATAATCTTTCAAAACTCAGTGGACCACATATGTGTGGTTCTATTTCTAGATTCTCTGTTTTATTCCAGTGATCTATATGTCTTTCCTTACAGCAACACTGCCTTGATTGCTGTAGCTTTAGAGGAAGTCTTAAAATTAGGTACTAGACATCTTCCAACACTGTTTTTTTTTTTTCTTTTTCTTTTTACTTTTCTAGGTCCTTTGTAGTCCTATATAACTTTTAAATTTCAATATCCAATTCTTCATTTATAGCAAGTATACATAGACCTGAATTTTTATATATACCTTGTGTTTTCTAATCCTGCTAAATTCAAATACAAGTTCTAAGGGCTTCTAGAGATTTCTTAGTATTTTCTCTGTAGATGATCATTTCATCTACATATAAAGATTCTGCTACCTTGCCAATCCTATCCGAATTGTGTCATTTTATTGCCAGACTATTTTGGTCTAGGCCTATGTTTCAAAGTTTAATGGACAGATGAAGAGTAAGCATAGCTGCCCTTGTTCCCCACCTTAGGGGGGAAGCATTGTATCTCTCCATTCATATAAGGTGTTTTTGCTGAAAGTATGGAGTACGTGCCTTTGATCTGTTGAGAAGGTTCTGTTCTACTTCTAGTCTCCTGTTAGATTTTATCATGAACAGCTGTGGAATTTAGTCCAATACATTTTCTCCAACTACTGACAGGATCATATGGCTTTTTCCTTTCCTCTGTCAAAATGATGACTTTTTGGGGTGGATCTTCCAATGCTAAACCAACACTGCCATCCCTATAAGAAAACCACTTTCTGGGTTTCACCGCCTGCTGCGCAAGCGCAAGGACCCAAGTTCGAGCCCCGGTACCAAATAAATAAATAAATAAATAACACTTTCTACATCCTGCCAGATCTGACTTCTGATAGTTTGTTTTGTTAAACAAATTTCTATCTATGTTCATACTTTTTCTTCTTTTATCTTTATCCAGTTTTAGTAATAGCACAATGTTGATTTCCTAAAATGAGGCGAGAAGTGTTCCTTCTTTTTTCTGCTTTATATGTTTGATATAATTTATCAGTTAAAATGTATATGAGCCTATTGTTATCATATAGGTAGGTTTTCAAGCCAGGAATATACTTTCTTTAATAGGTGCTATTCAAATTTTATATTTCTTCCAGAGTTAGTTTCATTAATTTGTCTTCCAAGGTACTTCTTAGAAGTTGTCAAATTTATTTCAAAACAGATTTTTGTAATATGCTTTCTATATCCTTTTAAATTCTGTAAAATCTGTGGTAATGTCTCCTAGATCTTAATATTGTAATTTAAAAAATGTATAATTGATATTGTGTAATAGGCAGAAAATGTCTAAAGGAGCAGGGGAAGTGGGAGGGGTAGGAGAAAGGAAAGAAGGGAAAAGAAAAAATATGAGAAAAGAAAAAAAAGGGAAGCAAAGTCTTTGCAAATAGGGAAGGGTGGAGAGGGTGAAGGGAGGACAGGGGAAGGGGAAAAAAATAAGAATCAAGATACTTACGTAATGGTACAAGATCCCAATGATGAATGTAACTGTATTTTATACTTAAAATGTACCAATAAACTTAATGGGTAAAGAAAACAAGACAACTGAAGAGATAACTTTAGTTAGCGGCCTTTTTTTCAACATAAAAAATGAGAGATATATGAAGATTAAAACATTCTTTCTGTTTGGAAAACATTTAAAAATAGTATTTTTGCTAATTCGCAAGTATCAGTAAAGCAGCAAATCCTATGTTAAGAAACTGCTTTGTCTTTAACCATCATGATAACTCGGATAGATCTTATCACACATGTCTTCATTTTTCAAAAAACTGAAGCTGGAGAATTTAAGTAACTTCTTACAGGCAAAGGAACTAAATCATTGATAAAATTTCAATTTTGTGGCTGTAAATCCCTAGCAAGCTCTAGTATATTATGGTGCTTTAGAATGATCCTTACATTTTTTTTAGGGGGGAAAGTATTTTAACATTGCAATTGCTTATGGAATATTAAGAAATGTTCTGGATAATTAAATATTTAGTAGTATTATTTTCATAGGAAATCTATGCAAATTAGAGGAAAGATTATCTGATTATCATCCAGAGTGTATCTAATTAGAAAAAAAGCTTTTTTAATGTCAAACACCACATTATCCAGTTGAAGAAAAACATATCTTGCAATAGTAATAACCATAGCAGAGAATTCTAATTTATACATACTTCTTACAAAAATCCAGATGTGGTACATCTTACAAAATTACTAGGAAATTACTACTAGTTAAATGTGAAGTGTTAAGTCCAGCATGGTTGTGAATGTCTGTAATCCCAGAACTCTGGGAGGCTAAAGCAGGAAGATTGCAAGTTCTACCCTAACCTGGGCAACTTAGTGAGATCCTATCTCAAAATTTTCAAAAGGTATATATGGAGATGTGGTTCAGTGTGAAGGCCCTGAGGTCACCCTATAGAACCACAAAAAGGAAAATAAATGAAATGTTCTTTAGTACCAAACTAAAAGTAGGCAACAATTTTATTTTCTTCATCATGTCAAAATCCACTAGTTAGGAAAGTTCAACAACAACAACAACAAAAAGCCAATCTGCAGGAAGTGGACCTTTTTTCCCCAATTATTTTTGTATGTGCTGGGAGGAAAACACTATAGAGTTAGAATTCAGGTAACTTACTGGGATGTTAAGACTTTCACTTCTTTTTCTAACTAAATTGTCAAGTAGTAGCCAAATCTCCTTAGTTTCCTTGTCTTTTCTTTTTTTTTTTTTTTTTTCGGTACCGGAGATCGAACTCGGGTCCTTGCGCTTGCACAGCCGGCTGCAAAACCACTGAGCCAAATCCCCGACCCTCCTTGTCTTTTCTTATTTGAGTTAAAAAGAATTATGTCAAGAAGTTTCCAGGTATCCTCAAAGGAGAAACTGGCCTTAGAAACAATTTCCTTTCTTTATTCCGCATCATTATTCTAAATTATGTCCTTGATTGCCAGTCTTGGAATTTATTATATTGACAATAGCTATAATATACGTGAAAGTAAAAGAAATACATATACAATATTTTGCTTAATATTCTGTCTACAGCAATAAATACTTTTTGGAAAAACAGTTTAAAATCATAATAATTGCTATTTGTCTTTTACTGTATGCCATTCTTTTGTGGTCTTCCCCAGTAAATTTTATTTTTAAATTTTTCATTGCTTTGCTTATTTGCCTATGATAAAGAAATATCACTGAAGAGATATAAAGTGACTTCCTAATTTAAACTTATTCACCCCTAATATTGTTGAGCCATCACTGTCTCTAGAAGCAGAGAGTTGTTACATTCCCCTAACATTCAATGTCTTACTGGTCATTATGGATGTGAGGGAAATGAAAGACCTAAGTTTAGCACGAATCAGTTCTTCTTACCATATACATGCACTAGCTGATCAGGAAAGAGATACTTCAGGTTTATAACTCTTCCAAGGAGTTCAGGGTATGTTTCTGATTTTAAATGATGTATCAATTCACATATAGAAATTAACAAAATGAAAGCATTAAAAAGAAGAGAAAACCTTTAAGTTTGGCCATAATGAAAAAAAATCAGTGAGCTTTTATAATTGTCTCAATGAAAACATTACAAATTAGAATTTGCTTCTCTGGGTTTGTTTGAATATCATAGATTATTTAAATAATTTGACTCATTCTATACCTCAATACATTCTGGAGGATGTTTTGATTTTCTTTTTTTACATTGCTAAGACTGCACGCTTCAAGTAGCATGAACAATTGTCTGACAGTTCTGCTAAATGGCTTGCTACAAATATTGGAAACAAGAGTCCTGAATCATCTTTTGTGATGACTCCTCTAAACTCGGTCTCAGTACAATGCTTTTTAATGGTTTAATGCTGACAGCTGGAAAACAATAAAACAAAGCTGCATGATTTTATAATAAATAAGCAAATGTATAAAAAGTTTTTGGGAAAGCCATTATTTTCCCATCCCATGGATAATCCATCATCAATACTTCCAATGTCCTTCTAATCCATGTTTTAATACACATGGATTGCATATTTCTTATTATAATTTAATTGTTCTGGTTCTGATTATGTTTAGTTTTAACTCCAATGAATTGTTGCTGTTTCTAATTATACAAGTATTTTATTAGAGACATGATTTAAAACTATGATTTTTTAATGCATTTCCACTCTTTGCTTTTTAGAGAAATCATTGCTATTTTTGCATAGAATATAATATTAATGTTTAAAAATTATGAACAGTTTTTATGACACTAAACTAGTGTCCATATTTGTTTTGTTCTATTGTATAATAAACATAAAATATGAAATATAAAAATACATATAAAATTCAGGATAAAATGAGAAAGAGAATTAAAATAGTAAATGAATTTGTAAAAAGAAACACCATGGTGAATTTAGGTCCACTTATATTTAAAGTAATTTGAATATTCTGAACAAAAAGTAGTTCAGTACTGATTTCAGCAGAGTATTAAAAAATAAAATAGCTTTTAATTGTGTGCCAAATGGTAGAGCTTCTAATATGTTAGGTCTGTATAGTATAATCTATATTTCCAATGTGAAATAATGCATCTAAAATTTTGTGGCATTATTTTTCAGAATGAAAGAAAATCAATTGTTTAGCTACTAGATCAACACATTTCACTGTATGATTGACTTCAAAATGAGTTTTTAGTTTGATGTTTCAGATAGCTAAACATTTTAGCCTTTTAGAAGACCTCCTTCCAAGGATCTATAAGGAGAGAGAGAGAGAGAGAGAGAGAGAGAGAGAGAGTATGTAGGGAGAGTGAGGGAAGGCTACACAGAGTTTCTAGCTACATAAGTTAAGAATGTAAACATTTTAGCTGTGTGTGATGGTGCACACCTCTAATACCCTCACTCTGGGAAGCTGAGTGAGGAGGATGTCAAGTTAAAGGCCAGCCTGGGTGATTTAATGGTCTGTAAGTCCATGTGTACCTCTAATGTTCAACAGTTCTGTGGTGTATAACATGATTTTCCATAATTTTCTCATTTAATTGTATCAACTTACGATGTGATGGTGAAATTATATCTCATTTACATGTTTACATAATATATCTATCTTACATATAGCATATGTATATTTTTCCTTAAAAATAAGAAAAAAGATTGATGATAAAAAAATTGGAATTGAGATGGCTTATGTATCAACCTTACATTTAGCATTTACTGGCTAAATGAATTAGGATACACTATATCATCTCCCTGAGCCTCTTAATTTGATAAGTAAGATTAACATTAAAGGTTCAGATGATTAAATATCCTTAAATCTAATACAGAGAAGGGCTCAAAAAAGTATTTTCATTCACATGTAACTGTAAATATTATTTTCATTCTATATGTACATCATTTATTTAGAATGTACTGCATTTTTAATACTGGATTTTGAAGTAATTCTACTAAGAAATCGTTTCTAGTTGATTTTGGGTGCCTCGCATTGAGACTATTCGACAATTTATATTTTACTTTTGAGTGAATTTATTCACTAAAATGTCTTCTGGCCCTATTTCTTCAATTGTTCACTTTTCTTCATCTCTGTATCTACCAGGATAGTCTAACTCTCCTTTATCTTTGAAAGTTTTATTTAATTTCTTAGTTAAGGTCACAGTCAGAATGGGTTTATGGGATTACTTATTTATTTACTTATTTATGTGTCTAATTTATTTTCGATGACTGCAAGAAGCCATTGCTTATAGAATTGTGAAGAATTACTGAGCACTCACTTTGAAGTGACAATAATCCTTTAAGGCCCAAAACTTACATAGTAGAAGAATCAGAGAGTACACTGCAACAAATGGAGGCTACATGGAATTTTGGATGGAGTCTATGACAGAGCGAACTTGATGTATCTGTGTCAGAGGCAAGAACAATCCATTAAAACAGAAAACCAGGCCAGTTTCATGTCTGGTTAAATGACTCTTCACTTGGAGAACATTTAAATGTGTTTACTATCCATAAGGTCCATTGGGTAGTTTCCATTCTTATTTCCCACCATTCTTCTCCAATAGCCATTTGTCTCCTGAATCCAGTGTTTGCTTGCCACCAGGAACTTATTTTTTGAGTCAAAGTCTCACTATGTATTTCATACTGGCCTTGAACTTACTATGTTGCCCAGGATAGCCTTGAATTTGTGGCAATCCTCCTGCCTCAGCTTCCTAAGTGTGGGCTTATGGGCATGTGTCACTATTCCTGAATATTGCCATAGGGAATTTGTAAGGTTCTCTCTTCTGTACCTAGTTCTTTCCTCCTCAATGTGCTCACAAATCATTACTTCAGTTCATATCTCTGTTCAAATTTCACCACGTTGAGAGGACTGAATACCATTGCCTTCCCTTATTACTACCCATTTTACAACATAAACTGATTTTCATTGTGATTGATGTATTTGTTTTTATTTCCTATCAACAAGAATTCAAACACCAAGAAGGAAGAGAATTCATCTGTTTTGATTACTGATGAACTCACAACACTAAAATTAAGTTATGCATTTAATAAAATTTTAGTAAGTTTAGTGATACAGAAAGAAATGAATAAATGAATGTCATATATAATGTATTTATTATTCTAAATTTAGTGTAAAAATATATTCATGAAACATTAAAATATTAATATTATGACAAAGTAGCATTAAAGGTGGTGGTATTCAATTCAATGTGTATTTTAACAAGTGCCAGGAAGTATTTCCATTTCTCCTTCGTCTGACCTGGGGGTCACTTTTGTTGGGACATTGATGTTCTGATTATGCTCACTGCATTTGTTTCATAGAGGAATACCAACTGTATTGCCAAAGAAAATGTATCTCCGCTATACACTATGAATAATGCCCACCCCTAATTTCAGGTATCATGGAATGGGGTCCCTCTCAGTCTTTTGATGTGCTAATATAAGTCTTCCTGTGAATCCATGCCTTTTATATCCTCTGTCAGCCAGCAGTGAAAGAGAATTTTATTATATTCCACCCCTATAGTGGAGAGTAGCTTCCTAATGGGGTCTGAGCTGAAATCAGATCCTTCACTAGTGAGAAATAATAGAATCTCCCCTAACCATGTATAACACCATTAAATAGTTTCCATCTGGCTACAGACATCTATGCCTAATCATTTGACCCTCACTATTAGCTTTCCTCTACTAATAAATATTTATAAATATTTATAAATATTAAAGGTACATTTTTATTACCTGGTAAAATGTTAAGTAGAAAGTAATTTACAAAAAATTTAGATTGTCAGTTACCAGGAATTTCTCTTTTGGTATTTTCCAATTATCGTACCCTTTACACTCAAGAGATTTCACAGATTTTCTTTAATTATGAAAACTATGTTTAGACTCTATGTATATTATGGGTACAAAACCTTGTAACTATCCCCATTAGTGATGATTTCAAGAAATTTTAATGTCTTGCATGTCTATACTATTTTGAATATATCAAAGTTCAGGCAAAGGTCTGGGCTAGAGGCATAAATTTGAAAAACATCAATATGTTGGTTGTAATTAAAACAAGATGATTAGTAATAGTGTGACTTTTCTAGTAAGTCATAAGAGACACCAAAAATGGAAGCATAGAGAATGGAAGAAATATTCATAAGACATCTATAAATGTGAAAATGACTGGGAAACCATGTTACTATGAAACTAAATGATTAAATAGTTCCAGGAAAAATGTTGTATGCCATATGGCTCAGTAATTTAATAAAGACAGAAATTACCTTTTAGATCTGGCAAATGGGAGAACTTTGGCATGATTTAGTACAACCAAGTAGTAAGACTACTGCAGCAGGACAGTTAAGGAAGTAAAGACAAATATAGGCCACCCATTTAAGAAATTTAAGTGGCAGGAACATGAAGAAAATGATACCAAGTGTCTTACAGTGCCAAATTAATAAAATCAGTATGCACAGGACACTCTAAAATGGTGATTCGAAGGAACAGAAGAGGATTGTAAGTAAGACGAGTGGAAGACCCAAAATCAGTTTTTGACACAGCAATGAGTCTGCTTGGTCCTCATATGAATCTAAACCAAAATTGAAAAGCCCAGATGCTAGACTAGAAAAAGTATTTTAAAATAGTGAATCAGCATTGGTTTTTCATGGAAAACTACATTAGAAAAATAAAGGCATGGTTGACATTTTAGCTATCAAGCACATATTTAAAATGTGGGAGGCCCTGTTTCATCCCCAACACCTCCTACAAACAATAAAACTAAACTGGTGTGAAAAAAGTCTACACTATCATCCAAATGCTACTGCTAATTTAAATGACAGTAAGTAATATAATCCACATAGTATTTAAGACAAGGAGAGCACTCCTCACAAAGACTTACTGAGGTAGGTTCCACAGGATATGTGTGCCTTTAACCTCAGTAAATAAGGAAAGCAGAGGGGATTAACTTGCCCATGAATGCCTCCATCATGTTTATAATTACTTTAAGTCAACTTTGACTAGTTTAGTCAAAAAAAGGAATTTGTTATAGTGTGTTAAAAAGTAAGGCTTGAAAGGATCATCTGCGTAAGTGGGGGAAGGGAAGTACCCAGCTTTCTTTGCAGAGCAGACCCATGCTTAGCCAGAGAACATCACCATGGGCGTCACACTGGATATTGGTTGCTGCCATTAGAGCCTCCATCACTGCCACCAATGAAACAGGGGGCAATTCATGCTACCATTGCCAGATAGTTAATCTTTACAGTGCTACCTTATCTCATGATTTCATTTATCATTCATTTTCAGCTTGGCATGATATATCTCTCTGGCACAGGCAAAGGCACATGGGTAAGAATTAGAGCCTGGGAAAGCAAGTACTAACTTCTAAAAGAGTGACTTAGAAACTTGTTCCAGGGATTCTGACATCAAAGAAAAACAAAATGAAACAAAAAGGTAAGTATTCAGTTTGTAGGTGGTTTTGGCTGGGTAGGATAGAAGAGGAGTTGAGGGCAGCTGGTGGACTGAAAAAAATGGAAAGCTCAAAGGACCATCTGTGAGGTGAGAGAGTAAGGAGAGTAGGAGGTAGATTATGAAACAACAAAGAGAAAAATGCCATCAAAACAAAGTGAAATATGCAACTTTAAATTGAAAAGTTCAGGTGCTTCATGGGATGACCAGATTGAAGTTTGCCCTAATAGTTTGGCAAACTTAAGGGACACAAACATCACCACATTAAACACAATTCCACATGTTACGATATGTAGACTTGTAAGATGAATTATTTCCATGGACTTTGACACCTGACATTTACAATGAAATTTTAAGATGTCAAGAAAATGATATACTGCTTCTCAAAGCCTCCAGTGAATGAGGGGTACTGAGTTTCAGGTCAGTGACAAGGGGAAAAGGTAGGGAGTGATAGAGTTTCCTGGGGCCAGGAGCATCCAACAAGAATGAACGCTTCCATAGCAACTGGAAACACCTGTATCTAGAAAGGACTGCAGCTATGAGCTTCCTATTTTCCACTGATTGGTCTTAAATATCCTGTCATTCTGTCCCCAGATGATCTCAGCAACTCATGCGGTATATGACTTGGTCTCAGGAAAAAACCAAAACTGTTATCTGTCTGCAATGCAAGAATTCCAGCCATTCTTCATTGTTTATTTCTCCATATTTCTGTGTCCCTCATTAGTTGATTCATGTGTTTATCAATCTATTTTACAGATAGATTAGACTGATGAAAAGGAGAGGGACAAAGAGAAAAAGAGAGGGAGAATATAGATGTTGGAAATTCAGTATACTACTATTGGAAAACAAATTTGGATATATTGTACAAAAACATTTGTGTTATAAGAGGCAGTAAGAGAGAAATAATTTAGGTTAGAGGTTGAGGAATGACCTCTTTGAGAAGCAGCAGTTGTGAAGAAAGCCAAGATAGGAAAAGAAGAAGATACTTATAGGTAGAGGATGCATGACATAAAGGTTCTTACATGGGGAAAAGATGGCTTAGTTGAGAAACTGAAAAAGGTCCACTGTCTGAAATACTTGTAGTTGGATTTTCCCTAGTTCAGCGATTAGTTGCATGTAAGTATCTTAGGACATGAGACTATGTATTACATATAATGGGGACCTTTAGAATCACAGAATATCAGTGCTGAAGAAACTACAAATAGCTAAAGGGAAAAATATACCACATATTTTATATCTAATATAAATATATTATATACAGTGGTGCCTCAGTTTACAAACTTAATTCTTTCCATGATTCTGGAAAAGCTTACCATGTTCATGTTCATGCAGGAAAAATGGCCATGGTCTTGTTTGTCACCTGATGTAGAGTTTGCAAACAAAAACAAAATTTTGCCAAATGCTTCCATTTGTGAACCAAATTGTTTGCAAAAAAAAAAAAGTGTTTGTGAACAGAGGTACCACTGTATAATTATGTATGTTATTTAATAATATGTCTTGGGTAGAACTTATCTATCTATACCATATATGTGGGCTCTTGGTATGTATATTAATATGTGTATATATTTATATCCATTTAAATAATATTTAATATACACACATATGCATACACATAAAATCTGGTTAGATAAGTCAGTCTGTTCTCATTTGGCGATAGTAATAATTTTGATACCTTTTTAATAAAAAATATGGGAACTTATAAGATAGCATGGAGAAAGGCATTCACTTAATAATGAGTTGATTAGATCTCCAGAAACAAGCATTTATTATTGTTCTTTGCTATTGTTTTGTGTGTAAGACAGGAAGATAGAAAATCATATATCAAAATACTGGGATGGGGCAGTCAAAAACATCAAGAAGAGAAAATACAAGTGCAAAGGAAAAACATTTCAATCCAGAGAGGACTGCTTTGAAAATGGCAAGATAGTATAATTAAAAGTTTATGAGGAATACTTTTTAGTACATTCAAGGTCAGCACTAATGTACTCGGAGGAGTGGAATTTTAGAAAGCGGTTTGCTTCAGGAGTAAATTGCAAAAATAATGAATCTTGAATGCTTTAAAAAATACCATCTATCCACAGGTTTTACTTGCTTTTAGAATATGTTTAAAATTGTTTTCTTTTAAACCTATCTTTCATAAGCCTTTAATCTTGCCTAGGTACTTTCCAAAGTACTTTCCAAGTACTTTTTGAAAGGTGGTAAGTTATTCCTTTCTTTGTCTTATCACAAATGAAATGCACATTAACATTTCAAGTCATCTGCATTATAAAGTACATGAATTAAATAGATTTTTTTGTGTGCACTGATCTTGATATAGAGAATAATAGATAGGACTCCTGAGTACCTGGTTAAGATGAGAAGAATTGCTTCTCCTTAAACAACCAACAATGCAGAAGTCAAGGACAGCAGGGGCATATTATACAGTTGCCTTCTCAGTAAAATTATCAAATAGTTTCTGATACCTGCTAAATGGATGCTCATTATTATGCTCTTCCTGTGCTTATTGAACACATATTTGCTGATTGCCTAATAAGTTCTGGACTTTACGCAAGTTGAAAGTTTTAGGTCATGAACACTGACTTCTTATTTTGGCTACTCATATTTTTATTATGAACATAGTGCATCAATCCAAGTCAATCATCCATTTATTATTTTACCACTGTACATTAGGACAAAGGACATAAATTATTATTATTACATTTTCTTCTAAAGAGACTTTATTCCAATTTAGACATTTTATTTGCAGAAATAGCAACCCAGTGACAAGCAAAGAAGGAATTTGTTATAAAAATAAGAGAACATCTAACAGGGCCCATGGACAGAAATACATCCAGACTGTAAGAAAAAACTATAAGCAAAGAATATAAATGCCCTCAATCTTTTTCTTTCAATACTGCTACTACCTAGCTATTCATTCACATTTGAACACATCCACACAGAAAGAAACACTCTTCTCAGGTCAATCTACATGCAGTAACCTTCCTTATCTGGAAGGACATCATCCAAGCCCTCAAGTGTATGCCAGCAACCGAGGATGGAGTCAGACCCTGTCTGTCCTTAAGGTTTCCTACAATACAGACGCAACTGTAATATCTTTCCTTTTTAACTAAGCACTCATTATGCACTGTGGCTAGAACTTTTGCATTCTAAGTATAACAACCAAACTACGGTGAATGTCTTGTTTTTTCTTATTCACAGTTTCATAGATAAAAGTTCATTCTTATTAGATCTTAGTAACCTCAACATATAATTTGTTTTCTCCTTCCTTACTAAGTTAAGAACCTTTTCACTTAAAAGAAGCACTTTAAGGCTTCTCTTTGGGGTGTCCAAGTAGCATCCCTACTTTTGTGCTTTGGGGCTGTTATTAAGTAATGGCTATTTGAATTCAAGCACTGAAAGATTTTGATGGCTGACGTGATAACAGAGATAGGGGCTGTGATGGTTAATCTTGATTGGTTTGAGAATCACCTGGGGATTCGTAAGACACATTTCTGGCTGTGTCTGCTTAGGTCATGGGAGCATGATCTTGGGCACCATTTCCTCTCCCTAGGCCCCTTCTCTGGCACTGTTTCCAACCTGCTATTTCTCAGCCACTGTGAGTTGAGCAGCTTTCTTCTGTAATGCCCTTCTGCTGTGATTTTTTGACCTTGAGCCAGCAAATCATGGGCTGAAATAATTGAAACCTTGAGCAAAATCTTTTTGTCCTTTAGGTTGTGGGTGTCAGGTACTTTGTCCCAACAACTGCAAAGTTGACCAGTGCAGCAACCAATACAGTGACTTACAGGCATAGAATTAATTATGCTGGACAAGAGATGATTCATATTGGGACAAAATGAGGTAGGATAGTATGAAATTTCATCATGTTACTCAGAACCATGCACATTTAAAATTTATGAATTGGCCAGGCATAGTGACACATGTCTGTAATCTGAGCTACTTCGGAAGTGGGGGCTGGAGGATCACAAGTTCAAAGCCAGCTGGGACAACTTAGTGAGGTAGTCTCAAAGAATAAAATAAAATAAAATAAAAAATAAAGTGATTACTGCTGCTAGGGTTTCCAGTGTCACAAAAACAAAGGATTTATTTATTTTTTCCATTTAATATTCTCAGACTGAAGTTGATCATGGCTAATTGAAACCATAGGAAGCAAAACTTAAAATAAGAGGGGATTACTATTCCTTTATATAGCCTATGTCAAATGTCTTCCTGAATTCATCATTTATGGCCAGGGGAGCATGTAATAAAAAAAGCTGCAAAAAGCTGCTTCTACAATAATATGATAGAAAAAGAGAGACTCTTCTAGAAGTGTTATGGAAAACTTGATAATGTGTTTCCAGTTTTTCAGTCAGTAGAAATATGAAGTAAACTAACATTTGTCAAATACTTTACATGCATCAAGAACTGCATAATATCTCTTTATGCTGATTATAACTCACTATGATAGCCCTACTTTATAGATAAGAAAACAAGCTAAAAGAAATTAAAGGACAACCCCAAGGTCACAGACCTATAAATTTAATTAAAACAAATTAAGATATAATTATTGTGCTCTTATTTTCCTAAGCAGTATTTTAAAGCTTGCATATAGAAAAGTCAAGGTACAGTCCCTGACCTTGGAGAGATAAGAGCCAAATGGAAAAGAAGATGAAAAGATAATTATTATATGGTGAGTAAACTTTATGTTTTAAAGAATCTTGTGATCTTCCAGAGGTTCATTTGTGAGTCATCAGATGATTTTTGACTCAGTGTATCATGAATAAAGAATCATTTTTGACAAAGTATTAGTTGGATGTAAGGAAAAAATTGTGATTAACTCAATGAAGAATAAAGGTAAATGAATTCAGACAGAAAAAAGAGCTGTAAAAGTTGTTTGGTAATTTCACACAATACAGCTGGCATATTGGGAAAGCAAAAAAGAGATTATATAATTTAAGGAAAGAGAGCAGAGACTGGTAATTAAGAGAGTGAAAAGATAAGTAGAGACGAGACCATGAAGAGCCCTGAATGACATGCTTGCTGCTTCTGGTTATGAAGTAGAAATGAGAAACCTTTGAACGATTTTAAAAATAGAATTGTCTATACCAAAACTGAAACTTATGAAAGGGTCTCTGTGGCAAATACAAATAACTAATAGAGTGGAAACTGGCAAGATTAAAGGTTAGAAATTAAATAAGGTTCAGTGGGAAAAGATAATGAAGGTCCATCTGAAAGAAAACAGATCGTGGGTGAAGCCAAGATTCTAGTCACAACGTGGCCTTTTAAATTACAGACTACCCCTCCTCCATTGTTCAGAGTGGGAGGAAAGGATAAGTGAGCTATCAAAAAGCAAAAATCACTAGCAAAAGCAAGAATCAAAGCATTGTTAAGGTATCTATAATTCATTTTAAAATAATTTATTATCCTAAGTGATAATTTAAATGTGTATTTTCATTTGCTTGAGGCACTCCTTTTTGCCTTTGATTTTTTTTTTTTTTTTTTTTTTTGGTACCGGGGATCAAACTTGAGACCTTGCACTTGTGGGGCAGGTGCCGAAACCACTGAGCTAAATCTCCAGCTGTACTTTTGTTTGTTAAACTGCATTCTTGGAACAATCATTTGACCTAACTGGGACTCCATTTTCAAGAAGTGACCAATTACCACTATTCTGAAAGTCTACACTTCAGAGCCATTACTATAAGAATTATTCCCACCCTTGAGCATGATGGCAAACTTTGTCAATTTAGTATAATGAAGTTCAGAAATGAAAGGTTTTATTAGTGAAAACTGTGGGGTTTTTGTACTTTAGTTTAATGATTGCTAAAAATGGACTTTTTTGTGTTATTAGAGATAGCTCACCCTGTGAATTGACTAAAACATTTTGAGAAGATATCTAACTCTATCATGAAACTGGACAGCATTCTAAAAACCTTGTTCAACTATCCTTAGGGATAATGCCTGTGCTTTTAATCCAAAATAATCCTGTATCCAGAAGGTTGCCTGATATTTACCCTAAGTGCATTTATTAATTGTGATATGGGAACATCATCCAAGGAACCAGATTAGTAAAATTTTGGGAATCTCTGTGAATGACTGACATGTAAACCAACAAACTGAGGGGAATAAATCAATCCCAGGTATAAGTGGTACCAACCAATGGGCTTGTAGACTGGACAGAATATAAAGGAATAATAGAAGGAAGTACTCCCTTTTGAACATTTACATCCAGTTTCTTCAGCTTTCCAACATGAACTGGGCATGGTGACCCCACAAGGACCTTCCAGGATTTTGACCTTTCCTGCACCTGGTTTCTCAGGCTCTCCAGGAACCAGTCATTTTGGATTCTTCTTCCTCTGATCCCACAAGCACCCTTGTGAACCTTCCTCTTCTCTTCCTGTAAATCAACCTAATAAATTCTTTTTTAAAAGTATTCAGACATCTTCTGTTGCTTCTCTTCCTGTAGAAAATACACTAAGTACCATAGAATCCCACCTATGAACTGTTGTCATTTGCAAATGAACTTTCATAAAAGCAGTGTTTAGAGCACGTCAAAAGAAATCTGGAGTATAACTGAGCTTGTAGAATTGTATAAATGATTTTGTAAATAATAATAATGAGGAGGAAGAAGGTGAGGAGGAAGAGGAAAAGGAGAAGGAGAAAGAAAATGAAGGAGGAGGAGAACAAGAAAGGGGGAGGAGGAGAAAGAAAAAGAAGAAAAAAAGAAGGAAATTTGTACTTTGATTTAATCTGGTCAAAATTATGCAGGGTATGGCTAATCCACAACTATTTATAACTTTTTTACTGTGATTAGCTAAAACAAACTGAAGATTTATGCATGACTGTGGTGATCTTTTACCTCTTTTGTGATCAATTCCCTGAACTTGCCTCACATTGATTTCATCTCAGAGACCTAACTCCTGTGAATACATTTTCCAGTCTCTGGAAACTGGCTGTTACAAGTTTGATCAGCCAGAAGCACTTGTAAGAATATTATCAAGAGGATAATCCCTGCACAAAGCATTGAGAGCATGGGAAGACAAGCCTAGCATCTTCAAAAGGCTTCCAGTGGCTGTGATCTGAAAATGGAATGGTAGTGAAGAAGACATCATTGAAGTGGGCTCTTTGAGATCCTGAAGCATGATGAAGATGAGGTGGTAGTTTTTAGTGAAAGAAAAGGTAGGTAAAAGTATCATGATAGGCATGAGAAGCAGATTGGTGACCAGAATTTTTTAACCTAGGTGGCTATATGATTATGGGGTCTGTAGCAGTGAAACAGATGAGTAGTCTACAAGCTTATTTGTGGATTTAGAAAATGAGAATGGCTAAGTTTGATGAACAAACATAGTACTTATACAGCTACAATGGAAAGATATGATCTGTAACTATGTTTAATTTTGTATACTTTGAGGGAGTTTAAAATATCAAACTATTCATTTTGACATAACACAACTCTTGTCTTACACAATTAAACTTCCCATGTTAGTAAAGAGTTTTACAGTTGTTTGTGTTCCCATTTCTTTTCTGGCTCTGGTCATTATAATGGATATTCCAAAGAATGGAGAAATTGTGCTATCCTCCAATGTTTATCATTGAGATTCAGAATTTATAACAGTAGAAGTAAATGTACAAAACAAATGACTTAGTTTCTGGTTCTGTTTCAAACATTCAATATTGTGTGTGTTTTATGAATATTTGAATCAGAAAGAGGAAGTTGGTCAGTGATCATCTTAGTTGCCAGCTATCTTAAGCCACAAGACATTCAAAATAGCTTTAATTTAATAAGTGAATGTAAGAATATAAATTGCATTTACTTCCAGTTATAGCAAATCAACTTTTACTTAACACACATCTTTGGTTCTTTGAATAATACACAATTTTAGAAAACGATGTTCAGCCCATGATTGTGACAATAAGCAAATGACATCATTTGTCTAATTATATTTAATATACATTTCCCATTTTTGAGAAAAATTAGGCATTTATTGTTTATATACAAGTATATATATTTTTGAAATTATGCATTATACATATAATTTACAGATATATTTTTGTCATGTATAACAGTTTGTTAAGTGTTATTAGTTTATATGAGATGTACAAGTAGGACTGTCATAAGAATCAATCCCCTTTTTCTCATTATTTTGTTTGCAAGGCATGTTAATTTCGTGAAGCCAAAATGTTCTTTTTGATTGTTGGTTCATACAAAACTCTGTGATAAAATTTTTCGGACTTCTATATTTTATGACACAAAGTATGTATCTTATAAATTGAATAATAAATATTATATTTAAATCCTACTGAAATTATAACTTTGAGGAAGTGAGAGGACACTTCTTTTTTCTTTTTTTGGTACTGGGGATTGAACTCAGGACCTTGAGCTTGGGAGGCAGGCACTGGAACCACTGAGCTAAATCCCCAGCCTGTAGGAGCACTTCTTTAGTATATATTTCTTCTCATGGATATTTGACAATACTCTTGATCATGTATGGCGATCAATATTAGGTGTATCAAAACCATTTTTTGTAGAGAACAATATGAACATCTTAAATACTTTTGAAAAGATAGCCTAAATGTTATCCCAATATTTGATCAAAAAACAAATATTTTTAAGTATTAACTGCCTGAACATAAATGTAAAGTACTTTGTTTGATAATTAATGCCCTCATTTTCTCCAGACAGCCAGAGACAACCTTGTCAGATGGTTTTTACTGACCTTGTATTTGACTTGTTTGTATTTGAGGCTTCTATCTTGCATTACACCGCCAAATAATTTGTAAGAAGTTTTATGACCCTTCGAAAAGCACTCTGAGAAGATTTCACAATAATGAACACTGAGTCATCTCAGACTGCATTGTACTAGGTAAGGCAGAATATCTGAGTATATTTGCCACTTTTCAAACAGTTAAAACCTTTGGAATGTGAAACACTGAGTCATTATTTTAACTTCTTAATTTCATTAATGGTATACTTATCTCTATATATTATTGTTAATTTTATTTTTGCCTTATTTTCAATATTTCATGTGTGATAGGATAATTCAATTTTTAAAGTCAAGGTCACATTTAACGATACTAATGATGATTTGCATTAATTATATATAGATACAATGAGTCTGGTTTTATGTGTCAGTGAATATGCTATTTCTTTCATCATTTTAACATAGGAATCCCATAAATTTAACACAAATATTGCAAGCTATTTGATATTCATTAGAGACACATTTTCTAGGGCACTTCTGAGTATGCCTCTTTCTAATAGTTATAAAATGAAATATCATTAATCATTAATGAGATGTAAGGTTTTTGCTAGTTTCTCATTACAAGAGTAATACATATTAATTGTGATGAATTCAGAAAACATCTCAGAAACTCTTGAGTTCTGCTTAACTGATTACAAAGATTAATGAAGCCTCTGTGGCCTCTCAAGAATGCTGAACCCTCAAGGCTGCAAGGCCACAAGCCATCTGAACTGTTTACTTACCAGTTTGGTGTGTATTTGCTCTCAAATTTGTGTGCCTGTTACTTAATACTACTATTATGCAATTTAATTTGATATTAAAAAGTAAGAATATGTGGTTGTAGAAAAAGAATTACTTTCATAAATTTAAATTGACTACCATGAGAATAATAAATACTAAAAGTCTACTTGAGAATAAATTGCTGATAAAACAAGTATGCGTGAGACAACCTTAAAATATCAGAAGTAAAATTTTTTTAAAATCTCTAAGGATTCTCTGTTTAGATTCTGTACAGATATCCATAAGTTCTTACTACACACAAGAGAAAGCAAATCTTAAACTAATAAACTTGACAATGACAAATCATTAATTGGTCATGAATTTTGCAATATTTTGTATTTTGTTTTCCCTGTTAACAGCCTACCCAAATAAAGACAACAATGAGAGCAATAAAAAGCTATCCTTAATACCAATCAAAAATAACATACTGGTGTATCTTACTAAAGTATTTACCAAAACAGTTATAAGGAACTTTTGGCACATAAAAGTTATGAATTTCATGTTGTAATAATAATATTCAGATAATTAAAGTCAGTGTTATCAAATGTTTACAAAGTTATGTTGTTTCAATTTTATTAATTTTTCTATCTTTGAGAAATTACATACCTTCTCACTAAGATGAACAACTTTTGTAACATATGTGTTGCCTGTGCTAAATTATACTTTGAACTTCAAACATAAAATTTTTTATAAATATATTATCAGAAAGGTTAGAATCGTGATGCTTTCTCAAAGCATATAGGTTATTCTACAGTCATGCTGATGTAATAAAGTGTAATTCTAAAAATGTTTTATGGAAAGCAATGCGATAAGAAATGTTTACCACCATATATGACCAAAAAGAAAATACAAACTACTAAAGTATACTAGTCAGCTTTCCCATTGTGGAAAAAATATCCATCATCTACAACTCAGAAGAGTAGTTTAATTTGGCTCTCATTTAGGGAGCTTTAGTCCATAGTTGTCTAGCTCCAAAGTAAAAACTGTGTAGTAGGAAGGGACTGGCATAAGAAAGCAGCTCACCTCATGGAAGTCAGGAAGCGAGAGAGAGAAGACAGGAGCCAGGGGCAAGAATACAACTTTCCAGTAATGCCCCAGTGACCAACACCTTTGACCAGACCCCATTTCTCAACTCACATTCAGCTATACACTCATTGCCCTCATAAGTCAATCACCTTTCAAACACACAAGACTCATGAGGAATATTTTTAGATCTAAACCATAATGTTAAGCTATCTCTACATTAAACCATATATTTAATAACCATTCTCCAAATGAAGAGATTCCACCAAGCTTTGCTCAAGAAACTTGTACTAAAATAATCCATGAGACATGGTCAATTGCTGCCCTCTAGAAGACGCACATATACTAAATGAAAGTAGTGAATATTCCACTCTGATTTTGTATGTACAAATAAGAGTTCTTTAAAAGCAGTGCTAAAGGTCATTTAAAATCCATTTTCATACCAGTTCAGGAACACAAATATTGTCATTAATTACAGTTACCATGATATATATCTCACGCCCTTATTCCTCCAGTCTAGCTGAAGTTTTATAACCTTAAATACATACAATTTACTAATTAAAAACAATAACTGTCAAGAAAGCAGGAAAGGCCGATAATATGATAAAAATAGAGTTTGATTTTCATTTACAATTCAAGGAAATCATTCAGAAGATTTATTTGTGTATTACCCGAAATAAATTTACCAGTCTCAGTCACTCTTCTTTCTGCTGAATTGTTTTCTTGGAGGATGGAGAAAGCTGATCCTTGCAATTATACCACACTTAAAACTTTGCCTAAAGCCAAGTTAAGTTTTATATTGTTTTTAATATATAGAAAAGAATCAAATACTAGACTTTCTTTTTTTAAACTCTTTTATTGGTACATTTTAGGTATATAATACGTTTACATTTATCATTGGTTGTTTGTACATATATATGATATACCTTGGTTCTTATTTTTTTCCCCATTACCTGTTCGCCCTTCACCCCCTCCACACTTCCCTATTTACATAGATTTTCTTTCCATTTTTTTCTTTTCTCATAATTTTTCCTTTCCCTTCTTTCCTTTCCTCTTCCACTCCCATCACCCTTACACCTTTGGACCTTTTCTTATTTCAAAGCATCAATTATTCATTTTAATCATTTTGATCCTTATTTACACTTTCAGTTTCTCACACTAGAGAAACTATTTGGTATTTACACATGTGTGTCCTATTTATTTCACTTAAGAGTATGGCCTCAATATGCATCCATTTAGCTCTAAATGCCTCTAGTTTCTCATTCTTTATGGCTGATTAGTACTCCATTTTATTAAAAAAATCACATCTTCTTTATCCAGCTTCCAGTTGATGGGTACTTCATTGAATCCATGGAATGAGCCTGAAAGTGTACTATATATTCTTAGGTTGATCATTGCCAAAGATGGACATTCTCTCTTCAAATCAATTTTCTTTATGTATTTTATTTTATACTAAATAAAGAAATACTAACATTTTTAAGATTTACTCCATTATTATTCAATTTAATATTTAAATCCATCCAGGCTAACATTTCTCAATCAAAGCAAGAAGCATGTTACTGCATTAAAATCATATTGAATATGATTTAAACCAAATTAAGTATGGCAAAAATAGAAGACTGATATTAAATAGAATATTTTCTAATATCTTTATTTTTGTTAGATGTTTAAAAACAGTTATTTTATACATGCATTTTTGTGTCATGACAGTTTGCATGTGTGTATTGTATTTTCTTTTGGATATTTTGTATTCACTATCTGGCACTGATAAATTAATTAATTTTGTTTTCTCCATTTTTCCATGGAAGGAGTCTTATGGTTCACTACCATAGAAAAAGTAATGGACTTGGTTTTATTCTTAGCTTCCTTTTCTATCCTTGAGGAATCTCTCTTACAAAATGAGCTCCTTTCCTTTTCTCAGTTTATGTTTTCAATGATTTTCTAATCTCTTTTTATACCTGTCCAGAGTTGTCTGGCAAATTTAGTACAGCCTTCTGCATTTCAGAGGTTCATAATACATACCAAAAAGACTATGAAGAAAATATTAGCTTATGCATATCTGGATTATAGTACATTCTAAATTGGAGTTTCCTCTTCAGCTTTAGTAAGGTTTAATTGACAAATTAAAATTATATGTATTTGTGGTATAGAATGTGATGTTTCTACATAAGCATAAATTAGGACAAATTTGAATTTTTCATTTCTTAAAAATTACTAATATAATTGATAAGTAAGACAATGTCTTCTTAAGTATGCATTGTTATTCTGTATGACTGCCATAGGAGTTCTGATCCACGTGATTGCTCTACAAAGCCCATGGTAAAAAAAAAATTAATAAAAACAAAAGCTCATGGAGTTGTACAGTTCTTGACATTATCACTGCTTTGATGATTTAGTTGCTAGGCCCAGAAAGTAGCAAAAATTATAAATTATTGCCTCCTTCTTTTCACTATATCTTTTTATTCTAACTCTGGTATAATAATTACCACATTGTTTCTTTTTTTCTTTTTCTTTTTTTTTTTTGGTACCTGGATCCTTGTGCTTGCGAGGCAGGCAGGTGGAGGAACCACTGAGCTAAATCCCTGGCCCCTACCACATTTTTTCTTAAAGCTAATGCTGAAGATTCTTTTTTATATTTTCAGAGCCTAGTATTTAGAATACTCAATAAATACTGAATAAATAAGTTCATTATCAGATTATTAAAGTGTACCTTTATTGAATAGCTAAAGAGTAGAATGTAAGTATTAGTCATTGTATGATATGTTAGGAAGATAATTCATCTTTTTATATAACCCACATAGGTTCATATAGCTATTACCGCTCTTGTTACTGACATATCTTTCTCCTCCTTTTTATAAAGTTTCTTGCTCTAGGATTTAAAACAATGACATCTACAGAATGAGAATAATGAGAATAACAACAGCAATAAATGTCTAAATGTGGAAGTTTAATACTTAAAATGATATCTATTATTAAGGCCTATTTTTTTCAAATAATCACCTGTTCTAGGTGATGTAGTAAGTCCATCTATGGAGGTGCCTTTTGGTCCAAACAACTAGCAATGATACCTAAAATACAAAGAAAAGTACATGATTTAAACACAAGACAAAATCTCTGCAGAAAACAATAAATACAATGAGTGAGTCAGTCTCCCTTTCTAAAGCTAGACTAGAGGACAGTTTGCAGAGATCTATAGAAAAACCCACACTTGGGCAGGTAGGTGAAGGCAAAACAACATACTGACAGAAACCAAACCAAGCACCTCAGTATCCAGGAGACTAAATCTGTAGTTCCAAAATATTACAACAGAGAAGGACATCCTAGTGCTACAATCCACCTACATTCACATATACATGTACATACACTCACATACTCACATATGCTTACACAAACATGCACAGAGACTACAGTGTACCTAAGAATACATTTAACAAAATCATACAAAATATTTATGGAAAATAATTATTAAAGTATTATTACTGAGAACATTAAAGAATACAAAAATAATGAAATATATTCATATATGAAAAAAATTAGTGTGGATCTTTTAGGACAAAAATTAATATTTCCCCATTTGTTAAGAAGTTCAAATGCAATTTCAACTAAAATTTTAAAGGTTGCTCTTGGAACTTTGGATTCTAAAATTTGTGAGCAAGGAAAAAAGTAAAAATATAGCAAGGGAATATTGGAGAAAAAGAGAGGCTTGTCTGAAAATCAAGGTTTACTACAACTATGAAATTATTGTTACATAGGTATAGATATATAAAACTGAGTTAAACATAATCAGTACAAAAGATACAAATTTTTTAAATTCTGATGTATGGTCAGATATATTTTATTATGGTAACAAATAAAAATTCATCTTGGAAAGGAACTGTTTATATAAAATAGGAATATCTTAGATCCCTACTCATGTTATACATGAGAAGAAATTTTCAAGTGAATTAATTATATTAATATGAAGGTAAATTTGGAAATAATTTAGAATAAAAGATACAGCTTTATGATCTCAAGATAGGGAACAATATTAGGAAAAATTTCTTAAAATATGATAATACCAAATGAAACAGTAAATTTTATAATATTATAATTGAGAGCATCTCTCTAAAAAGACATTTTGTAGGTAAAGTTAAAAACCAACTTACAGACTGTAATAATATATTAAACATTATTGGAAAATGATTAGTATTTTTAATTTAAGGATATCTTTACCTTAACAACAGAGCACACACACAAATTACTAAAGAAAATGTTAATAAGATCAAAGCAAAAACAGGCAACATTTGAAGGAAAAGTTTTGATAGAGATAAACATGCAACATGATGCTTATCCTCTTTGGTATTTCTAGGGATGCAAATTCAAAGGACCTAGTGACTTGTTCACACACATCAGTTTAATAAAAATTTTAAGACTAATGGCCTTTTCACAAAAAATCATGAAAATTAGGAATTATGAAAAATATATAACTACACTTTCCAAACAAAATGTTGAAAGTAAGGAGATATAATTGAAAATAATGTGTCAATAAGTTTGACAACATAGATTAAATAATCAAACTTCTTTAAAACAGAAATCTTTAAAATGAACCAAGAAAAAATAGAAAGTATGAAAGCTTAAAACATTGGAATCTGTTATAAAATTGCCTGAAATTAAATCTACAATTCCTTAACACTTTAGAAAATACTTTTGAAGATATTTTGCATAAACATCTTCAGAAATAGAGAACATTTTATAAATGATTTCATAATGTTCTGCAGCTCTATCCATGCATATATAAATAAGATGATTATTCAAAGGAAAATTACAGAGCTAAGAAATATAACTATAGAACAATTATAAAATTATAAATATCCAGGAATGGAAAAGACAAAGCTGATCTCTGATCCACTCTGAATAGAAAAGAATTGAGATAATAATGGGAAAAAAATAGTGAGATACAACATCAAAGCAATTGGAGAAAAGATAACAGATGTCATAATTTGAACATGAAGAAAATTATCAAGAAGTAAATGTAGAATACAGTAAATATATTGAAATCCACTCAATGTCATAATAGAAATGACCTTGAAATTAAAAATCAGACCTGCAGTCAGATAAAGAATAGTATGTTTCTGAAAATAAATTAATGAGCACTAGAGTCATGTTTAACTGACTGAATTTAACAATTAAAAAATATTAGAAGCAAGTAACTAGATAATAAAAATATTTTACAAGGGAATATATGAGTCCATTTTGTGTTGCTGTAACTATTACCTAGATCTGGGTATTCTCTTTCAAACAGAGGATTATTTAGCTCACAGATCTGGAGGTTCAAGGCCATGGAGCCAGGTTAAGAGTACATGTGGACGAAATCATATATGAGACAGGAAAGGCAGAGAGAGTCAAGTCAATGAAACCTGCTTTACACATAATCCATTCTGAAAGAACTAATCCGCTGTGTGAGACCTGCATTAATTCCGGTGCCCTTTGACCTAACTGCCTTTCACAAGGCTCCACTTCTAAAAGGTTACCTCAACTCAACATCTCCACACATACACATGCATATGGTTTCTTTTCATTTAAAATCATTTCTACCTAGAGGTAACCATTATCTGTATACTTTATACAGTCCAGCCAAGCAGAAGATAGAAGGAATAAGACATGCTTTCATCCTCTGAAGATCATTACCTGAGTCTTATCCCTCTCTTTTATCTGTCTGGACTTCCCACACCACAAACATCTGCTTACATCTGGATGCAAAGTGGACAAAGGGATGTGTCCTTTTTCTTAGCAGCTAGGTGTCCAGCTTTAATTTTGATGTAAATTCACTGAGGAGAAAGAAGAGGAAAATAGGTGGAAATAGTGTTCAAGAAGCCAGCCACAAATTGCTATATGTACAGTATAGTAATATAAATTGTTTGTAAGTTTACAATTAACTTTACACAAACATTTCTAAAATTTTACTCATCTAATCACTGATAAAAAAAACCAAATCATTATATTTTAATCTCTCCGACAAGACATAATATTTCTTCTTCTGTCTTCTCCCATTTCAAATTTACAATTTGTTTCTATGATCATTTGAGGTCAGATATGATTTTTAAAATAGTTTCTCTGTTTTTCATGTTTTTGATAGCAGGTTATAACTTATTAGGTCATAGATTTCCAGTGTTCTCAATAGCCATAAATCTAAACCAATGGAGGTCACTGAGGTTAATACCCAAGGTTATAGACAGGAATAAGCAGTCCTCAGTGGTTATTAGTGTTTTTCAAAGAGATAGGTGCAGGCCACTCTTGTTCTCAGTGGGTGGGCACTATGTCTGTGAGGTAGAGTCAAGGGCCTTGAACTATGGTGGGACAGAAATAGAGCCTTGAGGTTTTTCAGCCAAACATACTTTCAAAGATACATTATTAAATAAAGCTTTTACTGGCAAACCATCATCTGCATGTTCTTTTCAATTTCAGAAGTCTCCTTTTGGCCTGTCTTATACTTTGATGACATTAATGTATTTCTGTTTTCACAATTAAAAATATATACATTAGCCAGGTACCATGATGTGTTACTGTAATCCCAACAGTTTGGGAGCCTGAGGGCAACTTAGTTATTTAGCAAGATACAGTCTTAAGATAAAAAATTTAAAATGGACTGGATGTGTGATCAATGTGAAGACCCTAGGTTCAAACCCCAGTACTCGAGATGATAGGTAGATGATTGTTGGATAGGTAGGTAGGTAGATAGATGCTGTAGACAGGCAAATACATATAGATGAGCTAGAATTGACTTTAATTTTTATGATTATTAGTTATATAGTTATTTTTATTTTTCTCACCCTCATATTAACATTAATTTATACTAGAAAGAAAAATGTTTTTTTTTCTGCTTTCTCTTACAGTGATAATGATTCTAACTGAACATTTTCCCAGAGGCCTTTATACCTGAACATTTGTATTTTCTAATACTTAAGAGCATTTTATTAAAGGACTGATTCTAGATCCAACTTGATTTTAGTATGTGGTAGGCAATCATTTTAAAAACTGTATTGAAACTATTTATTATCTCTCTTTCACACTGGGATCACTGATTTACTTTCTGGTATTTTCTGACACCTTTCACATTTCCAAGAAACGGCTAACTGAACCAAACTCATGTCAGAGGCACACATTGTCCTCTGGCGCATCTCTTTGTGCACTGAGCCACGACTCCAGGCTTATGGAATTTTATTTTTTATGTATTTTTGAGAATATCTTTGCATTTATTGAAAAATTTTAAAAGGCACACAGAGTTACTATGGAAACCAGCAAAGCTAAATGCCACAAGGAAGGAACCATTGCGTTACCTGTTTCACAGAATATTCTGTCTTTTCTTCTACTTTCTGGGCAACTAGAAACTTCTGCCAGTGTTCACAAAATACTGTGGACAGGTTTTAATGTTGGCCCAAATTTCAATTGGATGAGGAAAAACTTTTTCACTTGTATCTTTGATTATTATGTCTGATATATTTACTTATATTCAACTTTTCTTGTACCTCTTCACACCTTAGTACCCACCACAACTTAGGTTTCTAAGGCTAAATTTCTATGCCAAATCACTTCTCTCATAATTTTTCATTTCTTTTAATATTCAGGAAATACTTTATAAGTCTATTTTCAAAATCATTAATATGAATTTCTTCAATATAGATCCAATTTTTATTCTTTGCAATGAACATTTTATTTGACAATTACTTCTCATTGAATTTCATACTTTTCATATCCAGGCCTGTCCTTGTTTAACAAAACTAAAGTTTTCTTTTATATCACTAAGAATAAGAAACAAATGTGCTCTACATTTTCTTTTGTATTGTGAACTAAATTCAATCAGGGGAAGATTTTCTTCTGAGTCATTACCATATTACTTCTCTTTACTGATGTTTCATAATGTCTTTGTGTGTAACAATTCTAACACATTTCAATTAACTGCTATTGGATCTTGATTTGTTGGTATTTGTTCATGCTGTAAGGATGGCTGATACATCCTTAATTTAAAGTCTTTTGCTTACAATCTTATTACACAGGACAGAAATGGCCCATGCTCAGGGTTGGGGGATAATAAGGATGTGGGATAGAATTCTCTTTCCATAGTAATTTTCTGGACACTGGAAGAAGTCCTCAGTTGAGTTGAAACTAGAGGGCAGAACATTACATGAATTGGGTTATCTAATTGTGGCATTTAGCAAATTCTGGCTTCCTTTGTAACTCTGAATTCCCCTTCCAATTTTTCAGTAAAAGGAAAGACATCCCAGAAATAGGTGAAAAATAAATTTCCACAGGCCTGGAGTCATAGTTTGGGGAGCAATGAGAAGTGGACCTGAAGTTATTGATGTGGTTCTCAAGTATATACCTTACAGGATTAATAGCTGTGACTAAAATCCTGAAAGGACAAAAACCACAAAGTACTGGAGATTTTTCACTGTGTGGGTTCCTGTGACAGAGTTAGTCGGAGGCAGTTAAGGTTACAAACCTAGAGAGTTCGTTGTGCAGATTTCCACGGCCAGAAGCCAAGGCACAGATTGTCAGTAGAAGCTGGCAATGGCTATTCTTAATACAGGTTTTTCGAGCAAAATGCCAGAGGATGGCAGTTAGTTCTAACTCATTTGCTCAAACAAACCTGAAGTGTGCTCACTTCTTATTTCTCATTGCAAAGACATAAACCTGCCTCCCACTTTCAAATGGATTAATGTCTACTTGGTTTACAAATAAAACAAAATGAAAATCTCAGGACAGTGTTCTAGTTAACCCCACTCTTCTTTGTTTTCAGAAATAAGGTAAGCCAAAAGTCTGGATTCTTCCCAGTTAACATTTACAGCTCTCTTTCCAAGAATATCAAAACAAAATGAAGCATGAACTCCCAGAGAGCAAAGATGACATGGGAGTACATAGGTAGAAAGAGGTAAAAATGTTCCCCCTGGCAGAAGATGGGTATCCACACACTAAAGAGTTAAATTTAAAGCTTCCTGCAGTAAAGCTGAGAGTAAATTCAAGGACTAATTATCAGTCTTAGAAGAAGTAGTAGTTCCTGCAGAAAATCATGCTACCTTAGGGAAAAGAAGCTGATGAAATGGCTTGGGGAGGTGAGACCAATAGCCAACACCAAAGTAAGGAAGAGATACAGTTTGGGAAATGACTGGGTCTAGCAAACTAGGGGTTGGGAAACTCTCTCCAAGGGGACCCTGATACTGGAGCACTGAATCTTGGCAAGGGCTTGAGTGACAAAAGCAGATGGTCTGCTGTGTGGGCACCTAAAGGGAAGGAATAACCTCAGTGCAGCAAATGAGACAGAGCTTCTTTTCAACATATGAATATAACAACCAGTGGTTCATGTCAGAAAACTAGTCTTTTGCTGTTGTTTCTACATGTACCTTGTTCTTTGTCAGCCTGTCATGTGTCTACTCTCAATCATTTTAGTTCACCACAGTTATTAAGTGTGAAGGGTGAAAGGGAGAGATTCTCCTTCAAGGAAGAACCACAGCGTTGACTATCTCAGTCCATGTTTATGCTCTAGGTTACTTATTATAGGGAATTTTCTACATGCATTAGTAGATAGCATACTCTAGATGAGAAGAATCAGTTTCCCCCTCTCATCCTGACTACTCTATTTATTGCTAGTCATGAATATTGGTTTGTTTCATTTTAAATAATAATAGAAAACCAGACAGAACTCTAACCCTTCATAATCTCAAGGAACATTTGTTAATCCCTTACTAGGAATATCTTTTGCTCTAGACCCCTGAAGTACTCTATTAGGAGTCTCACTAACATGGTGTCAAATCCTCTCCTGAACCTCCATGTAAGACTCATTTTTGGATCTAGGAATTGTCAAAATGTGAAGTAGTTCTTTTCCTTAGGCTCAAGTAAACAGAAGAGATGAGGAGTCACTCGGAACATGCCGAATCAGCCCGCTGCAGACAGGCAGGTCTGCGCATGCCCTACTGAGGTCCGAGTCACGCAGCACAAGCCGAATCAGCCTGCGGCCTGGCAACAATCCACTGGACCCCACACACACACACTCCTCTGTACAGCCACCTGGTTCCACACTACAAAGACGCAGAGGACACCGGACCACCAGACCATGGTACTGAGTCCCGCTGCTCCCGGCCCAGAGGTAGGAGCTTCTGAGCCGCCATCCCGCTGCTCCCGGTCCAGAGGAAGGGGCTTCCCGGCCAGCATCCCTCCCACTGCTCCCAGCCCAAAGGAAAGGGCTTTGGGGCCACCTTCTGTCCCTCCACTCCTGGCCCAGAGGAAGGGGCTTCAGGGCCACCATCCCTCCCAACACTCCCAGCCCAGAGGTAGGGGCTTCTGAGCCACCATCCCACTGCTCCTGGTCCAGAGGAAGGGGCTTCCTGGCCACAATACCTCCTGCTGCTCCTAACCCACAGGAAAGGGCTTTTGGGCCACCATCCCTACTGCGGCTGCTGGCCCCTGCCCCACCTCTCCCAGCTCAGAGGAGGTGATCCGTGCAGGTGCCAACAGCACCCCCCACAGTCGAAATGAGAAAACACGTAAATAAGTCTCAAAACCAGACTTCCAGATCACCTACAGCAACCCAAAAGGGAAATGAGATGGAACCCTCTGATACTCAACCACCTGGACCCACTGAACTGACAACAAAAGGGGATCTGGAAAAAATGAAATCAGAAATAATTTCTCAGATAACAGGAGAAATTGTGCTCCTAGTGGAAGACATGAGTAATAAATCTAGAGAGGAGCTCAGGAACATGATAGAATCCCAATACAGGAAACAAATGGAATCCATAAAACACATGCAAATAGATTTCCAGGACATGAAAACCTCCACTGAAAGTCTACACAGCAGAATGAGCCAATGTGAGGACAGAATTTCAGATACAGAAGATAAGGATGCAATTAGTGACCAGGAAAAGAAAAGTTGCTTCAAAATTATAAGGGACCATGAGAAATCAATCCAGCAGCTGCTAGATGATGCAAAGAAGAATAACATAAGACTGATTGGAGTCAATGAAAAAACAGGAGAGAGTGCAGATGACATAAAAAATCTCTTCCCAGAAATAATGGCAGAAAACTTCCCAAACAGGGGAAAAGAACTTGACATACAGATAAATGAGGCATATAGGACTCCAAATAGCCTTGATCAAAACAAATCTACACATAGGCATATAATTGTTAAGATTCCAGAAACACAACAGAAGAACAAAGTTCTCCAAGCAGTCAGAGAAAAGAAACGAATCACATACAAAGGAAAGCCCATCAGAATCACAGCAGTCTTGTCAACACAAACCATCAAGGCAAGAAGAGCTTGGAGTGACATATTCCAAGCCCTAAAAGAAAACAGCCTCCAACCCAGATTGATGTACCCTGCAAAACTATCTTTCAAAATTGATGGAGAAATAAGATACTTTCATGACAAGGAACACCTTAGAAACTTCATGAATACCAAACCAGCACTCCAAAGAATTTTACACAATAGCCTAGGAACAGACATTGAGGATCACAATCCCAGGCAGCAAAGCAGAATGAACCCATCTGGCATGACAAGAAATTAAATGTAAAGGGGGAGAACCCAAAAAAAGAAAAAGTCATGGCAATGACATGTCAATATGTTTCAGTTATAACCATCAATGTTAATGGCCTCATTTCACCAATCAAAAGAAACAGAATGGCAGAATAGGTCAAGAAGCAAACTCCAACAATATGCTGCATACAAGAAGCACACTTAATTCAAAAGGAAACTCATAGACTGAAAGTTAAAGGGTGGAAAACAATACTCCATGTTACAGGAACCAAAAAAAAAACAGGAGTAGCTATCCTCTGCAGATCAAGTAGATTTCAAACCAACACTGATTAAGAGAGACGAAGGAGGACACTACATCCTTGTAAAGGGAACAATCCCAGAGGAAGAGATGACAATCATAAATATCTATGCACCAAACACCTGTGCACCCAATTATATAAAACAAATACTAATGGACATGAAAAGTCATATATGCACTAATACAATTGTAGTGGGGGACCTCAACACCCCACTGTCACAAATAGATAGATCAACTAGACAAAAAATAAGCAATGAAATACTAAAACTCAATCGAACTCTTGAACAAATGAATTTAACAGATGTTTACAGAGTCTTTCACTCCACAAAATCAGAATACACATTTTTCTCAGCTGCATATGGATCATTCTCCAAAATACACATAGAACATGTTTAAGTAAGTGCAAAGGAATTGAAGTTATCCTCTGTATACTATCAGACCATAGTGGGATGAAATTGGAGATCCATAGCAAAGTAAACTGGAAAAATTTCATAAACACGTGGAAATTGAACAACACACTTCTGAATAACCAATGAGTCACAGAGGAAATAAAGAAGAAATCAGACAGTTCCTTCAATTAAATGACAATGATAATACAACATATCAGAATCTATGGGACACAATGAAAGCAGTCTTACGAGGGAAATTCATAGCAGTGAATATGCATATTAGGAAAACAGAAAAAGCCCAATTAAATAACCTGATACTACACCTCAAGCTTCTAGAAAAAGAAGAACAGGACAACCCCAAAGCTCATACAAGGGAGGAAATTATAAAGATCAGAGGAGAAATCAATGCAATGGAGACTAAGAGAATGATACAAACAATCAATGAAGCCAAGAGTTGGTTCTTTGAAAGAATCAACAAAATTGTCAAACCCTTAGCCAACCTTATCAGAAAAAGGAAAGAAAAGGCTCAAATCCATGCAATTAGGAATGAAAAGGGTGAAATTACAACAGACCCAGCAGAAATCCAGAGGATCATCAATACCTACTTCCAGAACCTATATGCCAATAAGATGGACAACACAGAAGAAATGGACAGATTCCTAGATATATATGAATTACCACAGTTGAACGAAGAATAACTAAAAATTCTGAAAAACCCAATATCAACCAATGAAATTGAAAATGGAATTAAAACCTTATCAACTAAGAAAAGCCTGGGCCCTGATGGCTTCACTGCTGAATTCTACAAGACATTTAGAGAGGAACTGCTGCCACTACTGTTTAAACTCTTCAATGAAATTGAAAGGGAAGCAATCCTCCCAAATTCATTCCTGGGAGCAAGCATCACCTTGATCCCCAAAGCAGAGAAAGACCCAACCAAAAAGGAGAACTATAGGCCAATCTCACTAATGAACATAGATGCAAAAATCCTTAATAAGATACTGGCAAACAGAATGCAGAAGATCATCAAGAAGATCATACACCCTGATCAAGTGGGATTCATTCCAGGGATGCAGGGATGGTTCAATATATGCAAATGAATCAATGTAATATACTATATCAATAGAGCCAAGGACAAAAACCATATGATTATCTCCATAGATGTAGAAAAAGCATTTGACAAAATTCAACATGCATTTATGATAAAAACACTACAAAAAATTGGAATAGATGGTCTCTACCTCAAACTGATAGAAGCCATCTATGAAAAACCAACAGTCAGTATCATACTAAATGGTCAAAAACTGAAATCCTTCACACTAAAATCAGGAACAAGACAAGGATGTCCACTATCACCACTCTTGTGCAATATAGTTCTGCAAACATTAGCCACGGCAATCAGACAAGAGAAAGAAATAAAAGGAATAAAGATAGGAAATGAAGAAGTCAAATTGTCATTATTTGTAGATGACATGATACTCTATATAGAAGATCCCAAGAACTCCACCAAAAGTCTTCTAGACTTAATAACCAAATTCAGTCAAGTAGCTGGTTAAAAGGTCAATACAAAAATCAATAGCTTTCCTCTACACAAATGACAGACTCACTGAGAGAGAAATAGGCCAAATAATTCCTTCCACAATAGCATCCAAAAAACTGAAATACCTAGGAATCAACCTAACAAAAGAAATCAAAGACCTCTTCTCTGAAAACTATGCCACACTGAAAAGAGAGATTGAAGATGATATCAGAAAATGGACAGACATCCCCTGCTCCTGGGTAGGAAGGATTAATATAGTGAAAATGGCCATATTTCCAAAACTGTTATACAGATTTAATGCAATTCCAAGTGAGATTCCCAGCAGCATACTTCATGGACCTTGAGAAAACAATCCAGAAATTCATTTGGAACAAGAAGAGACCCAGAATAGCAAAAGCAATTCTAGGTAACAGAGACATGGCAGGGGGTATCACAATCCCCAACCTGCAACTATTCTACAAAGCTACTGTGATAAAAACAGCATGGTACTGGCAAAGAAACAGGCTTGAGGACCAGTGGAACAGATTAGAAGATGCAGAAACAACGCCAGACACACTCAGCCATCTCATCTTCGACAAAGGATCCAAACACCCTCTCTGGAGGAAAGATAGCCTCTTTAATAAATGGTGCTGGAAAAATTGGGATTCAACTTGCCAAAGATTAAAACTAGACCTGTATCTCTCACCATGCACTAAACTAAAATCAAAATGGATTAAAGATCTAAATATTAAAATAGAAACTCTGAATCAGTTGGAGCAGAGGTTAGGTAGAACCCTTGAAGACATCAGTGTATGAACAAAACCTCAGTTGCCCGTGATCTAGCACAAACAATCAACAAGTGGGATCTCTTCTTATTAAAAGGCTTCTGCACAGCAAGAGAAACCATCAGCAGTGTGAAGAGACAACCCACAATGTGGGAAAAAATCTTCACTTGCTCTTCCTCAGACAAAGGTCTACTATCTCGAATCTATAAAGAGCTTAAAAAGATCAGACCTCCCAAATTTAAAGACCCAATCTGAAAATGGGCATCTGAAATGAACAGACATTTCTCAGAAAAAGAAGTAGAAATAGCAAATAAATACATGAAAAAATGTTCAACATCACTGGTCATTTGAGAGATGCAAATGAAAACGATGCTGAGATTGCACTTCACTCCAGAAAGAATGGCTGCTCTCATGAAATCAACCAATAACAATTGCTGGCATGGCTGTGGGGAAAGAGGAACCCTGCTCCACTGCTGGTGGGAGTGTAGACTGGTGCAACCACTGTGGAAATCAGTATGGAGATACCTCAAAGAACTAGGACTGGAAGGCCCATTTGACCCTGCTATTCCCCTGCTGGGGAACTTACCCAAAGAATTAAAAGAATCATACCACAGTGATATATGTGTACCCATGTTCATAGCAGCACAGTTTGTAATAGCTAAAACTTGGAAACAGCCCAAATGCCCATCAACTGGAGACTGGATAAAGAAAATGTGGATTTTTTATAAAATAGAGTACTACTCAGACATAAAAAATGAGAAATTAGAGACATTTATAGCTAAGTGGATGCACATTGAGGCAATACTCTTAAGTGAAATAAATAGGACACACATGTATAAATACTGAATAGTTTCTCTGGTGTGAGAAACTGAAAATGTAAATAAGAACTAAATGTATAAATGGTAATGTGAAATAGGAAGAAAAGGGGCAAAGGGGAAGGAAGTGGGAGGGCTAGGGAAAAGAATAGAAGGGAGTGGGATTAATATGAGAAAATGGAAAAATAGGAACAAAATCTTTGTAAATAGGGGGAACTGGAGGGGTTGAAGGGAGGGCTGGGCAAGGGTGAAAAATAAGAACCAAGAGAGACTATGTAAAGGTGCAAATTTCCAATGATGAATGTCATTATATTGTATACCTAAAATGTACCAATGATTAGAATGAATAATCGATAATGTAAAATCGGAAGAAAAGGTCCAAAGGGGTAGGGGTAGTGGGAGGGGCAGGGGAAAGGAAAGAAGGGAAAGGAAAAAATGATGAGAAATTGAAAAAATGGAAATAAAGTCTTTGTAAATAGGGAAGGGTGGAGGGGGTGAAGGGAGGTCTAGGAATGGGGAAAAAATAAGAACCAAGATGCATTATATAAAGGTACAATTCCCAATGAGAAATGTAATTGTGTTGTATACCTACAATGTACCAATAAAAGAATTTAATAAAGTGGAAAAAAAAGAAGAGATGAGTCTGGCAGCCTCAGAACACCATGAATTATATGTTGACCTTTTCCACATTAATACAGGAAAAAATCATTCCAGAGAATTCCTCTAAAGTACTCATGCAGGTGAGATTGAGCAAAAAAATTGATAATCTAGAAATGTGCAGATCTCAGCAAGGTGGTTCCAAGTTTGAAGAATAAGCAGTTATGTTAGTCAGCTTTCCTATTTCTGGACAAATAGCTGGAAATGGCAATTTAAAGAAGTTTATTTGCCTCACAGTTTCAGAGAATTCAATCCATAATCAGGTGGCTCTAAGGAAGTTATGGCAAAAGCAAAGCTCCTTAGTTCATGGCAACCAGGAAGCAGAGCAGGAGAACAGTGCAGAGAGAAAGAGAGAAGGGGCTAGATAGAGATCGAAAGGTCAGTACTCCTTGGCATACCCAGACTCAACCAAGGATGTGCCTTATTAATCCTGGTGGCTTCGAAGCCAATCAAAATGACAATCATGACTGTCACAGCAAGGGTAAGGTTAAATTCCACACTAAAGGCCAATCATAGAGCAGTGAAGGAGTTATAGTAGTAGAAATTTGGGGGAAGTGTCTGAAAAATGAATGAAAGAAAGTATCTACTATACACCTGAGGATTTAGCTAAAAACCAAGGAAAATGGCTGATATAATCAGACTTAGAAAACAAACATGGAAGAAAACTTACTAAGCCTGTTAATGAGCTGTCTAATTTAGCATTAGTTTCCACAATCTTACTCATGCATTCAATGGTTTTAGCCAAGTGAGATCTCACTATCAATCCACAGCAATTGACATTTTTAAATTTTCTTTTAAATATTTTTATAGATCATATGACCACTGAGTGGATATGAATAGTTCTAAGTTAAGATACTATGAAAAATTAAACATATGAGGACAATTCTTCTAAATATCAAAACAATCTCTCTGCCAAGGTATATCTGTTTTTGATGTGCATTTGCATATGTGTGAGCCCAGAATTTCAGCTTGCTTAATATCATGGGCTAGAGTTACATCACAGTGTTCTCATTTGTTCAAACACTTACAGAATAAGTGTTTGTGGTAGAACAAAAATAGCACAATTTGTACATTGAGAATAAATCTGAAAATGATTGAGGACAAAGAATAATAAGATAATAATTGTGATACTCTATTTTCTGATTTTTAGATTTCCTGATTTTTACCACAGAGTGGGTAAATTGAAATAGAAGGAGGGTCATTTGGCTCTTGTTGGTGGAAACTAGCTCAAGGGGCCATATCTGGAGTTGTTTTGCTTTCTGGTAGTATCTGGAGGTAATAAGGGCAACACATGGCAACAGCCGGATAGCATGTAAGTGTATGTCCTCTGATTTCTCTTTGTCTTCTAAAAGTCACAAGAGTTCAGTGTTGGGGTTTTCACTCTAGTTACCATAATCAATCCTAATCACCTTCTAAAGGCTCTATATCTAAACATCACAGTAGGAATAATTTTCCAACTTTTTATTATTATAATGGAGATTAAACTCCAAGGTGAGTTTTAGAAGCATCAAACCATATTCAAGCCATAGAAAAGATCAATAATAATCCTTAGCATATTGCACACATCCAGTACATAAATTTTAAAATGTATTTTATTTTACATTATCATATCAGGTTTTTGATGATTCTTTTGAAATAGTTTACATTCCTATTGTATAAATAAGGAAAATGAAGTTCAGAAAGGCAGTATGACTATTCCTGTGATTTCTCTACTGTATTGTAGCAGTCAATCTAAGAAGTCACCTTAAGTCCTCCAGAATTGAATGAAGCTATGAAATATGCCCAAAATTTTTATATATCGAGTATCCAAGATACTTAACGATGTGATGGAAACTTTGAGAGAAAAATCAGCATCCTGGTGAAGCTGGAAGAATCATAAATACTTTCACAACACAAATTAAAAATGCCAATCTGACCATCTGGAAAATAGCTTAGCAGACTGCTTTTAGTACCAAATTTTGCAAATTCCTTTTTTTTTGTATCGGGGATCAAACTCGGAACCTTCGGCTTGCAAGGGAGCCGGCAGAACCACTGAGCTAAATCACTGGCCCTGCAAATTCCCTTTTGGGAACTATTTTTCATGACATATTCACTGGGGAAGATCTTTAAAAAATGTCTGGATTATAGTGGTGACTCAGTCTATGCGGCATATAAGCGGGCTGTGTAAACACTATGGAAAATATGAAAGACTTGCGCGATTGGCATGGTAGGAATAATCATATCTGTACCAAAGTGTTTCTAACACTTGAGTGAAAAAAGACTGTTTTAGAAAAAGAATCCTTTAAAACACATAAAACTTGACTGAAAGCAAGCACATAGAAACCAGAAGGATAAAAAAAGAGAGGGAAAGAGAAAAATAGTGTAGAAAAGAAGGATGTCCTACTCATGCATGCAAGAGAAAGAAAAATGCCTATATCAGCTTACAGTAATCTCTGGTAATGCATCTAGAGGCAAAGCTGTCTGGGAGGATGGATGTGGAACCAGATGTGAGCATAGCAGTAGTCTTAAAGTCTAGTATTACCACCAATGTCACCTTCTGTTGCTACAGTAAACTTTGTACTGCAATTCCAGCTCATTTCAGCCAAGAAACTAATCAAAACAGAGATGCTAAAAGCTGTATTTTCTGGCTTGGGTTCTTTCCAATTTAATTCTTTTAAATATTCATTACTTTGAACATTTCTACTAAACCACTATTAATTCAACAATTTCATAATTTAACTATTCTGGAGTATATAAGTATATAGTTTGTGAATAGAATGTCATCAAATTCTTCAGTCTTCCCTGAAAGTACTGAACTAACACATAAAACTTACTTAAATTATACCATGAGTAACAAAAGTAAGAACTACATTGAACAAGAAGAATTTGAAGAATGTAGCAATAAAACAAATTCTTAATGCTCCCGATGCTTATTTATTTTGTTCCATGGGGTTAGGTTTTCCTTTGACTGTGAATAAAAACTTAAAAGTGACCCATGATATTTTAAGATTTCATAGTAATTGTTATTCCTTTTTCTCAGTCTTCCTTTTAAAATATGTATACATTAAATATTTAAAATTCCAAGACTTGAGAATTCCAGTTTCTGAACAGAGATATAGAGCTCAAAAGAACATCCCTTGGCCCTTATACAAGGAAAAAAACACATGAAAATCTGAGAAAATTAACAACTTTTCTTGACTTCACTAAAGAAATGAGGTTTTAGAGGAAACAACTAATGAGAAATTTGCAGGATGATAAATGTCTACAGTGGACTGCAACACCTGATCTTAAATATAGTAAAGCTTGCATTAATAGAATACTTGGCAATGCTATCGTCTGGATCTTGAATGCCCCCCAAATGCTATGTGCTAATCCTTAGTCTATGGTGCTACTGGTGGTGGAATCTTTGTGGGGAGAAGCTGGTAGAAGGAAATTAGGTCACTGAGGTCTCGCCCTTCAAGGAAGATACTGGGACTCCAGTCCCTTCCTGTTTTTCTCTTGCATCTGGCATCATGAATGTGTTGCTTCTCTGCCATGTGTTCCCACCATGAAGTCCAATGCCACCTCAGGATGAAAGGTAAAGGGCCAAGTGACTATTGAATGAAATTCTGGTTTAAGAATTTCTTCCTTTTAAATTTATTATCTCAGGCATTTATCACAGAGATAGAAAGCTACCAAATACAAGTGGAAAAATTTCCACAAGCTCCTTTTAAAAAATTATCTTATTGATAAGTTGGTAAATTCATTATAATTGTGGAAACTATTAAAATTGACAAGTCTCTTTGTTTTATTTTAAGTTTGCTTACAAATATAATAAACCCAGGCAAGCAAAAGTTACTTTCTGCAATTTAAAATTTTGTATACTTATTTAGGTTTTTTATTTTCACTATCTTCTTTCACATGTGGCCAATTTATTAATTTATTAATGTGTGTTAGTCTTGATAAATAGAACTTTCCACTATTCCCTTGTCTTACATACACAAACTTTTCTGACATTATTGATTCTAGTATAGCTTTAAACTCCCTTTAACTATAATTTTTGTTCAAAACAATTATGCTGAGTTCACAGAGAAAACTGGGGTGCAGGCATTTGTTAACTCTTACATGAAGCATTTAAGCAGATAAATAAGATTTGGATGTATGATATGGTATCTTTTATATACCCATATTATTCATATATCTCAACCTGACAATAATGAACCATAATAAATACAAATAACATTCTTTAATATAATAAATAAGAGGCAAACACACACACAATTACTTGGTGCCCATGCATTTTGTATTCTTTCTAACAGATTTTTGCATTCTATCTAACAAAAGTATCTGGTCACTAAAGGAATAGTCATTAATGAACTTCACTTAATATTGGTTCAAATTTTTAAGTTAAGCAGGATCTCAGAAATTATATTTAAGTGCATATTTGTGAACTTTTCTTCATATAAAATGTTTTCATAATTATATCTATTTCAATAAAATTTTAACATTTTTTAAGATCACAAATATTGCATAGAAATTTTATCTTAACTGATAATTAGAACAATATACCCTTTAAGGACTAAACAGATTAACTAGTCACTTTATGAAAACATAAATCTTATTTTTTATAAACTTTGCATTATCAGGGGCTGGGGATTTAGCTCAGTGGTTCCAGCGCCTGCCTCACAAGCAAAAGGATCTGAGTTCGATCCCTGGTACAAAAAAAAAAAAAATTTGCATTATCCTGTATTCTGGACAAATCAGAGAAAGAGCATATAGCCATTTATTTTGAAAGAAGAAAATGTTAAATCTGTCAGATTTATTGTTTCAGTCTTTCTTATATGTACTTCAATTCTTACATAAACTCCTTCTCAGCACTTTCTGTAATAAGCAATGGCTTTTTAAACTGCTAGACATTTAAATATTTGGAATTTTATTTTCTTTCTTTCCAAGGTATTAGTAATGAGAATACTGAATTTATATAACACAAAATCTCTCTATATTAGTCAACTATAGCTATTTTAGTACTAAAAACAAAATTTAATTATATCTCTAAAAGTGGAAAATATTTCACAAAAATACTTTACTGATATATAGCTAAGCAAAGAGTGCTTGCTCATGGCTGTTTATAGTTCAAGCGATACAACTTGAAAATGAAAAAATAATTCAATCAAAAATGGGCAAACAGGCCCGGGAATTCAGCTCAGTGGTTCCGCCGCCTGACTCACAAGTGGAGGGACCGAGTTCAATCCCTGGTACCAAAAAAAAGGGGGGGGGCAAAGGACTTGAACATACATGCCTAAAAAAACAACAGAAAAATGGCCAGCAGATATATGAAAAAGTGCTCAACATCATTAATCATCAGGGAAATGCGAATCAAAACCACTGTTGGAGGCCACCTTACTCTCATTAGAAATGAATTATTCTATTCAGTGTCTAATAAGTTCTATATTTTTAAAAAAACAGAGATGCAGGTACAGTTTAACATATGCAAATCAATCAGTGTAATACACTATATCAATAGAGCCAAGGTCAAAAAACATACGATTATCTCCATAGATGCAGAAAAAGCATTTGACAAAATTCAACATGCATTTATGATAAAAGCTCTCCAAAAAACTGGAATAGATGGTCTCTACCTCAATCTGATAAAAGCCAACTATGAAAAACCAACAGCCAATATCATACTAAATGGTCAAAAACTGAAATCCTTCACACTAAAATCAGGAACAAGACAAGGATGTCCACTATCACAACTCTTGTTCAATGTAGTTTTGGAAACATTAGCCATGGCAATTAGACAAGAGAAATAAAAAAACAAAATAAGGATAGGAAATGAAGAAGTCAAATTGTCATTATTTGCAGATGACATGATACTCTATATAGAAGACCCCAAGAACTCCACCAAAAGTCTTCTACACTTAATAACCAAATTCAGTAGATACAAGGTCAGCACAAAAATCAATAGCTTTCCTCTACACGAATGACAGACTCACTGAGAAATAGGGCAAACAATTCCTTTCATAATAGTATCCAAAAAACTGAAATACCTAGGAATCAACCTAATGAAAGAAATCAAAGACCTCTTTTCTAAAAACTATAGCACTCTGAAAAGAGAGATTGAAGATGATATTAGAAAATGGAAAGACATCCCCTGCTCTTGGGTAGGAAGGGTCAACATAGTGAACATGGCCATACTTCCAAAACTGCTATATAGATTCAATGCAATTCAAATTGAAATCAAAGCAGCATACTTCATGGACCTTGAGAAAACAATCCAAAAATTCATTTGGAAGAAGTAGAGACCCAGAATAGCAAAAGCAATTCTAGGTAACAGAGACATGGCAGGGGATATCACAATCCCCAACTTGAAACTATACTACAAAGCTACTGTGATAAAAAAAAAAACAGCATGGTACTGGCAAAGAAACAGATCTCAGGACCAGTGGAACAGATTAGAAGAGGCCAAAACAATTTCAGACACACTCAGTCATCTCATCTTTGATAAAGGAGCCAGACACCTTCACTGGAGGAAAGATAGCCTCTTTAATAAATAGTGCTGGAAAAATTGGGTTTCAGCTTGCCAAAGATTAAAACTCCACCTGTATCTATCATCATGCACTAAACTAAAATCAAAATGGATTAAAGATCTAAATATTAAAATAGAAATGCTGAATTGCCTGGAACGGAGGTTAGGTAGAACTCTTGAAGACATTGGTGTAGGAAAAGATTTTATGAACAAAACCTCAGTTGCCTGTGAACTAGCACAATCAACAAATGGGATCTCTTCTTATTGAAAAGCTTCTGCACAGCAAGAGAAACTACCAACAGTGTGAAGAGACAAACCACAATGTGTGAAAAAATTTTCACCTGCTGTTCCTCAGACAAAGGTCTAGTATCTAGAATCTATGAAGAACTTGAAAAAATTAGGCCTCCCAAATATAAGGACCCAATCCAAAAATGGGCATCTGAAATGAACAGACATTTCTCAAACAAAGAAGTAGAACTAGTAAATAATCATATGAAAAAGGGTTCAATGTCACTGGTCATTTGAGAGATGCAAATGAAAACAATGCTGAGATTCCACCTCACTCCAGAAAGAAAGGCTGCTATCATGAAGTCAACCAATAATAAATGCTGGCAGGGCTGTAGGGAAAGAGGAGCCTTGTTCCACTGTTGGTGGGAGTATAGACTGGTGGATATCAGTATGCAGCCACCTCAAAGAACTAGGACTGGAAGGCCCATTTGACCCTACTATTCCCCTGCTGGGGATCTTCCCCAAAGAATTAAAAGAATCATACCACAGTGATATATGTGCACCCATGTTCATAGCAGCACAGTTTGTGATCGCTAAAACTTGGAAGCAGCCCAAATGCCCATCAACTGGAGACTAGATAAAGAAGATGTGTTTTTTTAATAAAATGGAGTACTACTCAGCCATAAAAAATGAGAAATTAGAGACATTTATTGCTAAATGGATGCACATTGAGGTGATACTCTTAAATGAAATAAACAAGACACACATGTGTAAATGCTGAATAGTTTCTCTAATGTGAGAAACTGAAAGTGTAAATAAAGACTAAAAGGTATAATAGATAATGTGAAATAGGAAGAAAAGGGGCAAAGGGGAAGGAGAATTGTGAGGGGTGGGGAAAGGAAAGAAGGGAATGGAATTAATATAAGAAAACAAAAAATGGAAACAAAGTCTTTGTAAATAGGGAGGGATGGAGGGGTTGAAGGGAGGGCAGGGGAATGGGGAAAAAATAAGAACCAAGAGAGATTATGTAAAGGTGCAAATTTCCAATGATGAATGTTATTATATTGCCTGCCTAAATTATACCAATAAAATAAAATTTTTTAAAAATGTAAAAAAAGAGAAAAAAATGATTGCAATTCATTTATATTAGTGGCTCAGGAATTCTGAAACATCTGAGCAGTCCAATAATTCACCTTAGCATGGAAGAAGTAGTGATTGAACATACACTGTGGCAAAAAGTAGGAAAGATGGAGGAGGAGTAGAGGACAGAGGAAAGGGAAAAGAAAGGGAAAGAGGAGAAAAGGAAGAGGGAAGAGGGCAAAGAGAGAAAGTAGAGGACACGAGGCAGGGATATGGAGAAGGATAAGGGAGAAGAGGTTTGGATATTACAGCAAGGCCCCAAAGGCACAGGATTTTATTTTCTTCATATGTTATTGAGATTACAAGGCTGATGGACTCTGGGTAGGTCATAAAGCCACTGCTTTATTCAGACTACTACCTTGAATAATGGAGACATCAGTATTTATCTTTCCAAGTTGCTAGTAGCCTGCAAGTGACAGAGAAATGACCCACAAAAGATATGAGTGCTAATGGGTCACAAGGGAAAGTGCTTCTGTCTGGGAAAGTTACAAAGGTGATCCACAAAAGGTGTTATAGCCATACTGCATGTTTCAGGTAAGATTTAAGAAGACCATACTGGGGCAACAAGAGAAAACATTCATTCCAGGTAGAGACAAGAAACAGCAAGCTTAGAACACTGAACAAATCACACACATATACACAAAGTAAATACTCACTGAGTCAGGTCCCAAGGAGTTGTTCTCATTTTCAGTGAGCACAAAATATTTTCTACTTAATTTGAGCTCATGTTAAGAAAAAAAAAGGCAAAATAACAAAGAATAGATTAGCAAACAATTCTATTATTCAACAGAAAATAGTACCTGTCATTTCAATAGAAATTTTAAAAAGTATTCATATCAGAAAACCAGATTTTCAGTTTCCACTTCCACTAAGAAGGAATGTTTTGGTCAGCTTTCTGCTACTGTAACAAAACAAATGAGAGGATCAACTTAAAAGGAGGAAAGGTTTACTTTTTGGCTCCCAGTTTTGGAGGTTTTAGTCCATAGCTGGTTGGCCCATTGAATGTGGTAGAGGAAGATGCACCCCTCAACTGGGAAACAAAAAAGAGACAAGAAGGAGGCCAGGGTCCCACAGTCCCTTTTAAGGCCACTCCTCTAATGACCTAACTTACTCCCAAAAGTTACAAGCTTTTTAAAGTTTCCAATGCCTCTTAATGGTGCCACAGACTGGGGGGCAAACCTTCAACACATGGGCTTTTGGGGAACAGTTACCCAAATCACTTACCAGCACGAGAATAACTTACTGTTCTTACACAAAGCAGATTTTTATAAACAGTGCTTCTACATGTAGTCTAGACTAAGCAATGTTATGAGGCTCACTAGTTCCTTATATTCAAACACAACCCTAATTATGGTCTTGGTAAGAGAGAGAGAGAATAATAAACTTACCCAGAAATAAAAGCAAACATGAAAAATGACAGCATCAACAAAAACAAACTAAAGAAATAGAAAGTCAACAAAGGTAAAGTTCTAGTCTTACTTGAGAATCACACTGCAAGCCAAGAAAATATGTACCTGGGCTTCAGTTGACCTTAGGGTGTGCTCAGAAAACGAACTTCAGTGGGTTCCATCAGGTAAATCTACTTGAAGAAATTTGATATATTAGTGAATTCTCCAGAGCTATCAAATTATAATTTTTAAAAAATAATTAAAACTATGGCTCTCAAAAAAGTAGAGAATATAACAAAGTTTTATTAACTTGATAAAAAAAATAAAATGTTATAAGAGATTGCAGAAATACTTGAGGAATTGCTTATTTACAGCCATTATTTTCCCATAAAAATATTAATATTCAGTTAAAAATAAAACTGATTAGTGGGTCATGGAACAATAAAATGATAATTTTTGAAGTGTTTTAAAACTCTCATCAGATATGTACAAATTGACTTGTAACCTTTTAGTATATAAGCTTTGTACAATTAGAACACAAGTTTATTCTCCTAGATAATTAAATAACCTCGAGTATAGCCATAAAATAGTGCTCCATTATGTAATGTACCCTCTTTTCCATTACTCTCAAGTTTTTGACAGTTTTTCTACACATTGTAATTTAATTTTGCTAATTTACATATTTTATTGGAAAACAGTCACATAAAAAGGATTTCTACTGAATCTGATTTAAACTGGAACATTTGTCAATATGGTTATTTTCATCTTCCTGAAATTATTACCTAATTGTGTTCCTACTTAATATTACACATTAATAAACAAACCACAATAAAAATCCTCAAGAGTTTGGAACAAATATTGTTTTTTAATATAACCCAGTCTGCATTACAAGATTTTTCTAATACAGTGGACATCAGAGTGTCTAATTTACAGAATAAAACATGATTACTGCTTTGAAATGATCCTGAACTAATATTAATTACTAATATGTTTACACATCCTTGAAGTTAAGTTACTAATTACCTCTTACTTTGATTTATGGACAATGTACAATTTCTTTGCTAATATCATTAATAAAAGTGCTCAGAAGGAAATTATGTGAAATCTATAAAAATAAAATTTAATGATCTGTTTTGATAATGAAGTAAATTGAACAAAATATTATGGAATCTCTCCAATAAGTACATACATATTTTTCAGAAATATATATGTACATATATTTACATATATATACATATACATTTACATATATATAGTTTTGTCATATACACACCCATGCTATGGCAAAATTTAGGTTTTTTTATTAGTATTTATTCTTATATTTAATGGTAGCCATTACTTGTCATTCTAATTTACAATGTTGTGAAGCAAAAGTAGCCAAATATCCAAATACAATGTATTTGCAAAAATTACTTTGCAGTGTTTCATTCCTGTCACTGGTAACAGAAAAAATTCGCTCTGTCTGTCATGTATGTCTTAGTGTATTTAAGAAACAGAAAAGTAACCCCAGGGTTCCCCTCAATAATGAGCACTGATATATTTCACCTATCAGTATCATTATTTTGTTGAGAGCATTACTCTAAAACAATTGAATTTTGAAGAAAATCCTGTTTCTATTTTTCTGAACATAATAGATTCTGAGACAAAAATAGCATACAAAGAAGGAATACTAATCTTTACCTTGTTTTTAGAAGTGATTGTTTTTTCTTATCTTAAACTTGAACACATAAAGGGATGTGCTTAAGTCAATTACTTTCCATTTTTATATACTGTTATTTCCATATTTTCACCATTGTCCTTTTATTCTTCCTATTCTTTTACCACAATCCGTTTATCTTCTTATTCTTTCTTATGAGAATTGAATAAGATAAAAGTTAAAGTAAGGGGGGATTTTATCTATTAATTTCATAATGCTTCTTATTCTTTTTTGTTTGTTTAATCTTTGCATTTGAAGTTAAACACTCCTATGCTTAGCTCTTAATAATGCTAAAAGTTTTGGTTTGTACTCTTATTAGCCACTAGTAGGCAGTTTAGACAATGGAAGACAGATTATCAAATATGTTTGTCAATCTGTTCTGCCTGGCTGGAATTCCAAGAAAAATAAGAGAAATAGACTGGAAAGAACACTTTCTATTTAATTAATAAAACATTATTCTTTGAAGGTTTTCTTGAAATCAAGGAGAGGAAAAAAAATAAACCAGATTAAATCAAATAGGTTTAGGGCTTCGTATGCTGTCCTAAGAATGGTACAAAATTGATTTTTTAAACAATTTTTAAACTTTATTGTAAGGTTGCAGAGAGCCCATTAGGCAAGAAATTCTTGGAATTGCCTTTTAGTTTACAGCAATTAGCTGTTTGAACACAGCCTTACTTTTTGCAGCAATTAACTTTTTGGAAAAATTCTCTGTTATCTTTGAATAATATTCACAAAATTATCAGCAATTTTTTTTCTCATAGCTGTCTTTGTTGTTTGTTTGGTCTTTGTGTTGCTGTTGTTACAAAATATTTTTTCCATGTAGGAAAGGAACTTCCCATTGTTGTTGAAGTAAATCAGGAGCAAGAAGGATAGGATGATAAATGTATTATGTATACAATTCCTTCCCTCTGGTGGGTTAAATGTGAAAGACAATGATGTATTCAGACTCCTTCAAATTATCTTGTGACTTATCTTTTAAATACCTTATGGGTGCCACGTAGCTTTAGAAAAGATAAATCAAATAATGTTCCTTTGAATACTGATAATTTAATTCATATCCATGAGTCATCCAAAACTTCCAGATTAGTATGATATATTAAACTGGATTCTTCTAATGTAAAAGGATACATTTCATAATTGACACATTCAAATACAAAATGTTTTTACATACCTACCCGTATCCATCTCTGCATTAGTTTATGTCTATCTCTATGCAGACATTTACTCATATCTTCCAAAGCTGTTTCTGGAATACCTCCATATAATATGCCAGTCTCTTTTTTTTAACTCTTGGTGCCATTGTGACCCGCTAGGTCAAGATAAGGTTAACATCACCTTGGAGGAATCAAAGATATGATATGAAAAAATATTCAACGTAGTAGACCATGATCAAATGCAAGTTTAAAAAACACTGAAATTTCACCTTACTCTAGTAAAGGATGACAATCATCAAGAAATCAAATAATAAATGCTGCAAAGCTGTGGGGGAAAAAAGAACCCATTGTTGGTGAGAATGTAAACTAGTACAACCATTATGGAAATCAGTATGAAGATTCCTCAAAAACCTAAAATTAAAAATTCCATTTTTCCAACTATTCTCATACTAGGTATCTTCCTAAAAGAGTTAAAGACATCATATTATAGCAATATACCCATACTAATGTTTGTAGCAGCCCAATTCATAACAGCCAAATTTTGAAAGCAGCCTATATGTTCATCAGCAGACAAATGGATAAAGAAAATGTTGTGTTTATGCACAATGGAATTGTAGTCTGCTGTAAAAAAATGATGATTTTGAACCTCTTGTAGGAAAATGGGTGCATTTGAATACATAATGTTAAGTAAAATAAATCAGACACACATGGTTTCTCTCTTTTTTTTTTTTTGGTACCGAAATTAAACTCGAGACCTTGTACTTGCGAGGCAGGTGTCGGAACCACTGAGCTAAATCCCCGGTCCATGGTTTCTCTCTTATGAGAAATCCAAAGTACAAATAAAGAACAAAATAAAAGATAGATAAAAGAAAATATGGAAATACATCTAATGCAAATGAGAAAGAAACCAAGGGGATTAGGAGACAGAAAAGGGGGGGATGAAAATTTAAAAAAGGAAGTGTATCATACACATGTACCAAATACCCACAATCAAAGGCAGTATATATCACAAACAAGTACTTATTTTAAATAAATTAAAATTAACAAAAAGATAGGATATAAGGTAATTTTTCTTTCAGTCAGGAAACAACAGAACATCACCTGTCCACTTCAAGCAGACTTTGGAAAGACAGCAGAGTAAGTAACAAGAGGCCAGGGTCTTTCATCACTACACCAATAGTCAACTTTGGGTAACCTATGTGGAATTTGACCAATCTAGATAAATATTATATGATAACTGAGAACATCATAACCAAAGGCTTGCTTCTCCAACACTTAGTTTGGTCTTCCCCTTGAAGAAGCTGAACATTGGCTTAGAATCATAGTGGACAGAGATAGAGAGAGGCATCAGAGGCAGTGTGCTTGGTTCCTATGGCCTGGAGCAGTGGTAAGGATTATTAGTGACCTTCAGTGAGAAAATGTGGAAGTGCTGAGCTGATCAGTGGGACAGTGGAGGATCAACATAACCACACATTTGAATGCAGAAAATGTAAGAGAGACTTTCCAAAATATAGCACATGTCTAAGACTATACAATTTAGCAAGAGGTATCTAACTAGCCATTTCTAGTTCAGGTAAATTCGGTGAGTTTTACAAAACTAGTCAATAATTCCATTTTGAACTATTTTTAGGACTTTATGTCTTTGAAAGAGTATTTTCTGAGTGTGAAAATACAGTCTTACACTAGTTCAGCTTTTCTGTGATTAATTTGCACTGTGTTTGGAGGCATGGAGCTGGAGATGGTGTCTCCTGACTGGCTAAACTTCAATGTCTTTCCCAATACAATGCCTAGTCAAGAAATTCTTGAAATATAACTACTATGCCTAACTTGGTTAGAATTTTCGGACAGTACTTCACTCTTGCACCTTGGTTTCATTAGGTAATGTCATTGTTCCCTATACTAACCAAGGAAATTTCTCTATTCCTAATTCTGAAGTGGGTTCCCTAATATCATGCAGAGTGCTGATGTATTAGCTCAACCCTGCACATAAGGAATAAGTAAATGAGAATTTCTAAGGATAGGCTTAAATATGCACAACATTAGTAGATTTTGTAATGTCATAGAATAAGCTATGTACTTTCCTACAAGTTCATGTGCTATACATATGAATATCCTTGCATCATTTCATACATACTTATTGATACAACTACTGTACCATAGTGCACTGTTCTAATTAGTGTTAAAAATGGTTATTGTGTGCATTCCTAAGTACAAAAACTGTTATCCACATAAAAGTCATTAAAGAGAAGCTAACAACAGCTACTCTTTCAGTGCTTTGGTTTTCTTTGTGCATAATGACTCTTAATGGTATGCGCCAGTGTTTCATGCCATTATCTTAATATGTCCATGTCATGGCATCAGCAGCACTGTTAGTCATAACTGAACTCTTAATATCATTACAGATGTTGTTTAATAGGGATATAAATTTAAAATTTCTGACTGTAAAATCTAACAGTTTTATTAGAATTCCACATTTACTTTTGTCTTTACCATGCAAAAATTTCAAACAAAATAAAGTATAAAAAGTGTTTTCATGTATTTTTCATGTATTAATTTGCATGAATTTTACCTTGGAATGTTTTAAATTAATAGAGATACTTCAGTGTATATTCAAATAGTACAGTAATTGGTACAAAATATTCTGTCATACTATACGTACATAGAGATAGCAACAAACTCAAAATGGCTTAAGCAAATAACAAAACCAAAATGAAAAAAGACATTGGGATAATTGGGTAGATTACCTTCAAACCTAGCAGGATGTGTAGACTTAAATGATATATCATCAGTACTCTATTAGATTTATTGTTATTAATCTCTATCCGTATGCTGACATATTCAAGGCCAAAATAATTTTTTTCCAACAGAAATTCCAGATTTCTAATGGGCCTTTATTGACTTGTCTTAGCTTTTGGGTCAGCCTCTCTTGTCACTGTCAGTGGAAATATGGTGGGATTCAGCTCCCTATAGACCCCTATGTCAGGCACAGATTCAGAGCAAAGTACTACAAGGGAAAAGGAGAGTGGATGGTAGAATGGAGAGAATGCCACTATGTTCATTAATTCAGTTATGGAATCAACAATTATTCACTATATGTCTCTTCAGAGAAAAGTGTGGTTCTTGGTACGGAGGACTAAGAGGTGACTAAAACAAAGCCTCTGCCTTCCTGGAATTTTCACTTGGTTAAGAGGAGAGACAGAAAGCAAATAAATACCCAAGTAATACATGACAGGTAAGATTAAGGGCAATTAAGAAAAGAGAGAACAGACTGATGGAAGTATTATGTTGAGATAGAGGGCCATGAAGTAGTGTACTATTCAGAAAAGAATTTATAACAATTTAAATATTAAATTTAGGGACATGTAGTAACTTTTCAGTTGTAATTTAAAATGACATAAGTCTAATTACAAATTATATATTAGAAATACATCTATACTAGGTCTAAGATAAATATTTGATTAAATAGATGTAGGTTTCTGTGTGTATGCGTGCACCTGTATACATACTCAGGTACATTTCCATACATATGTGTGAGAGGAAATTTATTATAACAGCCTAAATATTAATAATTTCACAATGAATCGTCTTCAGCACTAGTGAACTATTTGTAATAAATCATCTATGCTGGCTTGGGGGAGGTAAAATTTTACCTCTGTTCTTTAAGGTTTCTGGACAGGGCCTGAGAATTAAATTAAAATAAGGCAGATGAACAGAAGAAAGGAATATTTATTTCATTCAAGTTTTACATGATCCAGGGCCTTCATAGGAAAATGAAAACTAAAAGATGAAGTTTATGCTAAACAGTTATATACTGAATTAAACGAACAACAATAAATTGTGAAAACATGATGAGGCAAAGGGGCCTTTAGGTAGGTGGACTGACTGGGTAGAGAAATGACTGGGAAGATAAGGGTGGACTTTAAAAAGTTTGTTTGTACAGATTTTCCTTAGCTTCAACTTCCTGTCCTTGATAAAATGATACATTACATTCTAGTGTAGGAAGGAATCACATGGGAATTTTATTTCCTGCTTTTATAAAATGGAATGAAGGACAGAGCGATCTTCTTGCACCTACTTTTTTTAAAGAAAAATAATTAACTTGCCAAAACAGCAGATGAGGGCGATTTATTCTTAACTCCTACACTGGCTCACTTGTCTTTGGTAGAGAATAGTATAACTTACCATTAGTCCATGCATCAACCCAGTGACTTAGAGTAATATATTCTTTTGAGGAAGTAAATCTTGATAATATTGTTTGCTTTCATTGAAAGAAGAGGAAAGTAAAAGTATAATAAATTTACTTGGGGTTATAAATAAAATAAATGAGTTTTAATATATTCCCTTTAAATTTTAAAAACATTTCTGAATTGCTATAATGTTCTGGAAAAAGACTACAAAAATATATAAAAATATTTATATAAGTACATATTTCTCTTTCTTTTATCTGTTGCTTTTTTTTTCTTTGTAGTACTGGAAGTTCTGGACATTGACCCTAAGGTTTTCCCACTGAAATACATTCCCAAATCATTTTTTATTTTGAGACTGGTTCTCCCTAAATTGCTAAGCTGTACAGGCTGGGCCTGAACTGAGGATCCTCCTAGAGTGCTGGGATTACAAGCCTACAACACCATGCCTGGCACATTTTCTTTTGTACCTTAAAATCAAATATAATTCCACAACTCAGTTTTGTCTAGCATGTAGAAGTTGGTAAAAAGATATTTTTAAATGAACAAATAAGTAAATTATAGCCACTAATTAGTCATTCACAGGAAGATATCCTAACCTTTTGTAAAAGTAATATTTGGAGGGTTTTATTCTTTTTGTTTTGGTAGTAATAGGAATTGAACCCAAGGGTGCTCTTCTACCAAATTTCAATCCAAGCCTTTTTTTTTTTTTTTTTTTTAAGACAGTCTCAAATCTGTCCAGGCTGGCCTGGAATATATTATCCTCTGACTTCAGCCTCTTGAATGTCTGTGATTATAGGCATGGGCCACCATGCAAAGCATAAGTGAATTTTTTTTACTTTCATTTCATATCTTAAAAATCCCTAGTTGGACAGATTTTAGCTCACAAAATAGAAGGAAAAGCAATAGAATAGCAGAATAACAACATAAAATAAATTAAGGAAGTGTGACAGTGTCTTGCTTCTGTGGTTACTATTTTCATGGCTCCTTTTATTGGACTAGAGATCATTTTTGGTATTTTGGTATTACTATTAATTAATATTTGTTGAACATTTATTATACCACCCTCAGTACTTTATATTTATTAAAATATAAAATCTTTATAAAATTTAAGAGATGAGAAAATCAAGGTGCCCAGAGTTTACATAGTGTAAAAAGTTCAGAGAGGTCTAGTGAAAACCTATATAGTAGACCTAAGAGTCAATGTTCTTAATCATTATGTAACTCTCCCTCACTGGATCTAATTTCTTAGGCTGCTATAAAATATCGTACAAAATATGGAGTTTCTCATGAAGAGTCTATATTTTTTTTGTGTGGTGATCTAAAAATCAAAAAATAAAACAAAAGAGCTTAACTTTATAAAAAAGCATAGAAGAAAAAAAACGACGTGCTTTCTACTGAATATGACTAATGGTCTCAGAACTTCATAAAATTTTAATGGGCTAAAAAAGTTATAAAATATTATATAGGCTCCAAAGCTCTATTTAACACACTTACCTGTATTCCATGGAAGCCTCTTTCTTTTCCTCAGCAGTGCCATAAACATAGAACCTAATAGTTTTATATTGATTTTCATATTATTTTCATTAAACTTTCTGAAAAATTTTGCTTGCTGCTTATAAGTTTAGAGATAAAGTTACCAAGGTGGTCATGAACGTAGTAGAATAAATTAGCCAAGCGATATCCATGCCTGGTCTTCTCTCCCGGACTTACATGGTATGGTATTTTTGTGGCCGTTGTTGGTGTCAGTGGCTTCTGAACAGTTTCCTTATATTACATTGAAAAGTATGTGAGAAAAAGCTTTGTTATCAGGGCAGTGAGGAATAATAATAAAGAACAAATGTGATAACAATAATATAAAGATGATTTCTTTTCTGTATAGTATCTCTGTTTCTCAAGGGAAAATAAACAGCAAAACAAGCATTTGTTCTTGATTTTAGAAACTTTAAAAGCTTATATGTGAAGATCTATTCTCCACAACAAAATATTGATAATTATTCAAAGATGGTTGGTGTTACAACAATTCATCCTGAAGTTATGAAACTGTGAAACTTCTAGAAAGCTTCTCTACCCATCCTCATTCTGAAGTGGGACTGGAACAGCACAGCTGCCTCATGTTAACTGGAAGCAAAATATAAGTAGGGAATTTCACATGATAATTGTCTTATTTACTTTTTGAGGTTTAAAAGGATTTTTTCAGGTATTTAAAAGACTTTTTTGACCATGTCAATTTACTGAGAAAATATTGCTTTAGTTTCGCTAGACATTTAAGAATATTTCATTTTCTCAATGACGATAATTAGAAAATTTCTTTACTCAAAAAAGTTTGAAAAGCAACAGAACTTAGTGGTTAAAACTTGAGCTCTGTAGTTTGACAGAGTCAAATACAAATTCTGTATCTCTCCATGTTATCTTGTAAAGTTTGCGTTTCCCCAGCTGTAAAATGAATAGTTAATACACAAAAACATGATTGTTTCTTTCTCTTTCTTGTTTTCCTTGTTCTATTTCTTAAATTTTTGTACATGGAATCCAAAGATCAAACCCTAATAAAATAAATACTGCATTAAGTACTATTCAAAGTAGTTGTTATTTTGTATCATACTCTAAACTTATGGTATAGATAATACTCAATTTTTACAAAAAATAATCTATGCCTTTGAGTGTTTAAATAATATTATCTAAGATTATAAATAAATAATGGAAGTACAAGTATTCAATTTAATGTACTCCTAGAGGTGTGTTTACATCTTAAACCTACTATTCATTACTCAATATTTTGCATCAAAACATATTAAAATTATATATTAAATTGTAATTCCCTTTTCCAATACTTTCTCACTAAGAAACTGGTTATAAGTGTATTAAGATATTTATCTTGGCTAATGTATTATACTAGTGTAAACTTATTACTAGTGTAAACTTGATTGTGGTATCACATTTTGTATTATTCATTGTTTTACTCTCTGTGGTGTCTATTTTTGGCAGTAAATCTTTCATTATCAATTATCCATTTGATTATAGAAATTTATTATAAAAGTCTTTAAATTAAATACTAATTTATTTCTAAATTGTATTTCTTTTCAGTTTGCACTGTGAGATGCTTACCATTACCTATAAACAGTTAATTTCTCTAACTTTAGTATAATGTGTATGTTTATTTTTATAACATAATGACCAGAAAATATTTTAACCTTGCCTTAGCAGAAAGGATATAAACCCCAGTCAAAAAAAGACATAAGCTTGAATCTCATTGGGCAGAAAATATCTCTCCATAATACATGATACTTCATGATGTTTCAAAGCATAATTTTTCAATTACTTCATAACAGATATTGAATACATGGAAAACTAAGCATTTCATTTTAAGGATATTTTATCTCAATGCTTCAAGAACTTTTTCTAAGTAAAATGTCGTCAACGTGAAAATGCAGGGATTTTTCACATGTGAAACATATATATTTTAGTAAGATAGCATGATTTTTGTAGAATTCTATGTGTACAAAGAGAGAATCATAGACAATGGAAAAAGTCTAATTTTCTAAACTGCTAACCTCAGGACATGTTGTACTATCTATTCTAAAGTGTAAAAAGTTAGCCTATTGAATAAGTGTTCATATTTGTCATCTATTATTCATCAAAAGAGGACAAACTATGACTTAATATGATAACTATCTTTTATTTTCACATGATTTTGCAAGTTTCCCAGTATTCAATGGAGACTGTCATGGAATCATTGACCCACCAGCTTCCTGAGGGCTAAAGAACCTATTTCCAAGATGGCTCATGCATACGAGTAGCAGCTTGGTGCTGGCTGAAATAGTCAAGGCTGAGCCAAAATATAGAGTAGAAAAATAGTTCCTGAATTTTGGCTGTGGTAAGTATAAAGGATTTGAGGCCATTCTTAACAGAACATAACACATTGTCATAAAGCAGAGAAACATGGGTGTGTCTAAATATTCTGTAGAATATTTCTATTGATGAATTATCAATTTTAATTCTATGAGTTTTATTATGTTAAACTATGAGTGCTTAACAGGAAAAAAAATCACAAAAATGAAGTATTGCATTTTAATATTATTGTTTATTAAAAGCACCAAAATTTTCAAAATTCACTATTTTTTGGTATACAAAGTCTAAAAAAGAACAACATAAAATAATTCCTATATGAGCTGCAATGGAAATACCAATAGCACTCTACAAATAAAAATTCTTTACTTCAATTATTATTCCTAAGGCAGTCTTCACACATGACAGCAGCATGTTCCATACACTCAGATCATTTGCACTGACAACACATGTGTTTTGCTTTCCTGGCCTTTTTGTAGGACATACTTGACCTCTCGCTGGTCTTGCAGTTTTCTCAGCAAGTTCTTATTTATTATACAATATGTAGTTAACAGGAACATAAAATATCAATAAAATAAAATATTAAATTATTAATATGTATTGTACATTTAGAATAAACTATTCTCACATCAGCTGTGTAATTCCTTACAAAACCTAAAAGACAACATCAGAAATCAAAACCTATATGGACTACAATGAAATTACCAATAGAATTCTAAAACAAAAATAATCTTTGTTTCAACTGTCACACCTAAGGCAGTCTTCATACATCAAAATTGCACGTTCCATGCACAAACATTGCTTACACTGATACCATCTACCTTTTGTTTTCCTGTGCTCTCTTGTAGGGCACAGTTGACATCTTTTCAGTTTTCCCATTGTTGTAGTAGGTCTTTTGTGATGCTGGGCCTGCCTGTTCACCTGTCAGCTCACCAGTGTGCTTCACAATTTTTGACATAATTCTCTGGGCAGAAACATTTTGTTCATTCTCTGCTGTAAATAATCTCTTATGAGCTCCAGTCCCAATCCTCTAAGAAAATTTCTCAGTGGTATCTTGCATTTGTTATTTTTTTTATAAACTATCAAATTATTTATGCCACATATGTTTAGGATCAAGTAAAATGGAACCATCGGCCAACATTTTGTATTTCAAGTGACATCAGAGTTGCTGCATAACTCATCAAAAACATCTATTCCACCTTTGGTTTTGTTGTAGAAAATTTCCATCTCAGGCTTCCATTTTGTCAAGATTTCCCTATCAATATTTCCATTGTGGTGTAATGTTGACATCAGCAGTACCAGTTTGTTTTTCTTTACTATATATAAGACCAATAAATCTTTCTAAAATGCAAATATTTTACTATACAATTCTGTTTTGAAATTACAACATTTCGTTTGGAATTTCCACTTTGATCCTGCATACAATTCCTATGCTGGTCAATTTGTGCTCTGTTAGCAAATGCAATATTGATTGAAGCTGGTAAACCAATTGTCTAATGGCATACTTCAATTAGTTTGGGAGATGGGAACAATAAGCCTGTTCACAGCATCATTCAGTTTATTACTATATGAATAAGGTTGAGTTCCATGATAAATTTCTAAATTGAAAGGATAATAAGTCCTCGCATCTACAAAGGCATAAATTTTTATGCCATATTTTGAAGGGGTTTTTATTTTGGTTTTTTGGGGTTTTTTAGCTTATACTCCCTGAAACTATAGCTGCCATGAAATTCTGCAAGATGTTCATTAATAGTAATGTATTCAGCCGGGGATTTAGCTCAGTGGTTCCGCTGCCTGCCTTGCAAGTGCAAGGACTTGAGTTCAATTCCTGGTATCAAAAAAAAAAAAAAAAAAGTCATGTATTCAGATGGTATGTAAGTTTCTTGGCAATTACTCACAAATCTGTCAAACGATGACCAGATATCACCCAGATTATCAGTTCTGTTTCTTTCTTGGGGAGTGATTTTTTCATGAAACCTCAGGCAACTCAGAAGGAAACCAAATGTCCTTAATGTCATTATTATTCTACAAACCTCAAGCCCACATCCATCGCTTTTCCATATGTAGTTTACCTTCCTGCAATTTTCCAGAGAAAGCCATGCTAAGTACAGCAGACCTATGAATGCTTGCAGTTCAGCCAATGAGGTGTCATAATAAATACATTTCTGAGTGTGGCTATTGGCACATACAGAACATTTTACTTGTATTTCAGCCTTTGTGTATTTCACAATATCATGTAGCATTTTGTCTGTTACAATTTCCAACATTAAATGGCAGTGCCGTTATTCTGCCCAATAGATGTCATCCTTGCTGAGGTCCTCAGTATATTTTCAGACCTAGTCCATTTGGATCATTTCATTTGATTGGGTAACCATTTTGCAACATTTCAACTAGTCAAACAGGCACTTACATTGTTGTTTTCTTTGTTATTTGAATCAAGGAGGTCTGCATTCCTGTGACTGTATCAGTCGATCTTGTTCCATTTCACTGTCACAGGAACTTTGGCTCACATGGCCAACATCAAAGTCATCATCATCATCATCATCATCATCATCATCATCATCATCATCATACACCCACACCACTCTTCTGTTATGAAAACATGTATTTTACCATAATGGATCATCTTTATCTTATGATTCACTGTTGACCTCCTCCAAAACTTGCAAATCTGGTTTTTCATGTGTCATTATACTGAATTGAGCTACTTTTACCAGAAAAATCAAAAGAAAACTTTGTTTAAAACAAATCCTAGAGTGGTGTGGGTGAATTATATCCTGTGTGATGCTCAGGTAGATACACAAAAAACCTGTTGGGTGTAACATAAATGGGCAAAAATCCCAGTTTGACACTTTTGCACAGGTGCACACACCTTGTCATTCATCAGACCAATGACTGCTTGGTAAACACAATGATTGCTTCCTGTATCCCCCAAGGTAATGTACTGAGATGTATAGCTGGCTACTATTATGCTAAAGTAAAAATTTACAGTAGAAAAGTAAAGGATGTGCTTGTGGAACCCAGTGTGATGCTCTAATTATGTCTCAGTGCTTGCTGTCCAGAAAATATTAACATCCCTGCCTCTATAGAAAGACATGCCAAAATCTTCAACACTATGGCATTGAAGTCCAGGAGTTCATGATCTAATTCACATGTAGATGGCATGCCATCTACTGCAGTTCCTCTAGATCTATTGATCTGTGAACTGAAGAAAAAGTTTGCTGCTCTCTACATGCTCACTTACCTCTGAAGCTCCCAATTCAAAAACAGTAAAGAAGGAAGCATACTTTGAGGCACAATCCACAAGTTTGAAAATCTGAGTGTTTGCTATTTTTTCCCTAATTAGGGGATTGCCATTTTCCCTGGAAGTGTTCTCTTGATTCTATTTTAATGGTTCTGGGTTTATTGCTTTGAATTTTATCTTTCCTATGAGAAATGGTCTGTGATGGCAGTTAAGTAGCTTTCCTAGTCTGTTTCCTGACCCTAATGAATTGAAAGTCCACAGCTCTCTTTAATTTGGACTCTCACTGACAATTATTGCAATGTTATAATTCCCTTAAAAATATTGTTGCATTCCTGTGTATTAAATTATAATATATCCTATTAGATTAAATCCACAACAGATTTCTTGAAGACAGGGATCTCTCTACTTACAGTACTGTCACCCTTGTAAATTCAAAAATGTTTTGGATATCAGTGATGGTGACTCAAACTAACCAATTCCTATAACTCAAAATGGTAATAATCACTTATTTGTTCATGCTTTTATGATCAGGGGAGATCTAACACTTGTTCCAAATTGTTAACAAGTAAATTTCCAAGAGGATTGCTACAGTTTGGCTGTAGTTTAATGTACCTGAAAGCCCCATTATGATTGTAGATTTAGTCCTCAGGTTAGTATAGTATTGGAAAAGGCCATGGAAACATTAAGATGTAGGACTTCATAGAAGGTCCTCAAGTCAATTGAGATCATGCTTTACACAGGGTTGGTGCAACTCTGTCCTGCCTCTGTTTCCTGGCTGGAGATGTGACTGCTTGCTCTGACATGAAGTGGTACCATTGTTCTCTGCCATTTTCCATCCACCATAGAATTGAGGTAATGCTCAAACCATGCCCTTGCACCTTCAAAACTATGAGCTAAATAAACTTCTTTTGTCTAGAAGTAGCTGGTGTCAGGTGTTTTGCTACAGTAAAGAAAAGTTGACTAATATAGTGGTCCACTCAACTCACATGATGAGTTATTTGGCATTTCCTTGTTGCTGGGAGGATTTGTTCTGGTCTGTTCTTGCCTTCCTCTGTAGTTGTATGAATTTTTCTAAAGATTGACTTATGAATTCTAAAGAGGATGAGGAAGAAACTGTCACTTCTCTAAGGCTAGGGATAGATTAGTAATACATTAATTTCATTATGTTCTATTTGTCACAACAGATTCAGATGCATGAACAGATATACTCATCTCTTTGTGGGAAAGAGAATTTATAGCAACCTGACATCTACTATAATGTTTAAACTTGTTTTAATTCAGGATTTTCCACCTTCCAGGAATGCTGCACACATAATATACTTAATTTCCAAGTAATTTATTATATGAACAAGAAAAAAAAATTGTAAATATATTTTTAAAGAATTTGACATTTGCATATGAATTCTGCATAACTTATCAAAATCCAGTAGATAGGTAATTATCTGAAAATTTTAAGATATATAATTTTGCATGAAAATTCAAATACTTATTTGTTGGTGGTGGAAAATAACCCAAAACTGTTTATCTACATACCTAGAACCAGACAACTGTATTTGTACTTAGGTATTCTCAACCTTTTGTACTATGCAAAACTAATAAAAATTAATTAGTTAAGGATTAATTAATTGAGAATTAATTGTGGAAAAAAGCAAATTATTTTTGTGTATTTTATTTTCCCATTAATATAGTTTGTTTTTTTTTATTCAGTGTAGTATTTTACAAAAGATGCTGGTAGGTTAATGCTTAGAAAAGTCTGTAGAGAATGTGTTATGGTTGGCTAGACTACTCCCAAGATTAAAGTCAAATTTTTATATCATTATAGAAATGTTCTTACATATATGTGCATTTGTGTGCATGTATATCTTTTAATTTTGGTAATTTGGGGACACTGTCTTGACTTCCAAAAGCTGAAAATACATTGCTCAAGCAGTAAAAAAAAAAAGTAATCTCTTTCTGATTAGTTTTGAGAAACCTATCATTAATTATTTCCAAATCAATTCCCAGTCTATCTCATTTACTTTATATTATGTATTTATTTGTATATTATAATAAAAATATTGTAGCTCCTTTTCATAAAACAAGTCATGTCAGTGAAATTTATTGAAACAAATCTTTTATTTCTTATAATGAATAGTAAAAGAATTTTTAAAAAGAAATGTTTTCTTTACAATCTTACTATACCATTGCAAAATTGTTTAATGTATGTGGACTAATAAGCATTTGATTGAAGCTGAAAACACAGAAGACTTTAGAATATTAATTTACCTGAGTGCAGAAGAAATGTTCTTATGTTTCAAAGCCAAATAATTTATATGCCAACAATTTTTATTAAACAAGTAAAACCTGCATTATTTCTTTCTAAAATATGTATCTTTTTAACAGAGAAGTTACAACAAATTACAATAAATCTTTTCTCAAAGAATTAATACTATTTTAATAGCTCTAAGTTTCAAACACAACTTAAGAAATTATTTTTAATAAGACTGTAATTGGAAGAACACCAGTTATATTAAAAGCATGAAATTTTAACATGATGATTATAATCATTATGTATTGCAACTATGTGGTAAAAAATTTACAAACTATCAAATATATTTGATTCTAAGCATGTTATAAATGATGAAAATTCTTGATCTTTAAATACATCAAAAGCAATCATAATTTTTCCAGAGCAAAGATAACAAATTTAATTATTATAATTACACACTAACAATATTGAACACAAATCCATTTTGCAAGACTGGTGTAAAGATGACTTAACAAAATCATTCACTCTATCTAGTTTTGAATTTTTTTTATGTTAATGTTCATTGAAATCTGTGTGGCTCCAAATGAAAAAACTTTTTCTCTTAAATTTCTCCCAGAATTAAGACCAGAAAATACTAAGAATTGCTTTTTAGCCATTGTTGATAGGACTCTGATAAAAAGTAATACAAATTTAGAGGAGAGCGGTGCTTAACATTTTGAGGTCATGGATAGGGTTAATAATGTGTGTGTTCATTCAGACCCAGGCCTCCATAGGTGTGCAATCAGGCCGTGAACAGATGCTCAGAGGCACCTATATGTGCATGATTCAGTGGTTTGCCATGGCTGTCCTGAAATTCTTGATGTTCTTGAACCAGGAGCCCCACATTTTCATGTGGTACTAGATCCAGCAAATTATATATTTGACCCCATGTGGCTACATATTCCACATGAACTGTGACTTCAGAAACTTCCAGTCTCCTTGAGAGAGACAATTAGGAGGGAGACAAATAATTCTGTGATTAAATACTACAATGAGTAGCATGAAAGGAAAGAAAAGAAATGGTATTGTCTTAGTATGTTTGTGCTTCTACAACAAAAAGACTGGAAGCTGGGTCATTAAGAAAAGGAATGGAAATTTATTTCTCAGTTCTGGAGACTGAGAAGCCTTAGATCAGGGCATTGACAGGTTTGGTGTCTTGTGAGGACTGCGCCCTGCTTCCAAGGTGCTGCATCCTCTGGAGGGAAGACTGTGTTCTCATGTGGCAGAGTAAAAGAGAAGAAGCTCACTCCCTCAAATCCTTTTACAAATACCTTAAAGTCATCAATGAGGACTCTGTCCTCCACTTTAAATCACTTTCTTAAGACTGCTCACTTCTTAATACTGTCATATTTGTGATTAACTTTCAAAATTTGGGAGGCCATTCAGATTCATTCATTGCTGTTACAACATCTGGTCCTTTTTTTTGGCTACTGTCAGGAACTTTAATAAGGTGCAGTCGATGACTCTTGCTTCTTATAGCTATAGGTCAAAGAGGAAGGGCATCACATCCGGCTGGCTCATGCACTGCTGTATACTTTCCAGCCTAGTGGAAGCTAAGGCACGGGCCTCCTCTACAAAGTGGCCGGGGTCCTTCCTCAATCAACTTCCAGAGGCAGGATCCAGGCCTGGTGCTGACCTCCCCCTGCATACTGACTGGCACTTTCTAAAAGCTGTCTCAGAAACAGATTGTGACGGACTGTATTTTTCCAGGCTTCTGGAGCCCTCTGGAAGAAAGGGAAGTGCTGATGAGTGAAACTGCAGATCTGTTGCACGTTGAGGCCACAGAGATGTTAAAGAGGTTGCCAGTTTTGACAAAAATAGATTCAGTAAATAAAAAAGTTTATATATTTGTGTTCAAAGTCCTTGGAAAGATTGTCCTCTGAAAATCTGAGCATTTTAGTTCACTGGGTCAGTGAGGAAGGGAAGGATTCTAGATGAAAATGCTCATATTTTCAAGATACTTTCAGATTATAACTATTGTTACATATGTCCAGTTTATTCAGACTGCACTGTATATATAATGGACAAATTGAGTCCTTACAAAAAAAATACTCTTATCTAAATGTTTAGAAGTGCCCAACGTATGTTCAATGTAAAGGTAGTAAAATATTACTTTGTAAATATCTTTTTGCTAAAATTCCTATGACATATCATCTTGTGGGAATAGAATGGTTAAAGCATCTCTGTGAGCAATTGCTATCTGTTCTTATCAATGCTTGAAGGAGGTGGGAAGTAAATTGCCAAAGGTAGCATGTTAGTGCATTTATAATTGGATATTTTGAGACATTACTTTTCTGTAGTATATTTTATGGGTTTTGTTTTGCTGTTTATATAGTGTATTTAATGGACAAATAATTCCAAATTTTATAACATCTTCTCTTTAGATGTTGAAGAGGTTACCAGAATCTGACAAGTGGTAAAGTTAGCACATTTTTGTACACTTTGTGCTGAAATTCACAGAAAAACTAGTTCTCTGCAATACTTTTTTTCACTTTTTCTTTTTAAAAAAAATTTTATTAGTACATATTTGCCATACATAGTATTCATATTCATCACAGAGAATTTGTACCTATACATACTATATTTTAATTCCACTTTTTTCCTCATTTCCTTCCCCACTCTTCAATCTTCCTTTCTCTCCCCACTTACAAAAGCCTTTCTTCCATTTTTTCTTTCCATTCTTTGTTTTTTCATTCCCTTTCCTGTATTTCCCTTCCCTGTCCATTGTTTCCCTTTCCATTTGGACATGTTCTTCCTGCTTCTCAATTCCTATCCTCCATTTTGCTCCTTGTTTACCCTTAGGATTTCTCACACAAGAGAAACAATGACATATTTAAACTTCTGTGTCTTATTTTATGTGACATTTTGGTCTCAAGGGGCATCCATTTATCTACAAATGACTCAAGTTTATCCTTCTTTATGGAAGAGTATATAAATACCACATATTCTTTATTCATTTGTTGATGGGCATTTATTTGGGCTGTTTCCAAGATTTAGCTATTATAAATTGTGCTGCTATAAACATGGGTATGCATTGTCTTTAATGCTTTTGATTCTTTTTGCATTCTTTTAATTTTAATTCTTTAATTTAATTAATTCTTTAATTTAATTTTAAATTTTAATTCTTTTAATTCTATTAGAATTTTTTCTGTCAAATGGAACTTCTAGTTTTAGTGTTTTGAGGAATCTCACCTACCAGCAATGGAGAAAGTTTCCTTTTTCTTGAGAAAAAGGAATTTGTTATTGGTTGATTTTTTGATAATAGCCATTTTTTCTAGAGTGATATGGAATCTCAGTATGGTTTTAATTTATATTTCTTGAGTGGCTAGTGATATTGAACTTTTTCTCATATGTTTATTTGTTGTTTGTACTTTTAATCTAAGAAGTATCTATTTATTTAAGATGCCTATTTTGGGGCTGGGGATTTGGCTCAGTGGTTCTGGCACCTCCCTCGCAAGTGGAGGGTCCCAAGTTCGATCCCTTGTACCAAAAAAAAAGATAGAATATAAGATGCCTATTTTTGGATTGGGTCTTAGAATTTGGGGGTTCTGGGGTTTTTTTAGTTTTTTACATATTCTGGATATTAGTCCTTTGAGGAATAGCTGGTAAAATGTTTTTTTCTATTCTGAGGGTTGTCTCTTCACTTTGCTCTTGGTTTCTTTTGCTGTGTAAAAGCTTTTTAATTTGACATGATCCCAGTTGCTGATTCTTTGTAATATTTACTGTGTGATCAGATTTTGTTCATACAGACTTTGCCTACACCTATATATTCAACAGCCAACATCATACTAAATAGTCAAAAGCTGAAAGCTTTCACTCTATTTTAACTAGAAGACCCCAAAATCTCCACCAAAAGACTACTATAAACAAATTTGGTGGCATAGCAGGATAGAAATCCAACACTGAAAAATCAAGAGCATTCCTGTACACAACTAACAAACTCACTGAGAGAGAAATTAGGGAAATAATACCTTTCACAATAGCATCAAGAAAAATAAAATACTTAGGAATCAGTCTAATGAAGGAAGCCAAAGACTGTTACATTGAAAACTACAGTACAGTGGTGCCTCAGTTCATGAACTTCTACCATTGTACTCTAAAAAAGTTGATGGGAGAGGATATCAGAAAATGGAAAGATATCCCATTCTTGGATAGGCAGAACCAATATACTGAAAATGGCTGTTATGGTTTGTATTTAGATGTCCCCTCAAAGCCTCATGTGGATGAAATGGGGCTTTATTTTTCAGAGGTGGCTGAATCTGGAATATGGCTGAATGCTGGAATTAAGGCCAATTGTTTACTAAACCACTACATGTGAGTGATTGGTTTAACACTCCCCTAATCCCAGTAGTCTGGATAATATAAAAGGGACAGAAAGATGTTTCTAAGTTTCCCTTGTTGTTTTTGCTGCCTTGTGGGCACCATGAACTGTTTATCATGTGTGACACCTCTCTGCCATGTGACATTCTGCATTGGAGCCAGACAATTATGGACTGAAACCTGTGCAAATTGTAAGCTTAATAAATCTTTCCCCCTTTAACTTTGGGTGTAGGATATTTTGTCTCAGCAAGTAAAGAAAAGGAACTAAGACTTCCAAAATTGTTATACAGACTAAATGCAATCCCAATCAAAATACCAACAGCATACCCCATAGAACTAGAAAAAATAATTCTAAAATTCATATGGAACCAGAAGTGACTCAGAATACCAAAAGCAATTCTGGGCAACAAGGGCAAGGCAGGGGGCACCATACTCCCCAATATGAAGTTATACTACAAAGCTACCATGGTAAAAAAAAGCATGGTACTGGGGGGAAAAAAACAGATCCAGTGATCAGTGGAACAGAATAGAAGATGTGCAAACAATTCCAAGCACACTCAGCTACCTTGGATTTGACAAAGGTGCCAAACAGCTTCACTGGAGAAAAGATAGCCTCTTTAATAAATGGTGTTTATTGAAAAAATTGTGTTCCATATGCCTAAAATTGAACCTAGATATATATCTCTCACTATGCTCTAAACTAAATTTGAAATGGATCAAAGATCAAAATGTAAAAACAGAAACACTTAATTTTTTGGAAGATAGAATATGTAAATGAACTTTGGATTCAGTTATCTCTAACATTACATATGCTTGTACTTGTTCACTGGATTGAAGTCAGAAAGAAGAAAGTAAGGAGGAAATGATTCAAGGCAGAATGGTCATATTTAGAAGATACTTCAAATTATAACCATTGCTACATGTACACTTATCAGTGCTGCAAGCACAGTGGACAAGTTCTTATATGAAAAATCTAGTCCTACATATGTAGTAGCACTTGATATATTTAAAAGTAGAAGTAGTATAGTAGAACAACACTTTCTGTAAATAGCTTTTTAAAAAATGATGGGTAATACCATACTTGGAAATAGAATGGTTGAACTACCTTTGAGTAGTATACTTTCTATAATTGTTCATTAGGTTGCAGGAGGAGGGAAGGAAGAAATTGCAAAAGGTGTTCTGTCAGTGTATGGTAGAACATTTTAGCTTTTCCATTGCTCTTATGTTACATACATTTCATTTTACTATGCTCTACTACATATATTGTGTATGTACCAGACAGGTGAGTCCTAATTTTATAGTATCTAGTTTCTAGATATTAAAGAGTTTGCCAATATATGACAAAAGTAGAGTTAGTAAGCTAATACATTTTGTATACTTTGTGTTAAAATTCACATAAAGGCTGTCTTCTGAAAAGGATTTTTAGAAGTATAATTGTAAAAATCACTTTTGAGTGATACATGATCCTATATAACATGTGATAAGGAAAGAAGATTGGAAGAAATGAAAAATTTCTAGACCAAAATGGTCCTACTTAGAAAACACTTTCAGATATACCCACTGTTGTTTGTGTGTAGTGTATTCAACACTACTGTATATATAGTGGACAAATTTGAGTCCATATTTGAAGCATCTAGTCTTTCTAGATATTTAGGAGTACAAGACTATATTAAAAGTAGAGGTAGTAAATAACACATTTTGTAGATATCCTTTTATTAAAATTAATAATGAAATACTGCCTTTAGGAAATGGAGTGATCAAACCACTTCTCTGAGTGGTACACATATTTGTGCTAGTTCAGGGAGGAAGGAGGAAAAGAAAGTGCAATGGGCTTTAAATCGGTGTGTTTTGGTGAAGCAATATTGACAACTGTCCCTTACATCTGTGCATTTTGTTTGTCTATCTTTGTGTATAGTTGTACATAAAAGACAAAGGAGTCCTAATTTACATCTAGTCTTTCCAGATGTTAAAGAGCTTGCCAGTGCATGACGTAAGTAGAATTAGTACTAGTTAACTTTGTGTTAGGGCCGGGGATTTAGCACAGTGTTTCTGGCACCTGCCTCGCAAGCACAAGGTCCCAAGTTCGATCCCCGGTACCAAAAAAAACAACAACAACTTTGTGTTAAAATCATAAGAGAGACTGTTCTTAAAACCACTTAATTCCAGAAAGATAATGGAGTGGTGAGCAGTAGTAAATCAGCCTTTCTGAGATTTAATGTCCAGATGCTGGAATATACCAATGTGGGGAAAAGAAGGAAGGAAGGAAGTATGTCCCTGGGACTCAGCAAGGATCTGAAGTAAGAATGGGACCCCACTGGAAAATTGAAGAGAAGGACCTCAATGCAGAAGAGGGAGGTGGCAAACAGTGCTTTCTCCCTGAATCTCAGCTCACAGTATGAAAGAGGTGTCTCAAGCCTACTGAGGCATGATGACTATGAATGATTCCCAAGGCCTCCCTGTAGAAACACACCAAGGGAGCAGAGCAGTAGACACATTGCAGGCTCCAGTGGCTGGTGAGTTATTCTGGGTCAGATGTCCCCAGGAGAGGGTGATTGGCTGGTTGCCATTTTAGAAAGGGCACAGCTGAACTCAGGACTCAGAGAAGACATCAGTGTGCTCAATCTACCAGCTCCTAGTGTCAGGGTGAGGCACAGCCATGGGAGATACAAAAGGTAAGGGAGTTGAGTCAAACCAGCAAAAGGCACCAGTGTGCAGTGTTGTGGACTGAACAGCTTGAATCCCACCCTCACAGCCAGAAACCAGGATCAGCCTGAACTTCCTGGAGTTGAAAGCACAAGCTTACTTGGATTATCCACCACCCTACTGTAATTCTATTGCAAGCTTGCTGGAATAGATCAGCAGGGATCTGTGTACTATCAAGCCCCTTTCTCTAACAGAGACAGCAGAGATACGCCCTGAAGGGGATTTTTTTCTTTCTTCCTTTCTTTGTTTTTATTTCTTGATTGTTCTTTTTTTCACATGAGTTTGAACATTATTCCTAGTTTTTCATATTGTTTTGTTTTGTTCTTGTTTCTGTTTCTTCCATCTTTTTCCCCTCCTGTTTGTTTCACCAGTTTCCCAAAGTTTGGATAATTTTCCTTTGTCCATCTGCCTTTCTTCTAATTTTTATATCTTCTATTTCTCCATTTTTTGCTCTTACCCCTTTTAAATTTTTTCCACTGAGAGTAAAATTGCTCTTTTGAGGGGATATTTACTGTATACAACTTTCTGGTTTGTTTTACATTTTTTTATATAACTACAAATCTTGTTCATATGGCTAAAGGTGACAAACTAATAGTTACCAGTTTGACATTTTCTAGACTGTGCTTGATGCTATTTTTATTAGTGAGTATACTACTTTATCCAAGGTGACACATTTTCCTCCCTTGAGGATATTATAAAGAGTAGAAATTAATCCAATTGATAATAAGAAAAAATACAAGGAATCTATGAATCAAAGAGTTGGTTCTTTGAAAGATTAAATAAAATCAACAAACTGTTAGTCAACCTTATCAAAAAAAAACAAGGAAAGAAAAAACTCAAATCTATGCAATTAGGAGTTAAAAGGATGAAATCTCAATGGATGCTGGAGAAATCTTGAAGATCATCAATACCTACTTTGAGAACTTGTATTCTAATAAGACGGAAAGCACAGAAGAAATGGACAGATTCCTAGATACATATAAATTACTAAAGCTGAAACAAGATGTAAAATTCTAAATAATGCAATATCAGTCAACGAAATTGAAGAAGTAAATAAAAATCAACCAACAAAGTAAAACATAGGTCCTGACAGATGCACTGCTGAATTCTATAAGAAATTTAGAGAAGATCTAATACTGCTACTTCTCAAACTCTTTAATGAAATTGAGAAGGAAGCAACACTTCCAAACTCATTCCTTGAAGCAAGCATTACCCTGATTCCAAAACCAGAGAAGGATCCAGCCAGAAAAGAGAACTACAAGCCAATCTCCCTAATGAGCATAGAAGCCAAAAAAATAAAAATAAATAAAAAATAAAACTCAATAAGATACTGGCAATCAGAATGTAATAAATAATCAAGAATTTTATACACCATTCCAAGAAGGATTCATTCCAGAGATGCAGGGATGGTTCAACATATGAAAATTAATAAATATAATAAAACATATTAATATCACCAAGGACAAAACCCATGAGATCATCTCAATAGACACAGAAAAAGCATTTGACAAAGTCCAACACCCACTCATGATAACAATGCTACAGAAAATTGGCATAGATGGTCTTTATCTCAATCTGATAAAAACCATCTATGACAAACCAACAGCCAACATCATAATAAATGGTCAAAAACTGAAAGCTTTCATTGTAAAATCAGGAACAAGACAAGGATGTCAACTATCGCCACTCTATTCAATATAGTTCTGGAAACATTAGCTACAGCAATTAAACAAGAAAAATAAATCAGTAGGAAAGAAAGAAATGAAATTAGCATTATTTGCACACCTCATGATATTCTGCATAGAAGATCCTAAAAACTCCCTGAAAAGATTCTGGATTTAATAACGAAGTTCAGTAGCATAACTGAATAGAGAGTCAGCACTCAAAAACCACTAGTATTTTTGTACATAAATAACAAACTCACTGAGAAAGAAATAAAGGAAACCAAACCTTTCACAGTAGCATTGAAGGAAAGTGAAATATTTAGTAATCAATCTAATGAAGGAAATAAAAGATCTTTACATTGAGAACTACAGTACTCTGAAAAAATCCTCTTAGTACTCTAAGAGGATATCAGAAAATGGAAAGACATTCCTTGCTCATGGATAGGAAGAACCAACATAGTAAAATGGCCATACGTCCAAAATTGTTATACAGACTTAATCCAATCTTAATCAAAGTAGCAGTAGCATATTTCACAGAATTAGAGAAAATGACCCTAAAATTCATTTGGAACCAGAAGAGACTTAGAATAGCAAAAGCAATTCCGGACGACAAAGGCAAGAAAAGGGGCATCACAATCCCTCACCCGAAATTACACTACAAAGCTACCATAATAAAAACAGCATTGTACTGGCAAAAATACAGACCTGAAGATCAATGGAACTGATTAGAAGATACAGAAACAACTCCAAACACACTCAGTCTCCTTATCTTTGACAAAGGGGCCAAACACCTTCCCTACAACAAAGCCTCTTCATTAAATGGTACTAAAAAAACTGGCTTTGCACATGCTGAAGATTAAACCTAGACCCATGACTCTCACCATGCACTAAACTAAAATCAAAATGTATCAAAGATCTAAACATTAACGTAGAAACACTAAATCCACTGGGAGATAGAATAGGTAGAACTTTGGAAGACATAAGTGTGCAGAAAGACTTAATTAACAAAACCCTGGTCACAGAAAATATTACAAAGAATCAACAATTGGGATCTCATTAAAAAGGTTTTGCACAGCAAAAGAAATCAGCAACAGAGTGAAGAGACAACCCACAGAGTGGGAAAAATTTTTTCCAGCTGTTCTTCAGACAAAGGACTAACATCTAGCATGTACAACAAACTCAAAAAAGAAAAATCAGAGCCCCCAATTGTAAAAACCCAATCCAAAAATGGGCATCTGAAATGAATAAACATTTCTCATGCAAAGAAGTGCAAAGGGCAAATAAATATATCAAACAATGTTCAACTCTTGTGGTCATTTGAAAGATGCAAATTAAAACAACATTGCTATTCTATCTCACTCCAAAAAAACCAGCTATTATCAAGAAATCAACCAATAATAAATGCTGGCAGGGCAGTAGGGAAAAAGAAACCCTTCTCCACTGTTGGTGGGAGTGTAGACTGGTGCAACCACTATAGAAATAAGCATGGAGATTCCTCAGAAAATTAAAACTAGAGGTTCCATTTGACCCAGCTGTTCCCTTTCTCAATATCTTTCCAAAAGAATTAAAGCAGCATACCAAAGCGATATATGCACACTCATATCTATAGCAGCACAATTTGTAATAGCTAAATCTTGGAAACAGCCCAAGTGCCCATCAGTGGATGAATGGATAAAGAAAATACTTTAAAATATATATATATATATATTCCACTCTGCCAAGGATAAACTTGAGACATTTCTAGGTAAATGGATGCACCTTGAGACCATTTACTTAAGTGAAATAAATTGGATGCACAAGTTTAAATATTGCATTGTTTCTCTAGTGTGAGAAACCAAAAGGGTAAACAAGGACCAAAATATCTAGTAGATATTAGGAAGCGGGAAGAAAATATTCAAATGGGAAGGAGAACAAGAAGGGTGAGGGAGGAAGGAAGTGAAAAGAAAAAAAAGAGACTAGAAAAAAAAAATGGAAACAATGCTTTTGTAAATAAGGAAGGTTTGAATGGAGAAGAAGGGATTGGGGAAAAAAGAATCAAGATATATTATGTACAGATACAAATTCCCTATGATGAATGTGATCCTGATGAATGTGATCATTATGTAAAACTAAAATGTACCAATAAAATTAATTTTAAAAATTCACTTAGAAAGTGAAATTGAAAGTCCCCTCTAATTATTGCATATGCGTATATCTGTCTCCAGTGTGAAAAAAGATGGAAAGGGTTCTAGGCCAAAGTGTTCTTATTTGGATAACTTTTAAAAAATCTGGTCTTTGTTAAATATATATGTGCAATTTATGGAGTGCTACTATATATACGGGAAATTTCAGTTCTTGTTGTAAATATCTACTTCTTCCAGATGTTTAAAGTTCACACATGTGAAAGTCAAGCATTACTTTATGTCTTTTAATTATTTTTTGATTCTTCACAGGAATGGTTGCATTTTGGGAATTGTATTGTCAAACATGATATCTTGGAGAGTATGCTGAATGCTCTTGGGGCAAGGGGAAATATGCAGAGAGGGAAGTTAAGTGAGTTCAGATTGTTTAGCCTTTTCTATATATACATTTTGGTTAATATTTTTGGTGTCACTGGATAAGTCCTAATGCCCAAATTTTGTTGGAAGTTGCAAAACAATCTCTATATAAATGTCCTTTGTTGGTTTTTAGAAAGAACTGTCTTCTGTAAGTCACCTATTGGAGCTAGATGTGGTCCTGAACTTAATCAGTGAAGTGGTGAAGAGGAGAAAAGGCTGAGGGGTAGGGTTGTTTGCTAGTATCTCCATATCTGGTAAATGATTTGAGAGTATAACAATAGGTTTGTGTGCATTTTTGGTAAAGTACTCAGGTGCACAAAGTTCATATTCTATTGCACAGCATCCAGCATCTAAATTTTATAGATGTCCTGTGGTGATAGTACAGGAGGTACTGGAGGTAGTGAGTTAGAAAATGTGTCAATGTCTTTTTGTCATAATTGATAGAAAAGATGCATCTTGGACTTGGAATTTTTATACGACTTTTGGGCATTGTGTATCAGGCCATTAATCTGGCAAGAGAGAGACAGAAATGGGTATACAAGGAGAAATGTATGCAGAGTGTTCAGATTTACATTTTGATGACAGCCGTTGCCATAGATATGTGTGTGTCTCACATATATTATATATATACTATAGAAATGAATTAACAATATTTTAATAGTAGAGGTCTAATAACTCTCAGACATATGCTTGGTGTACTCTGTTGCTTTATATCTCATTTTAAACTGAGCATTAAGAAAAAACAGTATTTTTATTGTAACTCTGCTAATACTATCTAGAGGCCTGTTGCCATTTTTATCTTCAATAATAAAGCAAGAAAGGCAAGATTACAATTTTTTTCTAACAGATTCAGCTAGCATAGTATATTCTTGGTTATCAGAAATATTCTTCTTTGTGACGGTGCCAGCCGTCACTAGTCGAACGGTACCTGAGAGGAGGGGAGAGGATGAAAGAAAAACACAACCTCTGAGGAAAAGAAAAAGGAGAGAGAGGCGGAGGAGAGACCCCTCTTCCCACTTTATTGCCCTTTATATACCTTTTCCACAACCCCCAACCCGTCCTCTGTACATAATTCGGCGACTAATTATTTTCCAGGGAAAAGGTCGAATGTATCCTTACAACTCCGGGAATAACGTTCCCTTGCACTGCAGACATTCGAACTCTTTCTATTTAACCACTCTCGTTACAAGTAACCATCCTTGTTTTTGTGCCAGCTGCATATCCAGGATTCATTATGTTCTCAAGAGACTCAGAGGTCTCTCAAGGTTATTTCAACCTTTCGCTCTCCACACTTCTTGTGCTCACTTTGGCAGCACATATACAAAAATATTCTTGTAGCTTTGGGATTTTCAATTAGTATTCATAATGTGTGGAAAAGTATGACACACATCGTATAATCTCAATCATACAAAATGACATGTTGTGTATGTACACATGGGACCTAGAAGGACACATCCAACTAAGTTGTTTGCGACTACGAATGCCTTTGTTCTTTACTTCTTGTGTTTTTGTTTCCGGTATTCACACATTAACTTTTAAAAAGCAAACATTATTTTTAAACTAAAAAAAGAATAGATCATAAAAGTATGCAAAACGTGACTGCCCAGATTGAGGAGAGCTGATTTACACAGTTATCATGGCATATGATAGAGGAAATATTAAAAACCTCAGTGAGGTATGTGCACTGTATGATGTTCAAATGCAAGAATTATGAAATAATATTTTGCACTGGAATTATTATTGGACTTACCATTTATTAAGACCATAAGCAGTCCCTATAGCTGAACACAATTGTTATCAGATCAGTGGAAGATCAGGGTTGATGATTGTAAATGGTATTATGGAAATGTATATGCTGATAAAAGTAGAAATGGTGGGACCTCAAAGCAATAGAGATCAAGTAGCATTGTTTAAATGCCAAAAGACAGGACCACGTTCATAATAATGACTAGAAATGACAAGAAAGGTCAAAGTAGAAACCAAGGGAATTGGACTTGTGGAGAGGGATGGAAATAACCTGCATATCAATGGCATTGCCATATCCATGGCCATGAATAGAATACATCAATGGTGTATCCTATTAACCATCTCCTTCCCTCAGGGGAATATTCATGGACAGACTATACTAGTGCTACATAATAACTGGACACTGGGAGGAGAGAAGCATCTGATTATTTCAAATGTCTGAACTGACATTGATATCAAAAGTCCTAAAATCATCATGGTTTCCTTATTTAAATTTGAGACACGAGGGCACCAGATAAAACATGAAGTCCTAGTTGAGGTCTGATTTACAGTATGCCTGCTGTGTCCACAGATTCCAGTGGTCATTTCCCCTGTCAGTGAATAATTGAAACTGACACTCTTGGCAGCTGGTACAAATCTTATATTGAATAGATGGTGGATGATTAGGCAAGAGTCTGTGAAACTACCGACAAACTTTTCTAAAATATACATCTAAAACAATATCACATTTTAGAATTGATAGGAAAAATTAATACCCTTAAAATATAGTATGCAGGGATGGGAGATCTGATAACATCTTTTTAAATTCATCAAGACCCTGCATAAATGTGAAAAATCTTTAGAGTAGCTGTGGACTACTGCGCACTCAAACAAGGAATAGCCTCAAAGATTGTTGGGAGCAATGCTACATAATTTTAGGGAAAAATCATTTGATTAGGCCTAGTTCTCCAGCCTATAGGCCAGCTACGGCATTCCGAGACATAATTCCATTTTGGCCTCTTCTCCATCACACCTGAGACCTCAGTGATCCCCTGGTGCTGCGATGCTCCAGGGCAAGACCACACCTGCGGGAGACACCCTGGGAGGAACCAAATCTTCATCTGCGTAGTTCCTCATTGTTCTTAGATTTCCACCCCCCCCACCAGTCTTTTGTTACACCTTGTTTATCCCAATATGAAGTACTAAAATCTACATATTCATCTGTTACATTTGTTTCTCCCATCTACTGAATAAAAGGTGCTGCTAGTTAGGGGTTTTTGTCTTTGCTGCCCAGAGCAGCACTGATCAGACTCAACACTCAGCTTCTTCTCAAAGTCTCATTTTTCTACCTTTCCTGTAATTCGCCTTGTGCTGCCCTGGCTCGCAGGAGACTAGGACTTACTGCAGGGGTTCTAGCAAGGTCCCCTTTCCCTGTTCCCTACAAAAGATAATCTTAAAAGCCAGGTGACACCTCTGTTTTAAAGAAGATGAATATTATCTAAGGCACACAATATGTGATTATTGACTTGTGAATGCTTTCTTTAATATCTTATTTAAAATAAAATATCAGAGGGCCAGGGATTTAGCTCAGTGGTTCCACTGCCAGCCTCACAAGCGCAAGGACCAGAGTTCAATCCCTGGTATCAAAAATAAATAAATAAATAAAATATCAGAGGCAGTTTATATTTGTAATGAAAAGAAAACCATACACAACCACCGCTTTGTCTCAGGGCTGCAGTCTTACAAAATGTAGATGGAAGAGACGTAGATCAGCTGGCCTTTCAAGATGATCAAACTGATACACTTCATTAATAATATTATGCTATGTAGGCCTGATAATGAAGAAGCTAATGCAATGGAAACATTGTTGGCTCATATATACTCCAGAAGACAAGAGGCAAATCCTATGTGGGTTCTGAGGCATTTACATTGGTAAAGGCATTAACAGTTGGAAGATCATGAACATTGTGGGCTATTTTGTTCAAAGGTAAAGAAAAAATTATTAAATCTTGCACCCCAATCCAGGAAGAAGGAAATGTTGTAATCCTCTTTGGGTTCTGGAGGAAGGATATTTCATACCTGTTATTCCAGCCCATTCACTGGATAATGTCAAAACAGCTAGGTTTGAGTGAAATCCAGAGCAGAATGTATCTTTTCAGCATATCCAGACTGCAGAGCAATCAGTATTGTGATTTAGGCCAAAACATATGTGTTTTTTTGACCCTATGTGTTTGGAGATATCAGTGGTAGGAAAAGCTACCCATTTGGAATTTCTGGCAGTTCCTAGTGAGAAAATTAGAATAGCCATTTTGATTCTGGATCAAGGCCATGACATATTTTGTAAAGGTGTAATTAGATACCTTTATAAAAACAGTTCCTGGCATGCGAGTGCCCTGGTAGTAAAAGAATGCCTGCCAGTTGACTATGAATCTAGAGCAGCTCTCAATGTAACAAGGCCAATCAGACCACCAGAATGGAATTGAGAAGACCCAACAATAATCCAATAAGAGATGCAAAAGGAACAGTCAGTACTAAACATGAACAAGACCAGAGTGCACAGGTAAGTGGCCCGAGCACGAAGACTGCATCCATGTGGCACACTCAACCTTGTGACACTTCTTCTTTAGTTCATGCCTAAAGTCTTACAGGTGAACCTCTACCACCATTGGCAAAGGGGTGAAGAAGTGTGAGCTTGTTGTATAGATGGGTTAACTTGGTGTGTGAGTATAAACTGAAAGTGGACAGCAACCGCACTATAGCCTTTTCTTGAAAGATAGTGACAAAATCTCTCAAAAGATCATGATTTTGGGTGAATAACCAGGCACTGAATAGAGAAGCATCCCAAATTTGAAATATAAATGGCTTGGCTGAATAATAATCTCTCTAGCTCATATAACTTTATCAAATAAGAATATGACTTTAAAAGGAGCATTGATTCTTTAATATCCATGCTTATTCACTATTTCATGCTGAGAAAGAACTGTTTACTGTGTATGTTGAGAAAACTTTTGCATAAAATACTTAAGTGTATAAAATGAGTTTGAATGATTTAAAATAGAAAAAGTATTAAAAGTACTGAATTCATGAGCTTAGTCTAAGTAAATGCTTTGAAAATGATTTGGCAAAGAGGATAATAAAGTTACTTTTCTGATCATACTTTTCTGATCATTTAGAATTTATTATTATAATTTTTTATTTCTATATTTGTCTTTCTTCCACAGAAATGTATATTCCTTTTTTCAGTTTTAAATGTTGCCAAGTAAAAATTATTCAAATGTAATCCAAGCTTCCAAATCTACTAGCCACAAAGAGTAAAATGATGATATCTCTGGATATGAAAACATAACAAATGCCAGAATGGAAAACCTCTGAATAATCATGGATTTCAACTACTGTTTTATATAAAACTATATTTTGACTCAGAATTTTAGAAAAAGATGACATAAAATAATAAACATGTCTTCTCACTTATTACAAAATTCTTTGGAATATAAATATGCAGTATATGTGCAGTCTCATATACTTGCTTTTTCAGTAGCTTCTCTGTATTATTGGTACAGTGTGAAATGGATTTTGATCCATAAAACATTATATAGAGAAAAAGTAAAATCAATTACCTTGAGGTGTTTTAAGGTTAACTATAATCAGGAGTATAAACTTGTCTTTGTTGTTGCTATTATAAAAATTGGGGGTTATTGTTTGATTTGGTTGCTTATTTATTTGTGTTTTGAGACAGGGTCTTGCTCTGTAATATAGGCTTGCTTGAAACTCTGTGTAGCCCAGGATGGCTTCTAGTTTCTTATCTTAGCATCCTGAGTTATTGGGTTATAGGCATAGGCATGCACCACCATGCTACCTACTTAGGTGTAATTTGTTTGCCCAAGTTGCCTATAACTTCTTTAAAAACAAAGGTCATTTATTTTTCAGTAGCTTTTTATTCCTATCACAGTTGTTTGCAATTTAAAATCATTATTGCATTTAATCTCTATGATTACCCTTAACACGTATTATTATAATTATTTACTAGTAAATAAGCCAATGATTCTCTTAAGTGGGTTATGTTTTTAAATACCAGAAGGTAGGCTTGGACTTAAATCATTCTGACTCTGAAGCAAATATGATTTTCTATCGATAACAATTATTTTTGTATACTTTCCCAAATTGATAATGAATCACAGAAAACTAGAGTAGTACACATATTTTCCCCTCCAGTGTCAGTTTTTTGTATAACTGTAAGATCTAAGGTTTTCCTTTCTGTTTAGAAACCAACATTTGAGCATCTGTGCAGTGGTAAATATTGTGCTAAACTGAAAGAGTTCTTTTTCTATCAATCAAATTAGGATTTGAAAATTAATCACAAGATTTGGAGTCAAGTCACTGCTCAATATTGTAGTTCATAATACATGGTTCTCTTGTGTAGGGGATAAACTATCATCTTAATTAGATATCTAAATTTTGAGTAATCTGTAATGATAGTGTTTTTCTGTGCAACTACTGCTGACAATTTTAATAATTGCAGCCAAAAGTCATTAACTTTTAAATAATGATTAAAAATCAGTGACAGTGGCGCTTACTCATCATTCATGGTTTCCTTTAATTACATAATAATCCTAGCTAATGATATATAGTGTTCTTGCTATCTAGAACAAAGTAGTTAGAATTTTTTATTCTTTTACCAATGAGAAAAGTGAATCACAAAGCTTAGCAATTACTCAAGGCACACAGCTGGAAATGAAAGAAGGGAGACTTGTAACATGGTTGTTTTTGTCAAAGCCTATGTCCTTACCCATTGTCCTAGCTAGTGAAGGGAGTCTGAAGGCATTGGCTTAATGTAATTTTTAGAACAATAAAGAATATTCCCATCAAAGACTTAATTACTTAGTAATTTCAAAAGTGGTAATGTTAAAACAGATGTTATAATTCTGTGACACAATTAGTGTCCTCTCATGAACAAGGAATAAGTGTACCTTCAAAAGACCCACAGCATGATTAGATTATTTTTCTGTTCTAACAGCAGACATTGAAAGACTTTATTGTGGCACATTTGTGAGTTTTGGAAATTATTACAAATCATTCCATGTTTCTCTGCAGGGTCTTAGTTTTGTTTTTTTCAGAAGAGAATGAGACTTTTCTTAACTGTGAGCCAAAGAATACTGCGTTTAATTTCCCCAAAGGGCAAAAAGCACTACATGATGGTCCCCATTGTAAGAGAAAATGGCAAGAAGATCAAATTTTTGTTGATTTGCACTAACATTTCCATTTAAAGTAGTGTTGGGACACTGATTATCCACTACATACTAGAAGTTGTGGAGCAGATGATGTGGTACATAAAGAATAATACCATGTCAAAATTGTGCTATATTCAAGCTAAATTCCTTGGTATTTTTATGGAAAAGGAAGCAGTTTCATAGCAATCTTTATAGCCATCTTTGAACTTACTATTTTTGCAACATTTTTCTGAATCAATAACAGTTGTTTCCAGATACACAACATCAGTCTTAAGCAGCGAGTATGCACTCACACAAACTTGGAAGGCAGTAAAGAATTTTCATTCCTTTGGCCCAGTACTACTACATCCAAGTATATAGAGTACCACCTTGGCAGTCTTGGGTTTCACAACTGTTTTGACTTCTTTCACGGGGGAGAATATTCTAAAGGGTATTGTTCAACGTTAATCACCTTCCCAAAAATTACTAGAAGAGACTCTCAAACAGGCTACTGGAGACAAGCCTTGGAGTGGTGATTTGCATTGTATTGCAGTGTTTTAAGATGATTGTGTTTCTGCTTTTGCTAAGTTTAATCTTAGTAAACACAAATGTTATCTAGTCCTTCACAATGACATTACACAGCTCTTTAAGAACTGTGATAATTGAGAAGGTTATGTCTACATGAAACAGCTGGTCAACAAGACTTGAATAGGCTTCTTGTCCTTTCAGTCCAGCAGAGACTGGCTTAGATTTGTGCTTCACATTACAGTATAATACATGGTCCTCCTACTTATAGGGAGTCAAGAATATTAAGCAGATATGTAAAGATTCTTTAAGGGCATGACTCTACCTTACATCTTTTTTATTATTGCAAACATAATCTTACTGAAATCATTAGAATCATAGAGATGGATTCTTAGGGGTGCAAATCATTCATGATAGTAGACGAGAACCCAGAGTCAAACACTATGTGAGGGGATATTTTCAGGATGACTAAATATAAAAACCCTTAGAAACATATCTAAGGACACCAGTAATGACTTTTGATTTTGCATCCTGCAGCTTTAACAGAAAACATTTCTTCTCTGACAGCTTGGAGCAAATTTTGAAAATAAGTTACTTAATTTCTATAGCTGGTTACAAGAAAAAAATAGCTCTCCAAATGTTTATAGTTTGCTTAGCTAAGCAGAAACACATTAGTATCAGCCCAAGGATTCACAACTAGAGCTGGTTTTTGTTTTGTGTCTGTTTTTTTTTTTTCTCCATCATTGCGAATTGTTTCTTATTCAGTTTGGTTTGGTTTGGCTTGCTGTAGTATTTGGGCTGTTTTGAAAGCTACAGAGTTTTAAGTGTGGTTAATCCAGAGTATTAGTTGCAACAATAAATCTTTGTTTTCTTCAAGGACAATCTAGTTCTGAAGTTAATTCCAAACAGTCTTTCTGAAGAAATACAGTACTGCTCCTCATTTCAATAGTGGTATTTTGTGATTACATTAAAGCTAAATATTCCGAACATATTCTTCAAAGTTAAATTTGTGAAACTTTCATTTCTGAAAAGAAATTATGCCCACATCATCTGTTGTGTTAAAAGCAGACAGATGAGTTTTTTAAAATGTTAAAAATCAACACACTTTATTTGATTTCAAAATCAGAATATTTTCAACCCAGCAGCTAAAATTGTTAGAAAATATTTGGTACCTATTGAAACATTCATTGGAATTTGGAATGTGTGTTAGAGTTTAAGCCAGTAAATCCTTTTTAATATTAATATGTTAGCAGATGCCATAACTCTAATAACAGACTGAAAGATTTTTAAGTAATTGTGCAGAGTTAAATAATATTATCAACATAAAATTTTTCATACCTTAGGGACTTAAATGTGCTACATTTGAGTATGAAAATGATTTATTTTACTTTAAAATGTTTTAAAAAATTAAATTCAATAAAAATGTACCTTAAAGCTTACTCTATCATATATATTTCATGTTTTCTGTGTGCCTCGATCTTTATGCAGACTTCTACTTTATCAGGAGAAACGTAATATAGTATCATATGCTTTTAATTACTTGTTACCTCTGTCATTTTACATAGAAATTTTCTTCTGAACAGAAGAAAATTTTTCTTTTAAGACTATGCATGCAATGCCTCCATAATAGAATGTGTAATTTAATGTTTTGCTACCATAGTTACCTGTGGTTTTAGAAACAGTGAATGCCAAAGGGCTTCTGCTCATTTTTGATACTGAGGTATGCTTATGTAAGTGTATCTCCCAGCAATAAATTAAATAACCTCTTATACATTTTCAAATAAAATAAAAGAGAGACATGAAAATATGCTTCTTTTTCTGGCAGAATAACAGTGAAAAATTCAATAGCTTTCCTTTCATAATTTTGGAGTCCTTTTATTTTTGTTGATTTTTCATTTAGTAATTCGTGAAACCAAACTGTTTTTGATACGCTTATACTTACCATTCAATACAGAATATTTCACTTATAGTCGTCAAAATGTGCATGAATTATTTCCCCAGGAATTCCACATCAAGCATTGACTGAATGTCGCACCATTCAGTTTAATTCTGACACAATCTACCTGGAATTAGAGTCAAATCACACAGATGCAATTCTCAAGCCCAAAAGACTACTGTTTACTTCAGATGTCAGTAGCAAGTCCTTGGTTGGAAACTGTACTTTTGATGAATCAGCTATAAATCGGTGGTTCCTAGTACACTCAATAGGTTTGACTTATTTGATAGGGCAAATCATAGAACTTAGGAAATACTGTCCTTATACTCACAGGTGTATTGTACAGGATACAGATGAACATCCAGATGGAGGTAATGCATAAAGCAAAGGGTGTATGTCTTCCATGCCCTGTCATAGTGAGCCACCCTCCAGGTACCCGTACATGCTCACCAACCCAAAAGATCTCCAAATTATGCCATTTGGAGATTTTATGAAGGCTTAATTGTGTAGTTATGATTGATTACATCATTTATGATCAACTCAATAATCAGTCTCTTTCCCCTTTCAGGAGGTAAGAAGATGAAATTAAGAGTTCTAACCCTCCAACCACATGGTTGATTGCCATGACAACCAGCGTCCATCTTGAGGCTCAACAGGGGCCCACCAAGTGTCATCTTGTTAGAGCAAAAGACACGTTATTTAAAAAAATCTCAAAAGTTTTAGAAGTTCAGTTTCAAACACTCCTATCATCAGGAAATTACCAAAATGTTAGAAGCTCTATGTCAGGAACTGAAGTCAAAGACCAAATGTTAGAACAAAAGCTTCTCCTAGCAAAGCTCCTTTAGGAGCTTTGTTGCAGGAACTAAAACATTTCTTACTATATGACAATACCACTAAACTCAACATTTAATTTTATGTGTTTCTTCATCCCTCAGCATACAAGTGTGCATTCCATCTATATTTCATTATCAAGAAAACAACAATATGCATACTTTCATAAATGGGAAGAGATCATTTCCAATCATTATTTACTTATATCTATTAGCAAAATGAGCTTGCTAAAACACTGTTACCTTTGTCAAATTTAGTATTAAGGTATTCTAGTTAACTATTTTTGTATAATAAACCATCCAAAACTTGGAGGTTTAAACAACATTTTATTATCATCTTGTGTAGTCCCAAGGATTGACTGGACTCTGGTTGGTTTCATCAGGGAATTCTCATGGAATGACATGGCTATGTGCAGACTATGCTTATTTGAAGATTGTTCTCCATTGAACATCCAGGCTGACTTCTTCATTCAAATGTTTGGAGCAGAGCTGGGATAATTGGAAAAGTTAGGAGCGGGGCATGTATCTGTCTCTCCAAATAGCTCCTCTGGGTGACAAGTTGAACCTTTCTCACAATTTGGTAGTTTTAGGGTAGTAAGAACTATTACATGTTGTCAGTTAAATTCTCTCCAATTTGGTATATAGGCAGAAGATTCATGGCATCCTGTGTCTTAACCTTAAAAATCACAGGAGGGGGGGGGAGAGAGAGAGAATATTAGTTGAGTGGGTAGTCCAAACTTAAAACAGATAAGGAAACACACAAGGGAAATGATATTGGAAAATATAAAGTTGGGTTGGGTTCATCTGTTGAAATTAGCTACTGTTGTTTATATCTAGATATCCCCACAAAGCCTCATGTATTCATAGGTGGGGATTTTGGGAGGTGATTGGATCATGTGGTGTGATACTCATCAGTGGATTATAGTGATGTTTATAGCTAAAAATAATGCTGGGAAGTGAAGCCTAAAGGGAGCAGGTTGGTCACTGGAGGTGTGCCCTGTGAGGGTTTATCTTTCTCCTCCTTTAATCTGTCTTTTCTTCCTGTCTGGTATGCCATGAATAGCCCTCCTCTGCCATGTTCCTATGTCATGCCACCCTGCTTTGGAACCAGGAAACTATGGTCTGAAAACTGTACAAAAGGTGAGCTAAAATCAACCTTTCCTCCTTTAACATGCAGGTGTTGGATATTTTTTCCCAGCAATGAAAAAAGTGACTAAGACAGCTATAATGCAGTCACTATATGATTAAAATTAATACCTGGTTCTTAAAAACAATTTAGAAACAAACAAAATATTTTAATTACTTTTAGAAGTTCCATTTTGACTTATTAAAAAATTACCTCTCCCAATGTTTCTTCTAGTAAATTGAAGAAGAGTGAAGGAAATGATTTCTGTGAAATCAGATTAAGATTAAGAAACTTACTTTAAGAATCTGATTAAACTTAATTTTTAAAATGATCAACTTTTAAATTTTTCCCTTTAAGAGTTTTTTTGAGAGTATTGTGCATAGAATTGGTTAATTGCTGTGGCTATATTATACCTACCTTGTTGATTTTACAGAAATTCCTCAGGATTGCTTTATTTAGATACTGCTTTAGATTACCTTGATAGCCACTGCTGGTATGATCAGATGCTACTTAACACAAGATTTGATATAGTGTTAAGAATGAGTCCTTTCCTAAGGCTTCTGGACCATCTACTGCTGCTCAGAATAAATTCATCTCATCTTAAACTGTTGTGCTATTTCTAGCCATTAAATGAGAAAATAATATTTTCCAAAATGAGAAAATAATATTTGTGCATTACCAAAATTTGTCAAATATAGAATGTTGATGGATCACTAGACACATTAATCATTATAAAGAAAAAGTATTAAGTTTCTGATAACCTGAGTAGGTGGTATAATTGGTCATTTCCCACTCTCCTTTGGGAAATCAGAAGTTATCAAAGAGACTAGGTCAGCATGCGAATTTTAGTTAATATATACTGCATACTGGGAAGGTTGGAAAAATTGGAGGCTCTTATTAATATCTGTTGGTCCTTGGATTTTCACTCTTCTGGAAGACAGTGATAAGCTCTATACCTGACAGCAGGCAGTGCTCCAAGAAAAAGGTGAATACTCATTCACCACAATACCAGGATAACTGCTTGGCAGGTTTGGCTCAGACAGGAGGGTGAAATCTATGAAGCTTTATGACATTGTGGAACTGTATTTTCCTGTATTTTCCTAGCTCTAGAAAATTATGAAATCAGATTTTAAATGTATTTATTTTTATTAAGCAGAGTTAGAAATAATACTAAAGTTCATGCTGCAGAACATGTAAAAGAGAGAGAGAACCTTTTGTATTGACTAGAAAGAGTAAACTCAAAATAAGTGGTATTGTAATTATATAAGTAATTAATGAGTTTTTTTGAAAATGTTTTGCTCTTAATACTTATTTTAAAAGACTGCAAATTGAAAATCCAAAAATTACCTGCCAAGTTAGGTCAAAGGAAATAAATTCATTTTTCAAAAGTTCTTCATTTAGTTAATATTTATTGAATGATTTCTTTATACCAAGCACTGTAACTGGTGAGTAAAACAAATTCCCAACCTTTTCATAACTTGCCATTCAGTGAGGATAAAGACAATGACTAATGAATAAGTTAATGATCAAATGATATAAAGGACACAGATACTCCTGGAAATATTGTAGAATGAAGTGATTTTTATTAAGAACAATCAAAGAAAGTTTGAGGAAGTTATATTTAAGGAACATCCTGTAATAATTCTAGCTGGACTTAATTGAAATAAAAGATTTTAAAAGAGCAGGAATTATATGAATAAAGTCCTTAAGAAGAGAAATAGGTAGAACATTTTCAGAAGTAAATCTGGTTCAGGTGGTTGGACCATGGAGAGGGAAACCAAAATGAGACTGGATCTATAAGATAGGCTAGATCACAAGTCCCTACCTGCTAACATTAGAAATTGATATTTTCTCTGAAAGAAAATAAGAAGCCACTGGATATTTTGTTAGCTTGTGTTCCAATTTGTGTGTGTATGTATTTTCATATTATTCCGTAAATAGTTAGAGATTCAGCTGAATAAGAGTGATAGAGGAAGAATGTTGAGACATAAGAAGGTAACCAAGGATTATGTTGGGGAAGATGGAAAGACATGTACGTATATGAAATATATTGATGGATTGCATGTAGGAATTTAAAAAAAAATGAAGAAGAAAGACTCCTGGGAATGTATTTCAGAACTGAAAGTATGGTCATCCTGTTTGCTAAAACACAGCTGATGAAGCTTTAAGGATAAAAACAGATTCAATTTTAGAATTTTAATTTTGGGACCTAGAATGACACCATGAATAAATTTCAAGTTATGTAATTATCTACCTTTGGAATACAGATTTAAATTTGAGATTTATGAAATGATAGGTATTTTCTAAAGCTATAGGATTAAGAGCACACCACAGGAGAAGCTGTTCAGGGGAGGAGAGAGATCTAGACCAGAATCCTGGTGTTATCTTGAAGTGTTATATTGCAGAGAGGGCTAATACTCATAGGTGAAGAGTGTCCAGAGAGTTGGAAGAAAATAGAAAGAAAAATAAATAATGACTTTATACAGTCTGAAAAAGAACAGTGTTTCAGAAGAAGGGAATGGTGAATCCTGACAAATTGTCAGGAGATCAAAATATAACACAAAGAGATGCTCCCTGACTTTGAAAACCTACAAAGTGTTAGAGACATGTTTAAATGCTAGAGAAATCCACATAGACACATAGGTTTGGGGTCCTTTTAGTAACCGGATGGAAGACACAACAGACAAAATAAAGCCAACAAAAGTAATTAAAGGACTCAAAACATATTTCAATGAAAATATTAAAGGATACCCAACTCATAACCCAAAATTTAAAAGAAATTCAGTCCTATTAAAGACTGTTTCTCTGTTTCACACTTGAACTTTACATCTTCCGAATATCCACATCTACTGCTCACTTCTGATTTCTTTATTTATTCTAGTAGATAAAGTTAAGACTCTCGCAGTTTTTGAGGAGGTTTTGTTTTATTTTCTCTATTTTTCTGCTGTGGTTCTTTTTCATTCTTTTTTTTCAATAATTAAAGTATTTGGAAATACCCCAGCAAAGCAGAATACTGTAGTCTTTAAAATTATCTTCTTGGCTATATTTTCTAATTTCTGTCATCAAAAGTTTGGGACATAGGTTGGCTAGAATATAAATTTTCTTAAAGAACAATGGAAGAGTGAGAGAAACGAAGAGCTGAGGGCACAAAGAGAAAATTCACATTAGTATGTAGAATGAGGACAAGAGGAAATAAAAAGGTTGTAAATGTGTATACGTCGATAACTATTGTTCCTTGTCATATGACAGTCATGAAGATTTATCACTCTGAGATGCCCAGATAGGAAGAACCATCAGAGTTGAAGTAAAAAATTACTACCTTTTCTTTTTGCCACATTCAAAGGAAAAGACAAATATATGGCCCTTGCTTAGAACTTATTCCAGTGGAAATCAAATGATAGTTTACTACAGTAGTTTACTACAAGTCAATAATCTTAAGTGAAGGCTTAACCTATATACAAAAAAACAAAATAGCAGTGTACATAACAGATATTGACAAAACTGCAGTCAATGGGTAGGAGAGGTATAGTTAGAGGATGTTGAATCAATTCAAAACAGAAATAAAACATTTGAAATATATTAAATAACTAAAAGCATTCTGAGATTTAAACTTTGTTCTCAGGTATATGATTGGGAATGTTAAAATTCTCAGAGGCTATAAAAAGCCATACTCAGAATGTGATCCACTGCCATAAAGTGAGATTCACTCATAGGACTCCATGCCGTTAGTTTGTGGATATCAATTATCAAACCACAATATCTTATTGAAGATGACCAAGTGACTAAGCTATGCATGATGAAAGAATTAAACTTGTGTGCTAATTTTCCCATTTGACACTTCATTATAGATATCATAATAGCCCAAGCAAAGATTTAAAATATTTATGGATGCCCTACGGAGGTCCTGAGTCACAAGGAAGACGCCAAATCAGCCCGCTGCAGACAAGCAGGTCTGCCCACGCCCTACCGAGGTACCCAGTCCCGTGGAAGATGCTGAATCAGCCCGCTGCAGACAGGCAGGTCTGTGCACGCCCTACCGAGGTCATGAGTCACGCGGAAGACGCCGAATCAGCCCGCTGCAGACAGGCAGGTCTGTGCACGCCCTACCAAAGTCCTGAGTCACACGGAAGACACCGGATCACCCCACTGCAGACAGGCAGCCACCTGATTCCACATTACCAAGGCGCAGAGGACACCAGACCACCAGACCAAGGTACTGAGTCCCACTGTTCCCGGCCCAGAGATAGGGGCTTCTGAGCCGTCCTCCCACTGCTCCTGGTCCAGAGAGAGGGACTTCCCGGTCACCATCCCTCCCGCTGCTCCCAGCCCAGAGGAAGGGGTTTCCCAGCCACCATCCCTCCAGGCCTCTCCCAGCCCACAGGAAAGGGCTTTTGGGTCACCATCCCTACCGCTGCTCCTGGCCCCTGCCCCACCTCTCCCAGCTCAGAGGAGGTGATCCGTGCAGGTGCCAACAGCACCCCCCACAGTCGAAATGAGAAAACACATAAATAAGTCTCAAAATCAGACTTCCAGATCACCTACAGCAACCCCAAAGAGAAATGAGATGGAACCCTCTGATACTCAAACACCTGGACCCACTGAACTGGCAACAAAAGGGGATCTGGAAAAAATGAAATCAGAAATAATTTCTCAGATAACAGGAGAAATTGTGCCCCTAGTGCAAGACATGATTAATAAATCTAGAGAGGAGCTGAGGAACATGATGGAATCCCAACATAAGAAACAAATGGAATCCATAAAATAGATGCAAATAGATTTCCAGGACTTGAAAAACTCCATTGAAAGTCTACACAGCAGAATGAGCCAGTGTGAGGAAAGAATTTCTGATATAGAAGATAAGATTGCAATTAGTGACCAGGAAAAGAAAAATTGCTTCAAAATTATAAGGGAACATGAGAAATCAATCCAGCAGCTGCTAGATGATGCAAAAAAGAATAACATAAGACTGATTGGGCTTGATGAAGAAACAGGAGAGGGTGCAGATGACATAAAAAATCTCTTCACAGAAATAATGACAGAAAACTTCACAAGCAGGGGAAAAGAGCTTGACATACAGATAAGTGAGGCATATAGACTCCAAATAGCCTTGATCAAAAAAAAATCTATACATAGGCATATAATTGTTAAGATTCCAGAAACACAACAGAAGAACAAAGTTCTCCAGGCAGTCAGAGAAAAGAAACAAATCACATACAAAGGAAAGCCCATCAGAATCACAGCAGACTTCTCCACACAAACCATCAAGGCAAGAAGAGCTTGGAGTGACATATTCCAAGCCCTAAAAGAAAACAGCCTCCAACCCAGATTGATGTACCCTGCAAAACTATCTTTCAAAATGGATGGAGAAATAAGATACTTTCATGACAAAAAGCACCTTAGGAACTTCGTGAATACCAAACCAGCACTCCAAAGAATTTTACGCAATAGCCTAGGAGCAGACGTTGAGGATCACAACCCCAGGAAGCAAAGCAGAATGAACCCATCTGGCATGACAAGAAATTAAATGTAAAGGGGGAGAACCCAACAAAAAGAAAAAGTCATGGCAATGACAAGTCAATATGTTTCAGTTATAACCATCAACGTTAATGGTCTCAATTCACCAATCAAAAGAAATAGACTGGCAGAATGAGTCAAGAAGCAAAATCCAACAATATGCTGCATACAAGAAACCCACTTAATTCAAAAGGAAACTCATACACTGAAAGTTAAAGGGTGGAAAACAGTACTGCATGCGACAGGAACCCGAAAAAAAGCAGGAGTAGCTATCCGCTGCAGATCAAGTAGATTTCAAACCAACACTAATTAAGAGAGATGAAGAAGGACACTACATCCTTGTAAAGGGAAGAATCCAAGAGGAAGAGATGACGATCATAAATATCTATGCACCAAACACTAGTGCACCCAACTATATAAAACAAATACTAACGGACATGAAAAGTCATATATGCACTAATACAATTGTAGTGGGGGACCTCAACACCCCACTGTCACAAATAGATAGATCAACTAGACTAAAAATAAGTAATGAAATACTAGAACTCAATCGAACTCTTGAACAAATGAACTTAACAGATGTTTACACAGTCTTCCACCCCACAAAATCAGAATACACATTCTTCTCAGCTACACATGGGTCATTCTCCAAAATAGACCACATACTCACACATAGCACATGTTTAAGGAAGTGCAAAGGAATTGAAGTTGTCCCCTGTATATTATCAGACCATAGTGTGATGAAATTGGAGATCCATAGCAAAAGAAACTCAAAATATTTCATAAACACGTGGAAATTGAACAACACAGTTCTGAATAACCAGTGGGGCACAGAGGAAATTAAAGAAGAAATCAGACAGTTCCTTCAATTAAATGACAACGACAATACAACATATCAGAATCTATGAGACACAATGAAAGCAGTCTTACGAGGGAAATTCATAGCAGTGAATACACATATTAGGAAAACAGAACAAGCCCAATTAAACAACCTGATGCTGAACTTCAAGCTTCTAGAAAAAGAAGAGCAGGACAACCCCGAAGCTCATACAAGGGAAGAAATTATAAAGATCAGAGGAGAAATCAATGCAGTGGAGACTAAGAGAATGATACAAAAAAATCAATGAAGCCAAGAGTTGGTTCTTTGAAAGAATCAACAAAATTGATAAACCTTTAGTCAAGCTTGTCAGAAAAAGGAAAGAAAAGGCCCAAATCCATGCAATTAGGAATGAAAAGGGTGAAACTACAACAGACCCAGCAGAAATCCAGAGGATCATCAATACCTACTTCCAGAACCTATACGCCAATAAGATGGACAGCACAGAAGAAATGGACAGATTCCTAGATACATATGAATTACCAAAGTTGAAGAAGACCTAAAAATTCTGAACAACCCAACATCAACCAATGAAATTGAAAATGTAATTAAAAACTTATCACCTAAGAAAAGCCCGGGCCCTGATGGCTTCACTGCTGAATTCTACAAGACATTTAGAGAGGAACTGCTGCCACTACTGTTTAAACTCTTCAATGAAATTGAAAGGGAAGCAATCCTCCCAAATTCATTCCTGGAAGCAAGCATCACCTTGATCCCCAAAGCAGAGAAAGACCCAACTGAAAAAGAGAACTATAGGCCAATCTCACTAATGAACATAGATGCAAAAATCCTTAATAAGATAATGGCAAACAGAATGCAGAAGATCATCAAGAAGATCATACACCGTGATCAAGTGAGATTCATCCCAGGGATGCAAGGATGGTTCAATATATGAAAATCAATTAATGTACTACACTATATCAATAGAGCCAAGGACAAAAACCATATGATTATCTCCATAGATGCAGAAAAAGCATTTGACAAAATCCAACATGCATTTATGATAAAAACCCTACAAAAAATTGGAATAGATGGTCTCTACCTCAAACTGATAGAAGCCATCTATGAAAAACCAACAGCCAATATCATACTAAATGGTCAAAAACTGAAATCCTTCACACTAAAATCAGGAACAAGACAAGGATGTCCACTATCACCACTCTTGTTCAATATAGTTCCGGAAACATTAGCCACAGCAATTAGACAAGAGAAAGAAATAAAAGGAATAAAGATAGGAAATGAAGAAGTCAAATTGTCATTATTTGCAGATGACGTGATACTCTATATAGAAGATCCCAAGAACTCCACCAAAAGTCTTCTAGACTTAATAACCAAATTCAGTCAAGTAGCTGGTTACAAGGTCAACACACAAAAATCAATAGCTTTCCTCTACACCAATGACAGACTCACTGAGAGAGAAATAGGGCAAATAATTCCTTTCACAATAACATCCAAAAAACTGAAATACCTAGGAATCAACCTAACAAAAAAAATCAAAGACCTCTTCTCTGAAAACTATGGCACTCTGAAAAGAGAGATTGAAGATGATATCAGAAAATGGACAGACATCCCCTGCTCCTGGGTAGGAAGGATTAATATAGTGAAAATGGCCATACTTCCAAAACTGCTATATAGATTTAATGCAATTCCAATTGAGATCCCAGCAGCATACTTCATAGACCTTGAGAAAACAATCCAAAAATTCGTTTGGAATAAGAAGAGACCCAGAATAGCAAAAGCAATTCTAGGTAACAGAGACATGGCAGGGGGTATCACAATCCCCAACCTGCAACTCTACTACAAAGCTACTGTGATAAAAACAGCATGGTACTGGCAAAGAAACAGGCTTGAGGACCAGTGGAACAGATTAGAAGATGCAGAAACAACACCAGACACACTCAGCCATCTCATCTTCGACAAAGGAACCAAACACCCTCACTGGAGGAAAGATAGCCTCTTTAATAAATGGTGCTGGAAAAATTGGGTTTCAACTTGCCAAAGATTAAAACTAGACCTGTATCTCTCACCATGCACTAAACTAAAATCAAAATGGATTAAAGATCTAAATATTAAAATAGAAACTCTGAACCAGTTGGAACAGAGGTTAGCTAGAGCCCTTGAAGACATCAGTTTAGGAAAAGATTTTATGAACAAAACCTCAGTTGCCTGTGAACAATCAACAAATGGGATCTCTTCTTTTTAAAAGGCTTCTTCACAGCAAGAGAAACCACCAGCAGTGTGAAGAGACAACACACAATGTGGGAAAAAATCTTCACGGGCTCTTCCTCAGACAGAGGTCTACTATCTCGAATCTATAAAGGACTTAAAAAGATCAGACCTCCCAAATTTAAAGACCCAATCCAAAAATGGGCATCTGAAATGAACAGACATTTCTCAGACAAAGAAGTAGAAATAGCAAATAAATACATGAAAAAATGTTCAACGTCACTGGTCATTGGAGAGATGCAAATGAAAACAACGCTGAGATTCCACTTCACTCCAGAAAGAATGGCTGCTATCATGAAATCAACCAATAACAAATGCTGGCGGGGCTGTGGGGAAAGAGGAACCCTGCTCCACTGCTGGTGGGAGTGTAGACTGGTGCAAGCACTGTGGAAATCAGTATGGAGATACCTCAAAGAACTAGGACTGGAAATCCCATTTGACCCCGCTCTTCCACTGCTGGGGATCTTCCCCAAAGAATTAAAAGAATCATACCACAGTGATATATGCGCACCCATGTTCATAGCAGCGCAGGTTGTAATAGCTAAAACTTGGAAACAGCCCAAATGCCCATCAACTGGAGACTGGATAAAGAAAATGTGGTTTTTTAATAAAATGGAGTACTAGTCAGCCATAAAAAATGAGAAATTAGAGACATTTATAGCTAGGTGGATGCACATTGAGGCAATACTCTTAAGTGAAATAAATAGGACACACATGTGTAAATACCAAATAGTTTCTCTGGTGTGAGAAACTGAAAGTGTAAATAAGGACTAAATGTATAACAGATCATGTGAAATAGGAAGAAAAGGGGCAAAGGGGAAGGAAGTGGGAGGGCTAATGGAAAGGATAGAAGAGAATGGGATTAATATGAGAAAATTGAAAAATAGGAGCCAAATCTTTGTAAATAGAGAGGGCTGGAGTGGTTGAAGGGAGGGCTGGGCAAAGGTGAAAAACAAGAACCAAGAGAGACTATGTAAAGGTGCAAATTTCCAGTGATGAATGTCATTATATTGTATACCTAAAATGTACCAATGATTAGAATGAATAATCAATAATGTAAAATAGGAATAAAAGGTCCAAAGGGGTAGGTAGGGGTAGTGGGAGGCACAGGGGAAAGGAAAGAAGGGAAAGGAAAAAATGATGAGAAATGGAAAAAAATGGAAATAAAGTCTTTGTAAATAGGGAAGGGTGGAGGGCATGAAGGGAGGGCTAGGAATGGGGAAATAATAAGAACCAAGATGCATTATATAAAGGTCCAATTCCCAATGAGAAATGTAATTGTGTTGTATACCTACAATGCACCAATAAAAGAATTTAATACAAAAAATAAAAAATAAATAAAATAAATAAAATAAAATATTTATGGTTTTATTTCTCTCATTTTAGAGACAAGACAGCTAAAGTATAGCAAAGATCATTGATTTAACAAAATGAATTAGTAAAACAAAAAAAATTGAGAAAATTCAAGTATTCCTTAATATTTTAAAAAATGGTTTCTATAATGAAAAAGAACAGACCAAATGCAGAAAACTTGTGTGGCTATTTATCTTTATAGTCTTTATAAATTGCCCTTTGAGATGTAGGGAAGTTTAGATTTGTGATTCTTCCTCCCATCTTGCAATTAGTAATGTAACTTGCTAATGATGGTTTTAGACACATAATATTTCTTGTATGTTTCATCTGAGTACCCATAATTTTATTATCTGTGTAAAATCTGAAAAAGTATTCTTCAGTTGTATTGGTGTTATCATTAAAATTTTAAGTTCCTTTGGTTCCTTTAAGTTCCTAATTTTCTGCCAAAGTTTTAAAATATCAATATCATTCTAATACCTACAGAGGTAGCAGTTTCATGTCTTGTAACTGTGAGTTTATTGGTTTAATTCAGCAAACTGTTGTGCCCATCTGTGGGCCATTGTTTTCATATAAATCTGTGTGCAATTATGCTCCTATATATCAAATATTTTCATCTCTATCTCTAAATATACATGTATTATATATGCCTATGTGTATATGTTTCTGTGTGTCTGATTTGACTGAGTCTCATATCACTTCTTTAAAGCTCTGTTTTATTTTTACAGAGAGAGGAAGGGGTAGTGTAAAATAGATCATCACTTGTAGCTGTATAGTTCTTGTGTTAACAAAACTCCTTGCACAGGAGAAGAGCTAGCAATAGGTTATCATTAATAAAGAGAAACAGAAAATAAAAGCATCCCAATCAGTAATCCAGGTATCACATTTAATAGTCAAGCAATTTAAAATAATTAGGACCAGTAGATTTTTATAATGTATATTTATAAGATGTTAAATATAAACATTTTAAAAAGATGAAAATATTGAGAATTTCAACAAAAATTGAATAAATGGACTTCCTAGAACTGAAAAATATAATACCTGAAATTTAGAAAGCAGACCAGCAGTTTAAAGGAAGACAAAGCGAGAAGGGGACCAAGAGATTGAGGAAGGGGAAGACAGGGGAGGGGAAAGCAAAGTAAAAAGAATTAAGATATTTTATGTACATGTACCCGCTTTTCAAATGAATTTAATCATTATGAATTGCAAACATCTACTCATAAAAATTTTTGAAAAACAAGAATATGCTAAATAATAAATAGAAGACTAAAAAAGCAAGGTAGAATTAACAAAGGTTCTTTCAGGTTTTAAGAAAATCTTTATAATGAAACATGGAGGAAAAGCTAGAAAGAGAGTTGAAATGATGTGGGATTCAGTCCACTGATGTAACATTTAATTGGTATAGAAGAATAGTAGCCTCTTGGGCTGGGGATTTAGCTCAGTGGTGCCACTGCCTGCCTCACAAACACAAGGTCCTGAGTTCAATCCCCATACCAGAAAAAAAAAGTAGGACCTTGAAAATACATAAGAAACAATGTGACAAAGAATAAATGAATAGAATTTTTTAGAGTTAATGGAGAACATTTGGTCAGCTCATGAATCCAGAAGTTCTGCAACCCCAAACAAGATAATTTCATAAAAAACAATCCCTCACTAGAGTCAGTTGAAAATGGAAACAAATTTAAAGTACCTAGAGAAAACAAAACAAAACAAAACAAAAGAAGAAACATTAACTTCAAGGGATCAATAGTAAGAGTGAACATTGATTTTCCCGAAACAGCATGAAAGCCTGAGAAAAAGGATTATCAGCACTTAAGTGCTGCGAGAAAACATAGCTTGTTCTTCAGGTTCTATAGCCAGTTAAAACATCCCTCAAAAATAAAGATAAAATAAAGATTTTTGCCCATCTAACAAAGCCTCAGGCAGTTCATCATTAAAATGCCTGCCACAGAAGCTTTAGTAATTGATGTCTTTTTCAGGCAGCAGGTAAATAAAACTAAAGGGAAATGCAGAAATTCAAGACAGCAGTGGTGAGCAGGAACTGTGATGAAGAAGGATGGTCAGAGAGTTGAATCTTGCTCACTTTGAAGACAGGGAAAAGGAGCCGTGAGCTAGGAAGCTGTGTGGTTTTTAGAATGTGGAAAATGCAAGATAATATGTTGTACTTTGTATGTTTCCTGAAAAGAATGCAGCCCAGGTCATGCATTGATGGCAGCCTAGCAAGACCATTTTGAACTCCTACAGAATTGCATTGATAATTGATTTTTTAAGAACTGTTTATCTTGTCATAGTTTGTTAAGAGGAAAAAGAAAATAAGATAGGTAAAATACTGTTTTCTCTCAATAGAAAACAAATATAGAAATACAAGTTCAAAATGCAATGAGATATTGTTATATAACTACTAGAACTGCTAAACAAAGTTTTGGCCAGAATGTGAATCAACTAAAATTGCTTCACTACTAATGTGTATATAAAAAATGGTATTTGCACTGTTGAAAACAGTTTAGCATGAATCTCCTACAGTTAAAGTCCATCTACCATATGAATTAGCAGTTTTTTCAATGAAGGTATTTCCATGAAGAATGAATAAATACGTCCACAAAAGACGTATATCAATATTTCTTATGAGAGCCAAAAAAAATTCAAAGCAGATGATAGCTCTTCAACAGAACAGATGTAAATTCAGTTATACTCATACAATGAAACATGACACGGCAGTGAACCACTGATGTACACCATAACACAAATTATTCTCACAATGATTGGATACTATGCAATAAGTTAAAATTCTTGTTCAGTCTGAATTGATTTTAGTCTGGGAAAGGGCACACTGGAATTTTATATATGGATTCCATCTTATGCTATAAATGGAGTTTATACCAGTGATGCACTGATAGTAGAGATTAAAAATCAGGCCAACTTGGTAGCAAACACCTGTAATCCTCACATTTGGGAGGATCACAAACTCAAACCCAGCTAGGATGATTTAGTAATTTAGAACTAGGGCTATAGCTCAGTGTGAAGGCCTTGGGCAGTCCTGCTCTGGCAAAAACAGAAACAAAACAGAAACAGAGGCCAAGAAGTATGAGAACATCAGCAAAGCTCTTAATTTACAATGAAGAGAAAATGGGGAAGGAACTTCAGCTGGAAGAGAAGATGAGGTGAAGGAAGAACAATATTGATAGGGGAAAACCAAGCTGAGCCATTAACATAGGAAAGGAGCCAGCCTTTATGAGGTTTCTAGGAGGGGCTAGGGTTTGGTTGATCATCATCTCATTCAAGTTTTATGAGATGGTTCCAGAGAAGTTCTTATTGCTTGATGGTGCAATATGGTTCTCATGAGATGATTGCTCTTGCTTAAGAGGTCAACCTCAGTACACGTCATAGTGTAATTGCTCTAATTTTGGGGATGACCTTATTATGGGATGACCTGTCTGCAAAGCTCCTTCCAGAATCCAAAATGACTAGATGTAGCACAATAACTGCAGACTTTGATATGTCACTCCCAGAGTGTCTTGGACAAGAAATTTAAAAGCTGGCAGTTGAATATTTCTGAAAATCTTGAAAACTACTTAGTCACTCTTATCTTGATGTGCTAAATTTAAAGGGCGATGAGATAGGTTAGGAAAATTTAGGGAAAATAAACCAGTTTTTAGACAGACATTGGCTGAAGGATTATATGGCTAACCTGCAAAGCTGAATAGGAATCTGAGCCAGATTTTTAAGGTAGTTAACTCATTTTTAATTACCCATTGGACATCTGCAGGCTCAAGTGAAGACTCAATGCCTTTTAGCAAAATCAGTGTTAAGTCTCTGTCTCTCTCCTCTTTCTGTCTCTGTCTCTCTCTCTCTCCCTACCTTTTCTCAATTTCTCCTCTTGTGTGTATGTGTTTGTCCATATTTGTGTGTATATACGTATATATATGTGTATATATATGTATATATGTGTGTGTATATATATGTGTGTGTGTGTATAAAATAATCAAGATGAAAATTTGAGGTCAGAATATTTCATGCTCCTTTTTGTATTTTATCCTTTAGCAAAAAAAAAGCACAATAATGCAATGTCCTATAGAATTTGAAGTCATGTACAAATAAAATAAGTGACCACAGAAGCACAAAAGACAAGGGACATGAACCAAAATATGTTAGTTTTATTACACTAAATGTAAATGAGACAAACAATCAAATTACTCTTGCATATTTTTGAAGGAGTAAAACTAAAAGTATACTGAAGTTTAAATAAACACCTATCAGAGGAAAATAACATACAGCAAAGCCAAAAAATTATTGTCAAAAGTACAAAGTGGAAGACTAGGGCTTTATTTTAGTAGTTTAGAAGGAAAATGTTAAATGATATTCTTCTAGTCAACAATATAGAATTTCAACTAGAAGGTGTTAGTTTTTCTTCAAAAGGATCTCTCAAGGGCCAGGGATTTAGCTCAGTGGTTTCGCCGCCTGATGTGCAGGCGCAAGGACCCAAGTTCGGTCCCCGGTACCAAAAAAAAAAAAGGGATCTCTCAAATAGAAATCAAAGTTGTATAAAGTGGTTATTGTATCTAGGAATCCATTATGCTTTAATTTGTTAAAGTAGCTTTGGATGCCAGCTCTAGCTTTCAGAATTGCTTTCATTGGCCTGACTTTTGCCTTTTCAGAAATAAATCATCTTAAGGATATAAAATGTATTACTTCTCTGTATATCTCTTTTGAATGAATATTACATTTATTTTAAATTATTTTCAAAGAGTTATGTTTTTGACACTGTGAGATAAAACTACAACCCTTGGCCATAAGTTAAAGTCTATCTTGAGGAAAGATATTTTCCTTTACATCAATCCACCACAGTGTCAATTGTTCAGACAAGAAATTGAAACATACTAGACAGGATTTGTATACATGGTGAAGGCAATCTATTTCCTTCTGGGACCCTCTTTTGTGGCCATTTCAAAGGGCAAGAGTCAAGTCATGAAATTAAATCATTTTAAAGTTTTAAAGTTCTTGCATACTTCAGAAAGTGCTAAAGAATACAAATTTAAGGTAGAATACAATGATTCAGGAAGATACATTGTGGTAGAGGGTAATTACTACAAAAATGATTCAAGACTGTATTAGTAAAAATATAATACAGGATAAGTACAAAAAATTAAACATAATAGAAGACAAAAGCTAAAAAAAAAAGATGGTTAATCCATCTCTGGAGAATTTCTTTTTCTCATAGCCCTTGAAGTTTGATTATTTCCATTATGCTCAGCATGCCCTGTAACATATTGCAGTAAACTTTATTATACTTCCAACCAATTTTATCCCAGTTTACACAAACTCACTGTTCCTTACCCAAAATCCAAATGCATATGTATTTAATCCCTTCTCCATCTGTTTTTCTCCCTGACACTTCTGTTGATGTTGTAGGTTTCATTTTCTCCTGCGTTTCTTTGACTCCTAGTTCTGACTGACATCATTGGTTGTCTGGGTTGAGGACTCCCAGGTTCATGTAGTGAGCCCCTAAAGACTCCTGGTAAATACCTTAATCTGTTTGGTAAAAATATTAATTATAGCACCACATGGCTGTTTAATGATATACCATGGAGTGATGCCACCTCAGTACTGTGGGAATTCACTTTTGATTATTTGTCTTTTCTATTTCAATGGAAGTTCCAATGGGGAGAGCCCTAATATATATTTTTGACTGTTGTATTCTCAGATAGTAGAACAGAGCCTGGCTCAAATAAATACTCATTAAAATCTTAGTGTAACTGTAGGTGTGATTACTACTACTCTTTGCTTCTTAGCTATAGACAAATTAAGTAGCTTATTTGAGTTCTGGAGGCAGAAATTAGATAGAACCTGTGCTTCCTAAATCACTTATGTAGCAAACACTCTGTACATCTAAGGACACCCTTCTAGTCTAGTGGCTGAACATACAATGGAAAGTAAAACAAGCCTGTACAAACAGTAGTCAGGTACATATGCATAAAGCAGAATGCTTGCTAACAATGTTTTGGGAAGACAAACAATTTGGACCAGGTGATAGGAAAGTGAGGGATATGGAATTCTAGAATAGTTGGGAAAGCAGTGGGTCAGGCTCTGTTTATTTGATCCTAAAACTACCCAAATAGGAGTTCCTATGAAGCATGTCAGCTATGGGTCTTTGTTGTAATTCAGTTAAGTGTTCCATCCTATCTTAAGACATATGGTAGAATAATTGGTTTTTAGTCAACCTCATTTGTTAAAATGAAAACTTACATAAAAAATTCTAAAATGAGGGTCAGTAAATTTTACTAAAAGTATTTTAAAAGATTTACATGGCATGCTTATATAGAATGAATATTGAATTAACTTTTGGGTATAAAAACCTATATAGATGTAGGAACCATTTTCTTATGAAAGGAAAACATACATGCATATTAATGTCACAATGACCTTTTCAAAAACCATTCAGTTTACAGAATAAATGATGATTCATTTAAACCATCTTTTACAATACTATGTGTCTTTAACATAAACTTACTTATGCTAATGCTAAAGTTGACTTTAAAAGATCAACTGATCAGACCTTTGTTTTGAAGTTCTGAAGGGCTTAGCGACATGCTTAAGGTGACAGATGCTATATGAGGATCAATGAAGGAAAGGAGACATAGAACTCTCATCTTTTTGCTGTAGGCCTGACAACATTGTAATTCAAAGCCAGTTGCATTAGTTAGCAAGACATTTTAATTTGGAGAAATAATGAAAGTTACTGCAAAAGCCAAAGAAGATATATCCCTAAATAGTTTTGCTGTGTTGTGATTTTCTGTTGCGTTGTTTTTTGCTTAAACAATAGAAAAAAATCTTGTTTCTTCTTTATGTGTTCAAGGACAAGAGGTTCAGGTGGTGCTGACTTAGAGTCACATCATTTCTTCTTCTTTGCATTGTTTGATTCAATTCAATTTCACATCTTTTCATGCATTAACAGCCTTACTTACCAAAATACCTTAACACTTACCTAAAAAAATGTTAATGCAGATTATTCATGGAGAAGTAGTAGTTTAATTGTTTTTAGGAGTCAAATTGATCTTTTAAAAACAAGATTCCAGTTTCTAACTAAAAAAAAGTAAAAACTTTTAGGATTTAAAATGAATTTAAACTACAACCCTGGGTGTTATAAAACCTTTCCATGGACATTTTATTGTATTAATTTGTAGGCTTTTACCAAACAAGAATATTTTATTAGCCTATTTTATGAAACCAGAATATCCAAATGAAAAAAATTTCACAACCTTAAAATATTAAATATCTTTTATGAATATATATAAAATGCCATAATTGCTTATGAAATGTATACTAAAAATATGCCATGGTTTTGCTTTGGCTGAGTATTTGCAAGCAGCCATGTGGAACATTTCCTTTCCAGTTACTTTTACTGAAAACTCAGAGATCCATTTTCTGTCTCTGAAAGGCCACTTGGCTGTGCACTGGGGTGGGGAGAGCAGGGTTCAGAAGCAATGGCTGGTGAGCAAGCTGCACTGCTCCCTGCACTGGCTCCATCTCTAAGGATCACCTGTCAGGCTCTTAGACAAATAATGTGCCTTTGTCCACAGCGACAACATAGAGGGTTTGGGCCTGCAATGTAGCAGGACAAGAGCGCTTAGAGGATTGTGCTCACATACACCAGCACCCTAGGAAATACCTCACTGATGAGCTTTGGGGGGACCCAGAAAAGCGAATCAAATAGCTCACTCCAGAGAACCTTTTTAAATTTTCTTTTGTACTTGGCATAGTAATAAAAATTATTCAATAATATAGAAGGTAAATTATAAACATCTTTGTTTATTGGCTTTATTTAAACAATTTAAAAAAATATTTGTGTAGTAATTTAACAAGTACTTCTTTTTTTTCTAAAGTTTCCTTTTCTATATAGCTTAGTGTTTCATTCTAACTACCTTGATAGCTGCAAGACTGCCACTTCTATGCTTTTTAAGAGTGGAATGCTAGTCTTGATAGTTTAGCAAACAGACCTTATCAATTTGACCTAGAAGTATCTGTAACTATATGACAGGAACTCCTGCGGTCTGGCTATATGGTTTTAAAAGCCTGTGCTACAATTATTTCTTTTGTTTTCAGAGGCTCTTGCAAAATTTGATATTCACAGCTGCTAGGCATCAATTCGGTCCAGAAACAATCTCACCACAGAAAAACAAAAGTGACTGAATCCAGATGATTGCCAGGTCACGCACTGTAGTGCTGAAGAGGATTCAAGTGCAAGTGTTACAAAGGTAGCCACCGCCCAGGTGGGCTATAAGGTTTCAGTGAGCCAGGCCAGACTCCTGTCTGCTTATAGCCTTGATAGCATCTAGGAATTCCTACTAGTGAAGTAACCACAAAGGATTGGGCTTTTTTTCTTTCTTCACAATGACTGTCTTGAGGCAGAAAACTGAGATAGGAATTACAAGACTGAAACTAATGCATATTTGCTTGCTGAGATACTCAATTGAAATTTCTATTTATATTATAAATAAAATAAAGATTAGCATGACTATATATATATTTATGTATATATTTTATATTTAAGGTTTTTGTAAACTGATCAGGGCAAAATTAGGAAGCCTTTTGAATACAAAGCCAAAACTTTAGAAAAGAATTGTTTTATTATTTTAATTGCATCTCTACATGACACTCTATTAGTTAAAATTGTATAAGAAGAAAAATATATGATAAAATTACTGTAGCCACACAAAGATAGAAAGACATTATGTAAATAAAAATGGGTAATACTGTAATCTTTTGTGTTATAATAAGAATATTTGTCAATAACTCCTTGGGAAGTAGATCAGTTTGGGGAACTCCTTCATTGTCTAACTGTATGGCACATTTATTGTAAATATGTGACTAGATGAAACATGGTTAAAATGATTAATATAATTACGGTGAATAAATGAAACATGGTTAAAATGATTAATATAATTTAAAAGGTCATATATTTTAAAACTTTAATAGAAACATGAATTTAAATGAAAGCATTACTGGAAAGATTTGTATATGCACATTGTTTTGTTTTGTGTTCAATATGTATCCTTTGCTTTTGGGAGAAAATATTTACTTCATTATTTTCTGTCCTGTTGCATTTCTATGCACTCTTACATTATTTCTAAAATTATGGACTACATTTATGGCCATTTGTTGGGTTTTTATTTTCATCCCACTCTAGACATTAATGATAATAGTTTTATTTTAGTAGGAGCTTGTACCTGTGTCCTTTCAGCTCTGCTAAGAAAATTTTCTATTTAAAAAAAATAATCATTGTTAAATTCTCTCTACATTTTTTCAAAGCTACCTACCTAGCTAGATAGAGGCATAGTAAGACTATTAAGAATAAAACAACTCAGAGATCTCACAGAATCTAGACTCCTACCTCTACTCTTTTGTCATTCTCCTATTTGAAGGCAGAATAATAGTAGTAAGAAGAATAAAAAATACACAGCTGGATTTGAAGAAACAGGGAGACTAAGTGGCTATAGTTTTGTGAACATTTCAGTTTCCTCATTGCGAATTTTACAAAACACACTTAAAATGAGGAAGAGGAAAAAGATAATCTCTAAGCTCTCTCTTCTTCTAAGGTATTGGATGCTTATAGTGCAGCAAATTTTAGGTACACAGAATTATTAGGAGATACAGAATTCAAAGATGTACAATATATGGTCCTGCCTTCATGAGGTTTTACATGTAGGTAATATAGATAAAATGATACAGATTTTGCCTTCTCTTTGCTAATGTTCTAATGAATATCATTTATTTATTTATTTGTTTGTTTGTTTATTTATTTTACTGTGGCCTGAAGACAGACTATTGCAATGAGCCCTGTACTCAGCCCCAAGGCTTTTTATTTTTATTTTGAGACAGGATCTCACTAAGTTGCTATGTAGCCCAGGCTAGGCTTCAACTTGTAATCTTTGTGCCTCAGCTTCCCAGAGTGTTGAGATTACAGGCATGCACCACCATGCCTGACCTACCTTTTTTGTTGTTAACAGACATATGATTATATTCAACATTGTAATATGTCCTGTCAAAATATATTTACTCCCAATGCTTTCTTTCTCTCAAGGATATCTGGAAATATACAATTATAATAAGATCTATGGTGAGATCTGCCAGATGGATTTTCTTCAAAGAAAAAAATAATTGTTTTCATGTTAAAAAGTGGCAGGTCCAGGTAGAAAATGATTCTCTTTGGAATACACTTTAGTCTGCAGTATAGAATGGGGGTTTGGAGATAAAGCTACTGTCTTATGACCACGAGTAGGGAGTTAAATAGAAACTCTATGTCACTGACTAGTGACTCCATTGCATGCTGCCTATAGTCAAGACTTCTTGTGTGTAAAATTTAAATGTGTATTGTTAAAAAAACTGTAATTTCTGTTCTTTATTTTCAGCTTAAGCAATCTAAATTTATATTTTCCTCAGGCATCAGTACTTCATGTATGTGGTCTATGTGTAATTACCATAGTAAGTATCAGTAGATTATTTAGGGAACTTAAAATTTAAGCATTTATGCATAATCTATTAAGTTTCTTTTTTTCATTAGTTAAGTTTATTGGTACATTTTAGATATACATAATGATCACATTCATCATACAGAATGTGTACCTATACATGATATATCTTGATTCTTATGTTTTTCCCATTGCCCTCCCCTCCTTTTTACCCCCTTTCACCTTCTTATTTGTAAGAGCTTTGTTTCCATTTTATCTTTCTTTTCTCATTCTTTTTCTTTTCCCTTCCTTCCCTTTCCTCTATCCACTCTCTTGTTTCCATTCTCAGTTGAACATTTTCTTCCTATTTCACAATATCTGTTATACATTTTGGTCCTTACACTTTCAGTTTCTCACACCAGAGAACCAATGTTATGTTTACATATGTGTTTGATTTATTTCACTTAATAGTATAGTCTCTAGGTGCAGCCATGTACCTATAAATGTCTCAAATTTATCCTTTTTATGATTGCATAAAACATCTACATCTTTAACCATTTATTGGTTGGTGGACATTTGGGTTGTTTCCAAGATTTAGCTATTACAAACTGTCCTGCTATGAACATGGGTATGCATATGTCACTGTAGTATGATGCTTTTAATTCTCTCAGGAAGATATTGAGAACAGGATAGCTAGGTCAAATGGAACCTAGTTTTTTCTCTCTTTTTTTGGTACCAGGGATTGAACTCAGGTCTTTGCGTTTGCATAGCAGGCGGCAAAACCACTGAGCTAAATCCCCTGCCCAAGAACCTAGTTTTTTGAGGAACCTCTACACTGATTTCTACAGTGGTTGCACCAGTCTACTCTCCCAGCACCAATAGTGAACAGTTCCTTGTTCTCCACAGCCCTGCCAGTATTTATTATTGGTTGATTTCTTGACAATAGCATTCTTTCTGAAGTGAGATGGAATCAGCATTATTTTAATTTGCATCTCTAGAATGACCAGTAATGCTGAACGTTTTTCCATATATTTATTTGCCATCTGTACTTCTTTATCTGAGAAGTGTGTATTCATCTCAGATGCCCATTTTTTGGATTGGGTCTTTAAATTTGGAGGGTTTTACTTTTTCAGTTCTTTATTCTTCTAGATTTCAGTCTTTTGACTGAGGAAGAGCTGGCAAATTTTTTTGCCCATGTTGTTGGTTGTCTCTTTACTCTGTTGGTGATTTCTTTTGATGTGCAAAAGCTTTTTAATAATATGAGACCCCTGTTGTTGATTCTTTGTAATATTTCCCATGCAATCAAAGCTTTGTTCATAAAGTCTTTGCCTACAGCCATGTCTTCAAGAGTTCCCCTATTCTCTCTTCCAGCAGATTTAGTGTTTCTGTTTTAATATTTGGACCATGCCAAAACAATTCAACAGCTGCAAAATGATGCAAACAAGAACATAAGATTGATCAGAGTCAATGAAAAAGCAGGAGTCAGCAGAAAGGACATAAAAAACTCTGATCACAGAAGTAATGGCAGGAAACTTCTGAAGCATGGAAAAAGCATTGGGCATATACATAAGTGAGGCATGTAGAACTTCAATCAGCCATGACCCAAATAAATCTACACCAAGGCATATAATAAAGATCTCAAAAATTCAGCATAAGAGCAGAATATTAAAATCTGTAAGAGAAAACAAATTACCTATAAAGGAAAGCCCATCGGAATCACAGCAGAATTCTCAACACAAACTTTCCAAACAAGGTGAGCTTGGAGTGAACTATTTCAAGGAAGTTGTTATGAGATTGTTCTTTTTGTGATTGCTAACCGCAATTGTATCTTCTAGGTCTGATATTTTCTTTCATTCCTTCGGCTTTGCAAACTTTCAATGGAATTTTTGATTTCTGGGATATCTGAATCTGTTTCAAGTATTGTTTCTTTCCTTTGTTGAGCATTAATGGTCTCCATTATTTTCCCAAGCTCCTCTTTTTTTTTAAATTTATGTCTTCTCTAGATTTGCTGAGCAAGTCTTTTATTATAATTGTCTTCTCTTTTTTTACTTGAAAGATTATTTTTTATTTGATTTTCTTTATAGTCTCATTCATCTGTTTATTTACTTCTCCTGCTATCATTGCAGAAAATTCCAGTGGGTGGCTTCTGATTTCCTCTATCTCATCTCCTGGATTCGTCTTGGGTGGGGTGAAGGTTTGGGATTACATTTTGCTTCTGTGTCTTGTCATTTTCCTTTTTAAAAAAATTTTGTTTTCTGTTTTGATGCTTGTAAGTTTCTTAAATTAGGTAGCTTTATCACTAGTATCAAGGCTTCTCTAAGAAATGCCTCAAGATCCTACCTTCCCAATTTATTCAGTATAAGAAGTTGCTCTCTATTTGGTTCAGCTTCCAGTCTTTTGGTACTGAACTATGGTGATGATTATGTCCTAGATAATTACAGTGTTGTCACACAGGTATGGCATCCTGGCTAAAGTAGTACAATGAGCAGTTACAATATCATCAAGAACAGCCTAGAAACCAATGAACTATGGTAACTGCTAATTTTATTCCTTTAACCATTGGAGAAGGATCTGTAGTTATATAACAAGATCCAACATAAACAGGAATTTGTATGCAGTGAGTTTTCCCTGTGTAGGGAGGGGAGAGGGAAATTTAAGAGGGGTAGACCCCAAAACAGAGCAACAACAGAAATGAAATATAGTAGAAGCAAGGCTGAAGGACAGAGGTGATCACAAAGGCTTTGGGAAACTGGAGAAGAGGACAGGAGAGAAAGAATGAAGAAGAAAGCAAAAGAATATTGAAGTTCTCTGCAGGAAAGTAAAAGAGGCCAGTGGCCATATATCCTAGATCTATCCTGTGTGGATTGAACTTCCCATACATTTGCAGTCCCTTCATTTTGTGGGGAGCTTCTAGGGAATGGTGGTTTCTGCTCTGTGCAGGCAATAGAACCACAGGCAGCCATGTGAGCTGGTAATCATTTTAGAAACTCTTATGCGTATGTTTTGTTTGATTTACAAGTCTCTTATTTCAGAGCGATTACAGCATAAGATTGTATGTCCCTCCCTTTCTTCCAGTTACCTGTGTTTTTAGTTTAATTTCTCTGAGTAGCTCTCATATACATTCTCTTTTATTCAGTCATGTTGAGTCAATCCACTGAGTTTAAAGGTAGTTTTTAAATCTCCGCAGTGTTTAGTATCTTTGTTCTGGTATTATTTCTTATATTATTTCTCATATTTGGTTTCATTGAATGTTCATTTTAGAATTTCTAATTATCTTACAAAAACTTCTGTTAGAAAAGCTGCTATTTTATTTATATGTTTATCAAATGTTATTATCTATTTCTTAGGAACACATAGCACCATAATTTGTTATACTTTTAATTATTTATCCCTTTCTTATATTGATCTAATATTATATATCTCATCCATTTGCCTTTTGAGCATCACAATTTACTCTTCATCCTAATCCAATAATTATATTTATATACATTGGCTTTTCCTTGTACTTTGCTTTCAATACTTTTATTTTACTATATGGCTCTTCCTTCCTGAGGCATCTGTCATCTGTGCTGTCATTGGCCTTTGACATATTCTATGAGACACTGATCATCTCCATATGTGGTACATTTGTCACTTGTTACCATCCTTAGTCACACTGTGATTTAAAATACTAGATGAGCAGGATGTACATGAATGTTGTGCATGGTTTATGTATAGGGAGAATGCTCTTCTTCATTAAGGGCCTTTGGTGGGGAACACATAATCTGAAAAGGATTCCTGTGGTTTGCCTCTTTTAGAAATATTCTTTAAAAAATAGTTATAGGAAAGATAGGATGATCTAAATCGCATGTTGCAAATAGCCTGGAAATTGTGTCACATATTAAGATATATCCTTTTTCTGAGAACTATATAAAAAAATTTACAAACATTTCCTAGTCTCTTTTTAACATATACCTATTGATACTGAATAAGGATAGTGTGAAACAATAATTTGGAAAGTTATTAAAAATTATTTCATACTATGCATAATCATTTTTAAATTTAACAAATTTTGGTAATAATTTTTGTTTACTAACAAAACAATTCCAAAGTGCTATGCAGAGCTCTGTAGGTCAAAACAGATGAAGTCCCAGGATTCATGACACGTAAGTGGAGGTGGTATACATAAGCTAATATGTATGTTGCAAAGGATCTAATTTAACATTTGGCAAACTACAGCTTATATATACATCCCATACAACTTTTTAAAAAATAAGTTTAATTGAAACACAATCATGTGTTATAAGTGACTGCTTTAATGCTACAATGGCAATGCTGGCTACTTAAGAGAGACTTTATCTGCTGCAAAGCCAAAAATATTTTCTATGAGACCAGATACTTTGTTCAGCTCTGATCTAATTGATAATATCAATAATTAAATGACAATGACATAATTCTGCTTTATTCACCTGTTCAAAATATGATCTGTTTGTGTCCACTTTGGCAGGACATATACTAAAATATGATGTTTGTGGAAAACAATAGGAACTGAAAGATTTTTGTTTTGTTTTGTTTTTGGGGTTTTTTTGGTACTGGGGATCAAACTCAGGACCTTGGGATTGCAAGGCAGGTGGCAGAACCACTGAGCTAAATCCTCAGCCCAAGGAACTGAAAGATTTAATCAAAAGGTTTTCCTTGTTTGTACAAGAGCCCTTATTTGATGTAATCATGGCTGTATTCACTTGCTATAAACCTTTCCCAAATATGCAAATATGCAGTATCACCAATCTAAGAAAGAATCAGTTCTTTACCCTGTAGTTTATGATCTTCTCATCAGGTACAAATATAATGCCATCATTAAATTGTACTGACAGTTACTATATTAAGTATTCAGGAGAAATATCCAATTATGTTAGTGTATCAATAAAGCATTTTAGAATTTGTTTTTAAACCACAAAGGACTTGAAGTTTGTAATTGTAAATACAACAACATTTGAGGATCTATTCATATATTTTTGCATGAGCAAATTTTCTGTGGTTTATGGGACCTCAGAGATCCCCATCGAAAATTAACAATAAATAGCCCAATTATAGAATATACTGTAAATTCCTTCACATTTTCCAATAAGTCTAATCCTAAGAACATTCTTCTCCATTCCTCTGGTAATTAGATATTTGAATAGCAGTGTAAATCCTTGGAGATGTCCCATGAAATGCTTTATTTGATTTTAAAGTAGCATTTTTGGATAAAAAACATGCACAGAATAATTACTTATTTTCTTTTTTCCAATGACAGTATGTTTCTAGCATATTTTACTTTCTTTCACATCAGTTTTCCAGAGAAATCATTGACAGAAAACATAACAAAGATTTAAAAATAGTATGGTTTTATCATCATTAAATAACAATTGGAAAATTACTGCCCCCAAAATGATAGAATTGAGGTTTTTCCTATGCTCTTACAATGAAAAAAATATCTGGTGCAATATTTCTGAATTTTTTTAAGTACAAAAAGAAATTAACTTCACAAATGTTTTAGAGTAGATCAAAATAAAATATTAAAATCTTTTGTTATTCAAACTGCTGCTTTCTTTATTATTTAAAGCTCCGTATTCTCTCTTTGCACAAAATAGAGTTGGATATGCTGTATAACTATCCCAGGCTACAAAAGCACCGTGAAAATTGATACAAGAAAAGTGGAATAAGAAAAGAGAACATAATGTTGACTGATTTTTCCTAGACAGAATTCTTGATTTCCAACCTGTGTTTATTGCATATGACAAAGAGAATTTCATCTGCCCCATAGTTTTATGCCAACATTGTCAAGTTGAGAAAAAAAAAAGAGAAATGAAATTCAGAAAGAATACACACAAATACTTGTGGTTAGTACATGGCAGATTGAATGTTACAGAATTTAGAAATATAAAATTTATATTCTTTCCTCCATAGCATGTTACTTTAAGTTAATTTAGAAGTTTTCAATGAGCAGATATCAATGCATTGTATTGTATACAGTATATCTGTATACTATATACTGTATATGTTACATAAACAAATTAAATTATTTAGCCCCATATATTTGGAAAAACACAGGGCAATGTTCATTCAAATGATGGAGTCTATCTCATATTATCAGGCACATCTTCCTGTATGGATGAGGTGGAAAAGTGGAATCTTCAAGTCTTCTGCTGGCTATATAGCCTATTATCTCTCAAAATTTATGTTTCTTAAACATAAATATTTAAAACATAAACATTTTAAACATAAACATTTAAATTCAATATGGTGATAAATTTGTATAATCAAATATATATTCTCTTCATCTATATGTGTTAGTTTTACTAAAAAAAAGTCAGAAAAAGTGCCTTTTATTATATGTATCAGAAATTGAATCCAGACCCATGTGCACACAAAGTATGTGCTTTACCATGGAGCTACACACCCCAGCTACAGAAAAACTCTTGAATAATATTTTTAATTTGCTTTTCTTAGAATGAAAGAAAAGAAAGGAGACTAAAAGAGCTCAACATCATTCAACTAATATTTGAAATTTGACATTAGATCTTACATATTCTCACTGGAAAAAATTGATAAATTGGTAATAATTTAGACAACATTATAAACAACTCCAATATTAAGCAGCCATTATTTATAAATTATTTTAAATTATTTTCTATGATCTTTGGATTTAATGGACATTTATAAATCAAATTGTGAATTTCTCTTTCCTATACTGTTATTTTTAGTGAAGGATTATGCTAAAAATACTAAATCATGAGCTAGGGTACCACAAAAAAATACTAAATCAAGATGTAAAATAGGTGGTAAAGTGAGTAGCCTTTTTGTTGTGATTGTTGTTTTGGTGTTAGGAATTCAACTCAGAACTTCACACATGCAAAGATTGCACTCCACCTCTGAGTGATAACCACAGCTTGAATTTTTCCACTTGCAAAATAATAAAAAATAATCTGTTATTTCACATCATATTATCTTGCAATTTAAGTATCCTGAATAGAATAGCTTTAAGAAAATATTGCTAGTTACAAAGCTTTTTAACTGTGATTTGATTTTGACAAATAATATATAATGTTTAAAATAATATTCTTGCAGTCTCATGTATTAGACCTTTTAAAAGAATACTAACTTCTTTAATAATTAGATCAAACTCCATTTAGAAGTTATGAAAATGTTCTTCACCCCAAAATGTTTTCAACATCATGTGGGCTCTGGAAAAAAATTAATTAAATGAATGAGAATGTAAGAAGACAGAATGGGCAAAGAAAATAAACAGAGATAGACAAGTGAAATACTGACTATAGAAAATGGGCAGAAAAGCAATTTGGGAAAATATAAAGATTTATCTGTATCTTGCTTTTGCAACACTGCATGTCACATCCATTCTCTGATTTGGAGCTTGAGAAGTGAGTATAAAAAAATGTTAAAAAGAAAAATAACATAAAAAACCTTCTTCATATTAAAATCAAGTATGACTGTTCAAGAGGTGGTTTTCCCTGGAGTTTAAACATTCTGTTCTTTCCATGAATCCCAAGATTAAAAAGCCTTGACTGCTTTTTACCTGAGCCATTTTCTAAGGTTATGATTGTGTTAAGCAATCTTGAGATGAGATAGCATCTGTGCCTGGACAGAAAGCAGGCTTGTCCCACCTGTTCTAAATAGAGTAAATCTCCCACTCCCAGTGCTTGTCTGCAATAATGTAAGTCACGACATGAGCAGATATCCATTGAACTTAAAAGACAGGGGAACTGTTACCAATATGGAGCTCTGGCTGCTACTTTTTTGTGAGTATTAAATTCTTTTATTTCTCACATGGAAGTCTTGTGTTTCTAACAGCATACATAAAATGTTAATATGATAATTTTCTAGCTTCCAAGTAGGTCAAAATCTCAGGCACTGCAAATTTCTGAACATGAAATCATTATCAAAATTTATATGTGGCAAACCACCTCTTGAAGGTATGTATGTATACAAATGTAATTCTATGTCTATAATTATATATACATACACATACATATCCCATATCTAATTTATTTTTACTTAACCCTTGTAATACTATGCTAATATACAACCTTATACCATTTACTTAAATTCTCTGTGCCATAATTTCAATTATACATTGAGAAGAACATCACTAGTACATAATTCCTAGGGCTGCTATGAGAACTAAATGGTATATTGAATGCAGTGTTCTTACAACAGTGTTTGGGACTGTTATGATTTAGATCTAAAATGGTCCCTAGAAGTCCAATGTACTCTGAGGTAGGGGTTGCTCAGAGGGTGCAGGTCACTGGAGGAATGACCTGTAAAGGTGTATTCTTGTACCCTGATCCTCCATTCTCTCTCTCTCTCTCTCTCTGCATCCTCTGACTGCTTTCCTCTTCCATTCCCTTCCTCAATGTCATTTCTCTGTAACTGTGAGCCAAGTAAACTTCTTTTCCTTTAAGTTTCAGGTATTTTGCCCAAGAGATGATAAAATGACTAATATAAAAAGATTGGTGCTAGAGAAGAGGAGTCATTCTTGTGACTACGCCAACTATGCCTGACCATGTGGTTTAGAAGCCTTAAGGACTGGTATGGGAGGAACTTGGAAAAGTTTGAAGATGTGTGTGAGAGAAGCCCTAGAATGTTATAAGCTGACCATGATGGGTGGTTTCAGTCAGAGATCAGAGGATTCAAGGGGTGATTGAAATGCAGAAGGCCAAGCTCATAAGATTTCAGATGTAAATGCTAACTGGACTAGAGGTCATGCATGTTTCATCCTGGCAAAGAATTTGTTGACATTTTGTTCATCTCCTAAGCCTTTTTGCAAGGCTGAATTTAAAGAGGGTGGACTAATTTCTAGTGGAGGAAATTACAAGGCAGCTCAATGTTGAGGTTGTGACATGACCACTGCTTGTTGCTTTTACCCAGACTCACAATGAAAATCTGGAGCAAAAATCAGGGTCTAATAATTTGAAAAGTTTGCAGTTTCATTATAAGTGACTGAAAAGTTTGAGTCAAAGAGAGGATAGTTGCTGAAAAGATTAATATTAATAAAGAAGTCAAGTACTTTGCATCTGGACAATAGGAAAGATGGCTTGAAAACATCTCAGGAATCAGCCACACCTTATCCTTTCCCAGGCTCAATTATCTAAAAGGGTAAATTCCTTCGAAAGACTTTGCTTTGAAAAAAGAAACCCAGTGCTTCCTGCTCATTCAGTACTGCCCTCCCTGCAGAGTTCAGCTTTCCAGGCATGCAGAATGCAAGAGTTATGGGGTCACAGAGGCTTCCACAGAGATTTTAGAAGTTCTGGAGAGGACAGGCAAAAATATGTGATAGGGTTACAGTCCTTGCTAGGACTGCCTGACAGAGTAACATGAAATTGTGAGAAAAAAGCCAGAGGTTCAGTGGAGACCCAGGAAGTTGGAGGTGAGAGAAACATGGAATATCTGCTGAGTAAAGCTATGGGCAGCAAGTGGAGCCAGCCCAAGAGAGAGGACATGTGAGCTGCAACTGGCAAGGACAGAGGGACAAGGGTATCTCGACCCCTTTGGTGCTCACTTCTTGGTTCAAGTGCTAGATATGGAACTATAGAATTTTGTTTGCTTTGATTATTTTTTATCTTTCTTTGTTTTGATTCTTTTCTATTTTGCTATTTCTCCCTTTTTAATTGGAATAATTAGCCTGTGCCATTACATGTTGGAAGTATTTAACTTTCTTTGGATTTTTATAGTGGTTCACAGCTAAGAATTTGCTTTGCATTTTAGAGAAGACTGTGGACTTGGACTTTTCAGCAATCTTGAGCCTCAATAATTTGGGAAGCTTTAGGGATGGACTAAATGCATTTTGGACAATGAGATGGACATGAGCCTTTGGGGCAGGGTAGCAGAATGTTACAGTTTAAATTTAAAATGCCACCCAAAAGTCTCACAAGATTAGACATGGAGCCTGGTCAGAGGGAGCAGGTCACTGGCAGAATGACCTCAGAGGATGTTTCTGTGTCGCTGATTCCTCCCTTCTCTTTTTGTTTCCTGGCTGCCATAGGGTGAGCAGTTTTCCTGCATCCTGCCCTTTCTGCTTGTCTTGCTTCCTTGGGGCCAGCTAACCATGGACTAAACCATCAGAAATTGTAAGCCAAATAAACTTCTCTACCTTTAAGATGTAGTTGTTAAGTATTTTGTCCCAGCAACAGGAAAATGACTAATTTAGGAACTCAGTAACTTTAATCATTCTATTTTATCTTTTGTTTCTATTATTATTTTTTAAAGTCCATTATCTTTCAAAGATATTTCTGAAAAGAGGTTTATTCTATTGCCATAAAAACATTGACTTTGGGTAATATAAAAATATCATTTTGTAGAGCCACATCTACATTTACATATAATAACTCAGTTTAAAGGAAAATTTCCACATTTTCTGTAAAATTACTTTTAAATATTTTAATTTTAAGTCATTATCTGCACAGAATATTTTTCATGTCTTCTAACTTTAAAACTGATCACTTTTGAGGTTTCTCAGAAGTAGTATTTAAAGACTTTTGTAATTTGAAATATATTTAAAAGACAACAATGACCCCTAGTGTTAACAAAAACTAAAATAACAGGATAGATATTTCTACACCATTCAGAGGGAAACTAAAGTATTTGCTGATACTTTTACTTCAATTGATGAGGGATTAGTATAATATTTGAAAGAAAGCCTCCTTCCTCATGAATTTATACATACAGTTGAATTAATATGCATATTATTTGGCTCAAACAGAAACTGAAATCTGTACTTCTTTGATTTATAGGGAACATAAGGATACATATATTCTCAAATTATATATAATAAAAAGAGTACTAATTTACTTTTCAAACATATTTGGTTAAAAGAGAATTAGAACTCTTATATAATTAGAAGTATTATATTACAATTTCAAATTGCCCCTGAACTCCAGCTTAATGTTTGTTCAGAAGAATAAATCATGGAAATCCAACCCTTTAGAAAAGGTGGTTGTGCAGAAGTTTAGTGTCACAGAAAATTATTGTATTATATGTATTCACACATGTATTCCATATAGATTCTATATACAGAATATTTTATACAGATACTATATGTCTGAACATTATATATGTATCAATGTGTATGTATAGGTATATCTTATATTTTATGCTTAGTAACATTGTACAGATATTTTATTTATGTTTTTGTATTATCTTAAAAGTATAAATTTTATTTTTTTTGTAATTTGAGATAGAAAATTTTGAGTGGTTTTATTTGTATTTACTATTGATTAAAAATATCTGCTTTCTAAATTGCTTGCAAGAATATGAATAAAGTACAAAGCCAAAAATCTGTACTTCACTGAGCCAGCTGAAGATTGCTACTCAGAGATAAATTACTTGCTTTAGCTTACAAGAGATTATTCTAAAAAATTAAATTCCCTGGAGCTGGCCATAGAAGCACATGCTTATAATTCCAACTGCTCTGCAGACTGAGGGAGGAGGATTGCACGTTTGCAGGCAGCCTAGGCAATTTAGCAAACAGTGTCTCAAAATAAGAAATTAAAAGGTCAGGAGGTGTAGCTCAGCACTCTCTAAGTTCTTAATATTTTAGAAGGGAATTTTCTTATCTGATTGAGAATGAGGTATCATTGTTTGTTATATTGGTTATGTGCCTGGTTGTCCATAGACATCAAATGACAACAGTGACTCAGACAGGTTGAAAAACAAATGACAATATTTTACAAAAAATAACCTGTCAGTGAGGCATTACCAAACCCTAAGGTCACTTTTTGTACTTGTACTGACCCACCTAGTTATAACTATTTCAAAATAGTTATAAATTGCCTTACATAGTTAAAAAGAGACTTTCAAGTTTTTGGAGAATTATTTTGCAACTAGAAGTGAATACTCAGTTCTTTGTTTTAGAGAATTTCTAAGAGAATAAGATAAAAATCATAATCTATAGGAGAGAATGAATATTTGATGATAACTCAATGATAACTAAAAATAAATCAGCATTTTTATTTTTCTACTATGTTTTCTAAAATTTATTTTCTTCCTACTGATGCTTCAAGATGAATTTTTATCAATTCTTCAGTTTTTATTCATGTATTTTTTCCACTTATAATTTTATCTTATGTTAACAAAAATTCTCATTTGAAAATTATTTCTTTGTTTAAGCCAAAATAGTTCTATATTTTCAGCCTTTATTGACTTTTTTTTAGTCCCTAACCTTCCTTCCATTTTCTTCATTCTACAAATTGAGTAAGCAGATGTGAGAGTTCTTATAACCAACTAATAATGTTAATTCTGACTTCTAAGGACAAAGTCTAATTATTTTGTCAACTTTGATCTTAGCAAAAAATTTGGAGCAAGATGTGAATCTTTCACCTCAACATTTAAAAAAAACTAAAAACACAAAAGAAGGTCCAATTTACTTCTGATAAAAAGGAAATGATTCTTACATATACAAGAAGTTTGACAGTTTGTAACTTGAAGAAAATTATTAATACAGTAGTGAAAAAACTAAAATCACTTTCCAGCAAGTGTACAAGTAACCACCACAGAATGTCATCATAAAATTTGTGAGTACTATACAAATGAATTTAGAAAGATGTATTTTTTGGAAAAATAGGAACAAAATCTTTGTAAATAGGGAGGGCTGGAGGGGTTGAAGGGAGGGCTGGGCAAAGGTGAAAAACAAGAACCAAGGGAGACTATGTGAAGGTGCAAATTTCCAATGATGAATGTCATTATATTGTATACCTAAAATGTACCAATGATTAGAATGAATAATCGATAATGTAAAATAGGAAGAAAAGGTCCAAAGGGGTAGGGGTAGTGGGAGGCACAGGGGAAAGGAAAGAAGGGAAAGGAAAACATGATGAGAAATGGAAAAAATGGAAATAAAGTCTTTGTAACTAGGGAAGGGTGGAGGGTGTGAAGGGAGGGCTAGGAATGCAGAAAAAATAAGAACCAAGATGCATTATATAAAGGTACAATTCCCAATGAGAAATGTAATTGTGTTGTATACCTACAATGTACCAATAAAAGAATTTAATACAAAAAAAAAAGAAAGATGTATTTTTGTAGAACATAAAAGCTAATAATCATATATCAGTTAACATATATGTTGAAGAATTTATATTAATAAACTAGAACTCTAGAATTCATGATGAAGTTGAAGAATATTGATATTTATAAATTATCAGAGAAATTCTCATAGACTAAGAAAGGTTTCTAGAGATATTTTTAAAAATAAGTATCCTTTATCTTTTTAAAAAAGAAGTGGATAGGAGAAGTTGGAAAATTATTTTTGAATTGAGAGTTTTTTTGAGAGTAAAGATTTTATTTCTCTTTAATAAATACTTAGAAATACAGTAGTGGATGTGGATTTTCTAATGATCTTATTGCATATTGTATATAGTACTTGACAATTTGTCTTTTTATTAAAATTTTAAAGTTGCATTGATTATTAATTTTTAAAAAAATGTTTGGTAATTAACCTAGTTGGTAGAACCACTGCTCACTCTTAATCTAACCAACTAAATTAGTTATGTACTGTCAGGGGGAAAATGACCTTTTTTCCCAGTTAAAATAGACATTTTACAATGATTTCTTTTCCCCACAGCATTCTGATTTTACTTTAAATATCTTGTGTGGGAAACAGAAAGCCTATGTTCTGATCATGAATTTGCCACATAAATGCATCCCTGCTTTCATTCAGTATTTTTTGAAATGTTGCTAGTGCAATTCATCTGCAAAACCTTTAAGTCATTCAGCTTTCTAGAAATAGAGTAATGTAATGGAGTATAGAACAGTAAATGGCTATATAATGGGCATTAATATCCATAGCAGTTCTATGTGCTAAAAATCAATGTCCATAGAAAATCTATGTGTTAAAACTGCTGGTAGCACACCTGTGGATTCAGACAAACAAAAGATCCCCTTACCTTTACCTGCATATGGATTAAAAAAAACCAAAGAGACAAGGGATATGAAACAACTATGATTAATATATGGGATCAAATAGAAGATAACAGACCACTGCAAGAACAAACAGAGAAAGGATGGAAACATGAAGAATCGGAGATGTTAATATACTGTAAACTACACGTAAAACATTGTAATAGATATAAATAGGAGCTATGCTGGACATGTAAGTATACTGGACACTGCCAGTGAAATAATCAGATATAATGAAGATATGCTAGAAACATTGCCAACAGAAGTACAAGGAAAAATATGAATGAAAAAATAGAATAGAAAACATATATAATGAGTTGAAAACTTGCAACACAAAGAAAACAGTGGAAAGAGAAGAAAGACTGAGTTGGATGAAATATTTGTTTTGATTGGCAGAGAATTTTCTAAAATTAATAACAGAAAAACACTGGGTGCAGGAAAAAGAAATCCAACAGGAAAAGAAATTTTAAAAACAAGTATCTTTAGCCTGCTGAAAATCTAAAAACAATCGAGAATACCTTAAACAAACAGAGGGAGAGAAACATTTCAAGCATCTAAGAGTTAGGATAAGAATTACAGTGGACTTACAAAGAAGAAAGTAAAAATGATAACATGCTGAAAGAACTTGGTGAAAGGTCAGAAAGGAAGAGTATAGGAGAAGGAATCCATGAAGATAAACTTGTTTGATCCTATTCTTAATCAATCTGATAACTGCTTTGTTAAAATAGTAGTTGCAACAACAAATTGAATGACCATAGTATATACATAAATGAAATGAATTATGAGATGGCCATTAACGGAAAAAAGGGTAGGATCAGAAAGACCTGCTATAAGGTACCCATACTATACATGAAGTGATGCAGTATTATTCAAAGACAGATTAGTCATAATTGCATTTTGCAAACTCAAGAGTAACCATTCAATTTTTAAAAAGAACATAGTTGATATACTAAAGGAGGAGATGAAGTAGAATCATATAAAATGCTCAGTGAAACCCACAGAAAATAGAGAAAAGTTAAACAACAAACAAGTGCCATGAATAAAAAACAGGTGTAAATGTGCTATATAGGAATCTCACTATATTATCAACTGCTTCAAATGTGAACGTTCTACATAGACTAATTAAAATACATCTATTACCAGAATTTTTTTTTTAAAGTCCCAATTAGCTACATGTTGTCCAGTGGAAGCACCTTATAAAAAAAGTCTCATGTCAATGACCTCAGATTCCATTTTAAGAAAGAAAGGAAATTTCAAGCTGAATTAGCAGGACAAAGGAAGTAAGAAAGATCAGAGAAAAAAATCAACAAAACAGAAAACAAGAGAAAAAAAATCAATGAAGCAAAAAGCTACTTCCTCTGAGAAGATCAAAAAACCTGATAAGACTTTAGGTTAACTGTTTAGGAAAAAGCAAAAGACAGTCACAAATTACCAACATCAGAATAAGGTAGGTGATGTCACCACAGTTACTTAGATATTAAAATGTTAAAAAATATTGTGAACAATTCTATGCCAAAAATTCAAAGTACGTGAAATGAAGAAATTTCTTAAAATTCACAAGCTACCAGAATTTATTCAATAACAAATAATCTGAAAAGTCTTATATCTACTAAGAAATTGAATTCATAAATAAAATCATTACCACTAAGAAAACTGTAGGTCCATGAAGGCCACTAGCAAATTATATTAAACCCTCAAGGAAGAAATAACTTAAAATCTACATAAATTCTTAGATATTTTAATTGTTATCCCTTCTCCTCCCAAGGTAATGGTATTCATTAGGATTTGGCTTTTTTACAGGGAAAATAAATGTCTAAAAATTGTGTGTGTGTGTGTGTGTGTGTGTGTGTGTGTGTGTGTGTGTGTGTACTAGGGATCTACCCCAGGGTCTTACCCATGCTAGGCAAGCACTCTGCCTTTTAACCTCATCACCAGCTAAGAATCTTACTCTATGCTCTTCTTTTCTACTTTTTTTAGCTTAACATTTTTGTAGATTCCAGGTGGCTGCAGTATCCACTAAAAACTCAACTAATTTGTAGTGTATCTATGGTTGGGTCTTCAGACCTTACACTTGCTCTTCTCTGACCAAGCCAGGTTCCTTGACTGGTGCCTGAAAATGGGATCCAACCCCTTTCTCACAGTGACCTTCCTCACCACAAATAGATACTCTACTTACAACTTTCTTCATATCTTTCTTTCCCCTACTAACTGTTTTGTTTCTGCCTTGTTTCATCCAATTTAGTTAGCAGAGACATTTCGTGTTAGCTTCACATTTGTGTATTATTACTTCCCTCAATCTGATTAAGCCAACAGTTACATCCAAGTGCTTTTTAAGATCCCTATAGTGAATCGGTATTATTAAATAGCAACTGATTCTCATAATCTCAAAGAATTTTACTTTCTATCTAGGTGATTTTAAGGAAGGGAGACAAGGACTTTTTCTTAATTCTAAGATGATTCCACTATTTTAAAGCTATTGGAGATAACATTGTCCTTTCATTTCTAAGAATAAGGGTGAGCAGTAATGCAATGACACACAGCTCAAGGAGAGCTCTGGGGTCATGGGCCTCACTTTAGTTTCACCCTGAAGTCAGCTAGGAGCTCTACCACATGCTGAAACCTGATCCCATCTCTAGAGGCTCATTTGTTTGGTCTGGAGTATGGACTGAGCACCAAGATTTTTAATGTGAATCCACACTTGAGGAGCCCTGAGGCAGAAAAAGGCCTAGCATCATAGGCACACATTCAGGCCCAGGCAGCTTCTTAATTTATAGCAACTCAGGCTTCTTTCACTTTACTTATCTCTTTCTCTGTCTCTTTATCTCTGTCTTTGTCTCTGTCTCTCTGTCTTATACACACACACACACACACATACACACACACACTACTGTCTCTCTATTTAGATTTCTATGAGTGCAAGCTCTGAAGGCAGAAAGTCCTGGCTTCAAAACCTAACTTCCTGTCTAAACACATAGATTGTACAACACTAGGCGTGAACTTTAATGTGGACTTTTGATGATAATGATTGTCAGTGTAAGTTTACCATTTGCAGTAAAAGTACCACTCTGGTACAGGACACTGATAAGGGTGTAGGGGAAAGCCCTGCATGTTCTTCTAAATTTTGCTGAGAAATGATTCATCTCTAAAACAGTTAAAGTCTATAAAAACAACAAAAGAAACATACCTTATTGCCTTGTAATCTGATTCTTACCGCTCAAGTTTCTCATTTGTAAGATCAGTGTAACAATAACTATCTTACTAATGCATATTGAGATAGAGTGCAGTGATTACAATCACCGTTGGTACAAAGAAAGCTATCAGCAAAAGTTGTTATAAGCTTGAACTTGGAATAAGACATGTTTAGAAGTCATAGGAAACGCCTCATCAGCCCGCTGCAGAGGGGAGGATCTGTGGACACACTACCAAGGTCCCGAGTCGCACAGAACAAGCCAAATCAGCCCGCTGCAGACAAGCAGTTCTGCACACGCCCTACCGAGGTCGCAAGTCATGCAGATGATGCAGAATCAGCCCACTGCAGACAGGCAGGTCTGCGGACACCCTACCGAGGTCCTGATTCATGCAGAACATGCCAAATCAGCCTGCTGCAGACAGGCAGATATGTGGATACCTACTGTGGTCCTGAGTCACACAGAACATGCCAAATCAGCCCACGGCAGACAGGCAGGTCTGAACATGCCCTACCGAGGTCATGAGTCATGTGGAACACACTGAATCAGCCTGCTGCAGTTGAACAAAAGAAGACCTAAAAATTCTAAACAATCCAATATCAACCACTGAATTTGAAAATGTAATTAAAAACTTATCAACTAAGAAAAGCCCGGGCCCTGATGGCTTCACTGCTGAATTCTACAAGACATTTAGAGAGGAACTGCTGCCACTACTGTTTAGACCCTTCAATTAAATTGAAAGGGAAGCAATGCTCCCAAATTCATTCCTGGAATCAAGCATCACCTTGATCCCCAAAGCAGAGAAAGACCCAACCAAAAAGGAGAACTATAGGCCAATCTCACTAATGAACACAGAGCAAAAATCCTTAATAAGATAATGGCAAACAGAATGTAGAAGATCATACACCTTGATCAAGTGGGATTCATTCCAGGGATGCAGGGATGGTTCAATATACGAAAATCAATTAATGTACTACACTATATCAATAGAGCCAAGGACAAAACCATATGATTATCTCGATAGACGCAGAAAAAGCATTTGACAAAATCGAAAATGCATTTATGATAAAAACACTACAAAAAATTGGAATAGATGGTCTCTATCTCAAACTGATAGAAGCCATCTTTGAAAAACCAACAGCCAATATCATACTAAATGGTCAAAAACTGAAATCCTTCACACTAAAATCAGGAACAAGACAAGGATATCAGCGATCACCACTCCTGTTCGATATAGTTTTGGAAACATTAGCCACAGCAATTAGACAAGAGAAAGAAATAAAAGGAATAAAGATAGGAAATGAAGAAGTCAAATTGTCATTATTTGCAGATGACGTGATACTCTCTATAGAAGATCCCAAGAACTCCACCAAAAGTCTTCTAGACTTAATAACCAAATTCAGTCAAGTACCTGGTTACAAGGTCAACACACAAAAATCAATAGCTTTCCTCTACACCAATGACAGACTCACTGAGAGAGAAATAGGGTAAATAATTCCTTTCACAATAGCATCCAAAAAACTGAAATACCTAGGAATCAACCTAACAAAAGAAAGCAAAGACCTCTTCTCTGAAAACTATAGCACTCTGAAAAGAGAGATTGAAGATGATATCAGAAAATGGACAGACATCCCCTGCTCCTGGGTAGGAAGGATTAATAGAGTGAAAATGGCCATATTTGCAAAACTGCTATATAGATTTAATGCAATTCCAATTGAGAACCCAGCAGCATACTTCATAGACCTTGAGAAAACAATCCAAAAATTCATTTGAAACAAGAAGCAGCCCAAAATAGCAAAAGCAATTCTAGGTAATGGAGACATGGCAGGGGGTATCACAATCCCCAACCTGCAACTATACTACAAAGCTACTGTGATAAAAACAGCATGGTACTGGCAAAGAAACAGACCTGAGAACCAGTGGAACAGATTAGAAGATGCAGAAACAATGCCAGACACACTCAGCCATCTCATTTTCGATAAAGGAGCCAAACACCCTCACTGGAGGAAAGATAGCCTCTTTAATAAATGGTGCTGGAAAAATTGGGATTCAACTTGCCAAAGATTAAAACTAGACCTATATCTCTCACCATGCACTAAACTAAAATCAAAATGGATTAAAGATCTAAATATTACAACAGAAACACTGAATCAGCTGGAACAGAGGTCAGGTAGGACTCTTGAAGATATTGGGGTAGGAAAAGACTTTATGAACAAAACCTCAGTTGCCCATGAACTAGCACAAACAATCAACAAGTGGGATCTCTTCTTATTAAAAAGCTTCTGCACAGCAAGAGAAACCACTAACAGTGTGAAGAGACAACCTACAATGTGGGAAAAAATTTTCACCTGCTATTTCTCAGACAAAGGTCTACTATCTCGAATCTATAAAGAACTTAAAAAAATCAGACCTCCCCAATTTAAAGACTCAATCCAAGAAATGGGCATCTGAAATGAACAGACATTTCTCAGACAAAGAAGTAGAAATAGCAAATAAATACATGAAAAAATGTTCAACATCACTGGTCATTCGAGAGATGCAAATGAAAACAATGCTGAAATTCCACCTCATTCCAGAAAGAATGGCTGCTATCATGAAATCAACCAATAACAAATGCTGATGGGGCTGTGGGGAAAGAGGAACCCTGTTCCACTGCTGGTGGGAGTGTAGACTGGTGCAACCACTGTAGAAATCAGTATGGAGATACCTCAAAGAACTAGGACTGGAGGTCACATTTGAGCCCGTTATTCCACTGCTGGGGATCTTCCCCAAAGAATTAAAAGAATCATACCATAGTGATATATGTGCACCCATGTTCATAGCACCACAGTTTGTGTTAGCTAAAACTTGGAAACAGCCCAAATGCCCATCAACTGGAGACTGGATAAAGAAAATGTGTTTTTTTTATAAAATGGAGTACTACTCAGCAATAAAAAATGAGAAGTTAAAGACATTTATAGCTAAATGGATGCACATTGAGGTGATACTCAAGTGAAATAAATAGGACACACATGTATAAATACTGAATAGTTTCTCTGGTGTGAGAAAATGAAAGTGTAAATAAGGACTAAAATGTATAATAGGTAATGTGAAATAGGAAGAAAAGGGGCAAAGGGGAATTAAGAAGGAGGGCTAGGGGAAATTATAGAAGAGAATGGGATTAATATGAGAAAATTGAAAAATAAGAACAAAATCTTTGTAAATAGAGAGGACTGGAGTGGTTGAAGGGAGGGCTGGGCAAGGGTGAAAAATAAGAACCAAGAGAGACTATGTAAAGGTGCAAATTTCCAATGATGAATGTCATTATATTGTATACCTAAAATGTACCAATGTTTAGAATGAATAATCAATAATGCAAAATAGGAAGAAAAGACCCAAAGGGGTAGGGGTAGTGGGAGGGGCAGGGAAAAGTAAAGAAGGGAAATGAAAAATGCTGAGAAATGAAAAATGGAGATAAAGTCTTTGTAAATAGGGAAGGGAGGAGGGGGTGAAGGGAGGGCTAGGAATGGGGAAAATATAAGAACCAAGATGCATTATGTAAAGGTACAATTCCCAATGAGAAATGTAATTGTGTTGTATACCTACAATGTACCAATAAAAGAATTTAATAAAGTGCAAAAAAAAAAAAAGTCATAGACTTCTTATCTGGTGATTTTAATAAAGTAATTTCCTTTATTCCTTCAAGTCTTCAAAATACATACATAATATAATACAGGGTTCTTTTAAGATGATTCCGTCAAGGTAGCTAAGTACTTAGGATCCTGCCTGGCAGGTAGTCATCTCCCAACGAACAGTAGTTAATATTTTTGGAGGCTTTCTCACTTTGTTTTTTCATTTCTGAGACTCTTGTTATCTTAGAGAAATTAATTGGATTTCAAAGAATAGAATGTGTGTATTTATGCCATCAGAGAGATGTATTTAACATCTCTAATTTTCTAGGTATCTATTCTATTTAAATTTATGCTGAAATTTTTCTCTGGAGGCAGTTTTCTTCTTAATTTTTGTATTTCCTGCAAGAATATTTTTTAAAATATTAGCCATGTGTGAAGAGACCAAATATATCACCAAGGTTCTATTACACTGTGGACATTTGTAATACAATTAACACCTGGAAGGATTTTGACAAAACTTTGTGTCTGGAAAAAATGATCATCTACAGAATATAATAATTCATCAATCAATCAATCAAACTCTAAACATTAAATTAAATACCATGTTTTTATTGTATAGAAAAAGTTGTCTTTAATTTTTTCTTCCATGTTTTAAAATAGATTAAAGGGGATTTTATAGTTGATATAAAGAGTTTATTTTCAGATATGGCAAAATAACCCCATTGAACACACTATGAGACAAAGGATAGTTTACATTTATTTTAAAGAATCTCACTTTAGGATATGACAAGCACCCATGTTTTTAATCTTTTATAATCATTTATTTTTTTCAAACAACTCCATGAGAACTAAAGTAAATGTTTTTATCTGACAGATTGATTTAATGACGCAAACATGAACTGACTTGCTGTTATTCCAGTACATATCACATGGGATTATGACTGTAAACTGATCGCATGTTGAAGATGTCACAAGTGGAAAATCCATTTTTTTTTAAGAGAAAGACTAACTTTATTCTTTTTTATCTTTTAGTCAGGACATGTTTGGAGTACAGGCAGTTTGCAGTCATCTTATAGAGTGGCTACATGTACATAATTCAGTTTTGTCCTTTTAAAAATTCCTTTCCCCTTTCCTCTTGTCTCCTTCCTTCTTCCTTCACATCCCTTTCCTTCCTTTTTGCTCTTGTTGCTATTATTAATCTTCCCTATGTTTGTGACATATAATTTTGCCATTCATTGAGGTTATTAGGTTCTTGTACATGGCATATCTTTCTTCTACTTATTTCCCCTTGTCCTCTCCCTCTCCTCTCACCCGTGTTTTCTTGGACCCCTTTCCATTTGCAAGAGATCTATCCCTTTGTCACCTTCTATCCATCCTAATTTATTGCACTCTTGGTTTGTACTTTTCCTTGCTCAAATGAGATACCGTAAGTTATTTAAGCTTGTGTCTGATTTATTTCACTCAACACTGTATTTTCTAGGTGCATCCATTTTTCTACAAATGTCTCCAACTTGTCATCTTTATAGCTGAGTAGTATTCAATTATATGTAGATATTAAAATAACATATAAAGGCTGCTTCCAGGATTTACCTATTATTTATTTATTTTTTTTAGTTCTTTTATTGGTACATTTTAGGTATACAATTCGTTTACATTTATCATTGGGTGATTATACCTGTACATGATGTATCTTGGTTCTTATTTTTTTCCCCATTACCTGTGCACCCTTCACCCTCTCTGCCCTTCCCTATTTACATAGATTTCATTTCCATCTTTTTTTCTTTTCTCATAGTTTTTCCTTTCCCCTTCCCCTCCCTTCACTCCTTCATCTTTGGACCTTTTTTGATTTAGCTATTATTAATCATGGTGCTATAAACATTGGTATGCATGTGTCTCAACAGTAGGATGTCTTTAGTTATTTGAGGGAAGAATCTTAGAGAGGGGGTATCTGGGTGCATTTAATACACCAAGCCGGTGAGTAACACAGCTTAGCAGCAGAGCACACATTCCAGTCTTCATGGTTGACTGGAGCTGTATCTCCCTTGAATTATGATTTCTATTGAATCCATATCATGTTGGCCTGTTGTAAAGTTTGAACCTCATAAGTAATGGATCACCTGTAGTAGAAGCACAAGAACTCTACTCAAGCTGGCTGAGCCCAAACCCATGAATTTTCCCTGCACTCCCCTTTTTAGTCTGGTTTATATTCATAATTAAAAGACATTCATAATTTAATTCAGTTATTAACTATTTGCTGAATAAGGGTAATCAGACTGTAATGGTCATTAGAAAGAAAAAAAAAGGCCACTTGTACCAGATTGATCAAGATTTTGGATTTTGTCCTCTTTGTTTTGAAGTACATTTCCCGGATCTTTCAATAAATTTCACTATGATTTCTGTGTGCATCAACCTCATTATGTTCCAATTGTAATAGTCATATAGTACAATGCCTTTAGAATATGTGAGTTATTACTCAGTAGTCTTTCGGTTGGAAGTCAGAAAACCAACTCAAATAGTCTTAATTGAAAAAGGGATCAATTGTCTCATTTCAATAGGATGCTAGGAGTTCAGATCATTGTTCCCAAGATTTTTATTTCTTTGCAGGTGGAACACCAGAGAAGAAAATACACCTGTTGTTATGCTTTGGATTTAGAGTGTCCCTGAAACCCTCCAGTGTTGAAGGGTTAGTCCCTGACCTGTGTTGGGTATTGGGAGACTGTAGAAACTTTAGTGCTGGGGCCTAGTTGCAAGAAGTAGGCCATTGTGGCCATGTCCTAAAGGGCATATTGCAGTACTGGTTCATGTTCTTTCTGTCTCTTTCTGTCTCTCTCACTCTGTCTCCCACCATGTGGTGAGCACCCTCCTCTACCATGTCCTCCTCCTATAGTGTTCTGCAACACCACAGTTTTAAAGTTAACAGGACTAAGTCACCACAGACTAAAACCTCTGAAATTATGGACCCAAATATTTTTTTCCTTCTAAATTGTTTTACTCTGCTATTTTTTCATAGGAATAGAAAGCTAAGATACACGTCTTTTAGATTTGGTACAATCAACTGAATGAGTGAATGAACCTAAAGAAGTGTTTAATATGAAGCAGCTTAGCTCATATGCCCCATCCCTTTAATTCAATTACAGCAGAAGACATGGTGATTGTTTATCTAAACATAACAACATGGTACCGTAGAAAGAAAGAGAGAATAAGAATAGATGGGGAAAGGCAGCTGTGGATGAAAATGGCCTATATCTATTTTGATGCATAGCTCTTGAGCTTACCTTAGGCTTCATTTAGACAACCTTGCAGGATTTAATCTGATCTAGAGAGAAAAGAGATAATTTAAAAGGCCTAGGCCAGTGGTGGCAAGGCTATGACACATGTGCCGTAGTGGGTTGCTTGTATCATTGAAAGCTTTAAAAGTTTTGCTGTCACTGGCCTAGGCAAACATTTTGATTATTATGACATAATTTTTTGCTGTATTTCACTTGCTACTTTTTTTGTGTATTTCCAGGACCTTCATAATCTAAGAACAAATCCAATATTTATTCTCTAACTTCCACTGTTTTATGTTGGTGCCTCTAAAAGCCAGGAAAAGTGAACTACAGTTACACAACCAAGAGCTCAGTGATACACACAAGCATCATTTTTATTTGAAGATTCTCACGCTGTAGCTAAATGTTCATCTGTATTTTATTATGTACATATTTATGATGTATAATAATAAAAATTGTTACTTTCCATTTAAGCTTAAATAAATGGTACATTTAAAATATTACTAAATGACTTTGTCATTCCAGAAAGAATCCAGAAAGAAAAAATTGTTTGCATTGAGAAAAGTGGGATTTCAGAGTGTTTTTTGATCAAAAATCAAGATTTTTTTTCCTCAATTTTAGGGATTTTAGACATCAGGCAATAGGTGATTTGGGGATATATTAAAAATTTTCAGATCAGAGAGCATAGACAGTGCTCTACTACTTAAATTAATGCTCAAGTTATTTCTTTGAGCCTCAGTTTCTCATCTGAATAACAAAATGAATAATGACTACTTCTTAGGATTGGTGTGAGGTTTAGGTGAAATGTCAAATTGCTTGGTGTGTGGAAAAACACTAAATACCTTCTGAATTTCTCCTCTCCCTCTCCTCCTCTCACTCTTCCTCCTCCTTCGTGTGTGTGTGTGTGTGTGTGTGCGTGCGTGTGTGTGTGTGATATTAGGGACTGAACCCAAGCCTTCACACAGAGCTACATTCCCAGCCCTTCTTGTAATTTTATTTTGCAACAGGGCCTCACTGAATTGCTAAATTGCCAAGGCTGGCCTTAAACTTGGAATCCTCTCGGTTGTCTCCCAGGGTGCTGGGATTACAGGTGTGTGCCAACAGGCTAGCTTCAGTATTGATTTTAGTTAACATTTTTCATATGAAATTTTTATTCTACAGTATCTTCTGCCACTCTTATGTTATTTAGTGAGACAAGCAAGAAGGTAGTGATTCACATGTGTTATTCATAATTTGGAGTAGTATACACACTTGAGTGTTACTTGTAGACACTGAACAAGATGAACTTTATATCCCAAGAGGTGTAGCAAATAAACCTTGTCCTAGGGCTGGGGATTTAGTTCAGTGGTTCTGCCACCTGCCTGACAAGCAGAAGGACCCAAGTTCAATCCTTGGTACCAAGAAAAAAAAAAAAACCCTCCAAATAAACCTTGTCCTGAGTTGGTCTTTGGAAACCTTTGGCATATGAAAACCCAGATGCAGTTCATGCTTATTTTTTCACTCCTTCTGATTGTACTTGGCACTGTTTAAAAACCAAATTTAAAATGAAATATTTGTAAGTTTAAAAATTGAATTATGATATATACATGTATGAAAGTTAGACCAGGAAGAAGATGGCCAGTGTTGAACACTGCACTCAAGAGATAACAGATTGATTCCACTGTTCTTCCTACCTGCTCACTCCTGCCCTGCAAACAAAACACAAATATCCCATCACTCAGAAGTCGAACCATCATTGCTTATGTATGGGAGATGTCAAGATACAAGGACTGCCTGAATCAGAGCTACATGATTTAGCCAGAAAAGAGAAGAAATTGTCCTGCTTTAAAATTGTTCCTCATCCAAACAATCACCATGGAACATTTTTACCATGGCTATTAAATGTCAAAACAAAAATGAGTGAATTTGTCTTCTGCCTTTTGCAAAGTAGTATGTATTGAGAATTTTTCTTTAGTAACTCTTGCTGTTAGTTTCAATGTATTCATTAATGGAAAGGTCAAATAAAATTTGAAATAAGGAGAAAGGAAATAGAATAAATGTTTGAACAGTACTACAAAACGAAGAAAACAATGTCAGGAATAAAAAAGGGAGATTGATGCAACTCTGTAGAAATTGATTTATACAATTCCACTTTTGGAAAATACGAAGGATAATGAGTTGAAAATCACCAACATAATAATTTTCACAATTTTTATCAACATAAGGCAGTAAGTAAAATTGTCTCCATAGTATGAAGATTAAAATCCTCGCCATCCGTGCAATCATCACCTCACAACTTCAATTAATAAAATATTACCATTACAGTTTAATCCTGCAGGTGGACTTTCATCTGTTGCACTCCTTATTCTAGCTCTAAAAATAACTTTTTCCTAGATCATCATTTAGTCACCGATGTAAACTTAGTTTCTATGTTATGCCTGGAAGGGATATTGTACTCAGAGATAATTTCTATAAATAAACTAAATCACTTATTTATTATTTATAGAATCTTTTGGCAGATGGAAAAGCCATGGGCACTGGTTCTCGGCCTTTTGGCCAAGATCAAGTGAAAAGCCCTGGGGAGCAGAGACCTCTGCAGTGGCAGAAACCGGAAGAGAATCTTGATATTATCTATCTGTTTATCTATCTATCTAATCTGCCAAATAGCTTTTCCCCCATTGCTGGTAATTTATTTACATATATAGGCCTCTAACAATAGGTTATTATAATTTTGACTTTTCTTTCACACTTTTGTATCTGCATAACTTTCTTGTTCATTAGCTTTCTCATTGAAAATTGAATATGTTGAATATGGGGACAGTAATGATATGCATAGCAGAGAGACAAAGAACAACTACTCCAAGTTTCATTAGCTCTGTAATGAATTCAGGAGGGAGAGAAGGGGAAGGGAAAGTAAAAAGGACTATAGTGTGATATGTATGGTATATGTACCAATACCCTATGATGAATATATTTAATATGTATTACAAACATATTAATAATTTTTTAAAAAGCAGAATTTATTTAATTTAGAACAAACATCAGTAATCATGCCAATATTAGCCAACAGTCACCAACAGCAACTCTTGGTGTTATTAGACTGGATCTTAGCCAACTGTGCTTCTGGTATCATCTCTTGCCTTTTCCTAGTGAACTACATACTAGCCATTTTGACCAATTTACAGGTGCTCTTGTGTATTCAGACCTCCCTCCATGCTGTGAGTTCCACTTGGAACAATCCCATCCTGTTCTTCATAAATCTGCCTTTTCTCCTTTGTCTCCTCACAATCTAGGAGTCTGACCACATTTTCTAGAGTGGCTCCTCACCCTTTGATTTTCCTCTCAGCACTCTCTTAATTTTCCCGAAAGGACATAGTGAAGCTACAATTATTTTACTTATTTGCTTATTTACTTTCTTTTCGTTAGAATATAAGCACTCATTGCTCATTGCTCAGAAACCTTTTCTGTGCTATTTACCAATGGCCTATGAAGTCTTTAGAAATAGGAAGCATTTATAAATTTTTTTTGGGGGGGGAAGAAAGGAGAGAGGGAGGAAAAAATAGAAAGAAATAAGAAAGAGAAAGCAAGCTAGTTTTCATTATGCGTGAATCTTTGCCATTTTTTGCTAATCCATGAAAGTATTCCTAGACTCTGGTTCCAAACTTTTTTCACCATGATTTTTTTGGCATGGTAAATTGAACATTTCTTTATTCAATAACTGATTATAAAATAATATTGTCATTTTAAAGTCCTTTAAAGAGACTTCTTCAAACACTAATCATTAACACCAGGGGAGTGCTGCAGGTTTGTTTTAAATATCTATTTATTTTGCGGTAAGTATAATTTCACATGAAGTTGTAAGATAAATATGCAGGGATTCTGTATACCCTTTGTTCGGTTTTCTCAGTGGTAATATTTTGCATTATTCCAGTATAATTCCAGAATAAGGAAAACTCTTGTTTTTAACAAAATGACAGTGTTTTTTATTACTAATTCTTGTTTCCTCTCTATCTCTTTCTCATAATGACTTGAAGTAGTTAATAGAAAGGAAAACTATAGCACTATTATGTTAAAATAAATTACAAGGAGAAAACAAGGTATAAAGCAGGTAAAATATATATCAAATTTTGCAGCAGATTCAAAATATATATACTGGTCTTTTGCAAAGCCAAATGATTCTAATTCATTTATAAATAGACAAAAATTTTCTTACTTCATATAACAATAAAAAGTACTCAAAAGAAATAATTATTATTTTAGTAGACACTGTTTTTAATCACCTTCCTCAAGTTATAGTGAATGTGACAATAAGTAGAGAGCCACAAAGTGACTTATTAGTTATAAATGTACCTCCTAATTGATATTAGACTTTATCATGGATCATCAGGGCCACTTATATATAGTTAACACTCCATGCTAAATTTTCAAACTTCACCTAGTGTCTATGTGTTTTAATTTCCTATGGTCAATCATGGGGAATAGGCAGTATGCCAATAATTGCAGCTACTGAAAAACAGTCTGGTTCTATCTCTTCTATGCTTCTGTTCAGATTGTGTTAAATCTAACCATTGAATTGCTTTGAGCAATAAAATGTGAATGGAAGTACAGTGTCACATCCAACTGGAAGAATTTAATTGATGGTGCTCAACTACAAACTTCCTTCTTGCTGTCAATCTTAAATAAAACAAATTTCTCTGGGTATAGTAGTGGAGCAGCAGAAGTTTGGATGACATAAATTCTGTCCCTAAGGACAAGGCCTGCATTAATAAATGTAGTATGGTAAAATACAAGAAGCCAATAAACGTCAACATAGGGATATTGGTAAAATATTGTGAGAGTTTAGAGGAGGGTTAGGAAACACCAAGCTGAAAAAAAAGAGGATAATTTTGGGGAAGCCAAACTTTTCTCTGAATGTTTCATTCCACTTGTTGATCTAACTGCAATCAGGCTCTTCCCTGGATACTCACATATATTTCCTTGGAAATCTATTCAATTAGCAGCTGTTTAAAAGAAACCTTTTTTTCTGCATTGAGATTGAACTCAGGATCTTCTCACTGAACTACCCCTCCACACATTCTTTACTTTGAGATAGAGTCTTACAATTGCCCAGGCTGTGGTTTAACTTTCAGTCCTCCTGCCTCAGTCTCCCAGAGTGCTGGGATTAAAGGTGTGTGTCACTATGCCTGGTGCAGAGGCTGTTTGTTTTTATCCATATTAGGTTCTGCTTCTCTTACCCACTGTCATGCTATTCACTATCATCAATTCCTCTAGACTCTTCTCAGAGTTTCACACATGAATCCATTCCTCACGACCTGCCTTTAATATGCCCATTTGCAAAAGATGAGAAAGGACCAAGGGTGGGGAGAGGAAAGGGAAAAAGGAGGGAAGCAAACATAAAAAGAATTCAGATGTGTTATATACATGTGCCAATGCCTTGTAATGAAAGTAATCATTATGTACTTCAAACATGCCTTAAAGAATTTTTAAAAACTAAGATTAGTGCAATAATGAAGAAATAAATAGCCATTTTATATCTTATGTGCTCCAGGAGATAGCAATACTTAGTCCTTAATTGACTCCATAAATGTTTGATAAATGCATGAATAAAAAATATTGCTTTAAGGCTCTCCAAAACATTTTCAAATTCCTTAGTCAGTACATTCATGATAGCTCTTTGGTAGCAGCAAGATAGTTTCAATGAAGGTAAGCAGATTGAAAAAAAGGCATAAGATTCACACGTGGCAGAATCTGAAAAAAAAATCTGATTTACTGGCTTCAAGTCTATATCTCTTTTCATCATACAGATTTTAACAGATAATCCTTTCATTTATTTAATTGTATAAGGTAACTAGTTGGCTGAGAGTGGGCAAAGAATTAATTATTAATTTAAAATTATTTTATAAAATAAGTACATATGTAATCACATGCATTCAAAGTTCTGTTTTTTTACAACCATTAGCATAATGAATCAAAGGAAACTGCAAAGCCCTCTTAGCCAGAAAACGATGCCTTTGGTGTTGGTCTGCCCATCTGGTAGCTAATAATAATAAGGACAAGATGAATTTTATTTACTTATTATTTATTTATTTATTTATTTATTTTATTTTTTAAGGAAAATTATTTCTTTTTTTTTTACTGCTTAGTTAATACTTTTAATTACATTTGTAATTGCACAACTGCCACTATTCAGTGTTTTGTATAAAACCAGTTATAATGCACAAGACTTTCAAATGCAACAGTATGTATCAAACTACATATATATGCAAAATTTACAGGCCATTATGAAGCTTTATCTTAAAAATACCTTCATGAAAATAAATATTCAACTAGTTCTCTCAGCCTTAAAAAATATGATTAGAAATACATATTTTAATAAAAAAATCAATACAATGACTGATCAAATACTGATTACTCAGTTATTTTAAAGCTTAATAATCTGTACATGAGTGCACATTAGATAAAAGTCTGCGAATTATTAATCTAAAACTGCAATACTCTAATCCAATGAACAAGTCTGCTGACAGTTCCACTGGGTAATTAAGGAGGTAATTTAAGGAAAATTATTTCATTGTGCATCGTATGAGATGGCAAAAGAACCTACATTTTTGGTGACTTGTACAGATGAATCATAATCAGCTCTTTGCATTCTTTCAAAAGAGTTGATGTTAATCCAAAGATGAAAAATTTTATTTCACAATATTCCTCAAAGATCTGTGACCCACAGATATCTCTGCTTGTTTTTGCATGTGGAGACACCGCAGAATGTCCATTAGCCAGCATCCTCTTTTGCTACTTTCCTATAGTGCAGAACAGAATATTTCCACACTGGTTGTCTTCAGATAACTCAGTAAATCTTTCAGCTCATCTGTAAAGCTCTCCTAGACAGCCTGCCTCCCAGAGTGTGAAGAATGCATGACTACGGTGAGAACATGTCAGGATTTGATCAAGAAGGTGAATGCAGCTTGGTGCCTGGTTTGTATTTTAAGTCCAAAAGAGGTGGGGCAAAGCCATGATTCTGCAGACCTCTGCTTGGCTGACCATCAGACCACTTCTGAAGTGTCCAGGGTTTCACAGAATTCTCTCACCTTTTCAACTGGCTTCATTTCTACCTCATCTCAAGTCAAATAGCATTGTTCAGGGAAATTTTTAGATATATTGACTATTAATAAACTTTTTAAAAGTCAAGAAACTATAAAGATAAATAATATTTTCTGTAAATCTAACATAAACTTATTTAGAGTTAAAACCTAACATCCCTAGACTTAAGGGTATTCATAATCTTTAATGTGTCTGTACATTAAGATCCTTGGAATATTAATGATTGATTAGTATGGGCCACCCACAATACAGTAGGAAATGTTTATCAATATACAGTATGGGCATATTACTTTTCCATAAGAAAACTTGAATTTCAAAGCACATCAAGTTTCAAGGGCTTCAGGTAAGGGAGTATAGTACTATAAATATATATGAGTCTACATCTATATATACTCGAAAAAATTACTATGACATTAAATTTTAAAAACATTTTAAATTTTAAGTTATGACATAATCCCAGTAAGAACAAAAATGTGTGTGTACATACAGAGTGGTTTTACATACAGGAATGAAAATAATACAATTAGCAATATATACCATTTCATTGTATGTTCTATTTCATATTGTTGTAGAAGTCAGCATCTTCATATGTATGTACATAAAGTTTTCTTGAGCAGTGGTGTTATGCAGGGAAGGCATATGACAGGAAGATGTTACATAATATTCTTTCACTATGAGTAATACTATTTTTAATCTGCTACCATTAGTGAAAAATTTAGTGAGAACTGTATAAGGCAGATGTTGAAATATACTTATGTATTATTTGATTATTTCATTTAGTATCCCATTAAATTCTTGGAAATTTAATTTAATATACATTTTACCCTCTGAATTTTAAAAAGATGATTTAAAAACACAGGATCTCACACATGGTAAAAATTTCCATTTTTAACTACACAATATTATAAAACTGCTTAATCATTTTATGCTACATTAAAAAGATGTGCAGCTTTAAGTTCAATATATTGTATATGTATATTTAGTAAAACTTATGTATGAAGAAGTGTAATGCATACAGAGGAGCACTGATAAGAGGAGTCATGTGTCTGAGGCCTGGGGAGGGAAGTGCTGACTCATTGGCTCTGTCTATTGCCAGGGTGTGAATTCTTCCACCCTACCTGATTTTTAAACTGTGGACATGGTACCTGATAACAGGGTTGCAATAAGATGTGGGCAGTTTTTATCAAGATCCAGTGCAAGTCAGCTCTAAAACTTATCTACAGAAACTTTGATAACCCCAAATACAATAGAGCTAACTTTAAAGAAGAAATACAAATGCCTGTGCTGAAATACCTTGGACATATTCATTAAATTGAAAAAAAAAATGTACATCACAATAAAGGAATACAATAAAGGAAGTCTAAATTCATTATATTTTATAATATAGAAATAAAAATTTCAGACAAGAATTTTTATAAACAAAGAGGTGCCTTATGGAATATCATTACATTGGTTTGAAAATTTAAAATAGCAATGCAACAATCAGGAATTGTAAGAAGTGAGTAACACAATACAGTACAACACAATACAGTACAACTCAGGCCACAGATTCAGAGAAAGAGCAATCAGGTAGGCATCCATCCTTCCTTCCTTCCTTCCTTCCTTCCTTCCTTCCTTTCTTCCTCTCTTTTTGATTTTGTGAGACAGGGTCTTGTTATACAATTCATCCTGGCCTTGAACTCATTATGTAGGCCAGGCTGGCCTCGAACTCACTGTAATCCTCCTGCCTCAGCCTCCTGAGTGCTGGGATTACAGGTGTGCACCACCACGCCTGGCATCATTTAAAAAGCATTGTTTTGGAGTGCCAGTTTTTAGGCTACTTCTCATAAAGCTCTGAAAAAATGTTAGGTTCTCCATAATAAACATCAGGAGATTTATTATAGTAGAGTAATAGAGAAGAAATGTTTCAGGCTGCCCTACAACTGCCTCCAAGCACCAAGGAGCAGAGCTGCCCCCCACCCCCAGTGCCTAGGAGGTGAGCCTCTTGGGCTACTGTATCACTGCCCCTGTGCACCGAGGAGCAGAGTCCCCTAGCACCAAGAAGGTGAGCTGCCCAGGTGGCAACAGCACCCCACTACTACCACAGCTGTGCCAAGCCACTACCTGGATGCACATAACAGAGTTGCAGGGGTCATAAAGGACATTGTTCTGAGATCCAGAATATAGAGAAGTGAACAACAGAAAGAGGGCCTCTCTGAGACTCCTTAATGAAAATTGAAGCCCACTGGAAAAGTGAAGAAAATCTCTGCAATAAAGGCACACCAGACCACCTTAGTTGGGGGAGCAGTGGTGTGGACCAGATCAGCTTGGCTGCAAGCAGATTCCAGCCAGGCTCTGCCCCAAACCAAGAGGCTGAGCACATCAGCACAAGCCAAGGGCCTGCCTGGAAAAGAAGTGCACAGGCACACAATCAACAGCCAGAGGTCCACCCCAATACCATCAGTAAGTGTGCAAGACCCTAGCCAGAAGCTTGCTCACACAAGAGGAACTGAGGTGCACAGCCCCCAGCCAAAGGCCCTCCCAAAAAACAAGTACATAGGGACCCTAGCCAGAGGAACACCTAGATACCATTCCAAGTGTGCACAGGCCCCAGTCAGAAGCCTGCTCAGACAATAGGTCTGCTCAAGGATCCAGAAGGCAAGCTATCTGAACCCAGGAACTAGTGTACTGGCGAGCAGCAGAGAAAAGGCCACTCGGTGGTTTGCTGAGAATTTAAGACCACTGAGTGAGCAAAAAGTTGCCTCAACAAAGGCACAGCAGGCTGCATCTGTTGAAATGAGAAGACATGTAAACAAGTCTCAAAATGAGACTTCCAGATCACCTAAGGCAAGCCCAAAGGGAAATGAGATGGAACAATCTGATACTCAACAACCTGGACTCCCTGAACTGGTAACAAAAGAGGATCTGGAAAAACTGAAATCAGAAATAATTTCTCACATAACAGCAGAGATTGTGCCTATAGGGCAAGATGTGATTAATAAGTCTAGAGCAGGCAAAATTTAAAAAAAACAGAGGATCTGAGGAACATGATGGATTCCCAGCATAGGAAACAAATGGAATCCATAAAACAGCTGCAAAGAGATTTCCAGGAGATTAAAAACTTCATTGAAAGTCTATGCAGCAGAATGAGCCAATGTGAGGACAGAATTTCAGATTAAAAGATAAGATTGCAATTAGTGACCAAGAAAAGAAAAATTTATTTAAAATAGTAAGGGACCATGAGAAATCCACCCAGCAGCTGCTAGATGATGCAAAGAAAAATAACATAAGACTGATCAGAGTCAAGGAAGAAATAAGAGAGAGTGTGGACAATGTAAAAAAAAACTGTTCACAGAAGTGATGGCAGGGGAAAATAACTTGACATACAGATAAATGAGGCATATAGGGAAGAAAACCCTACACATAGGCATATAATTGTTAAGATTCCAGAAACCAAACAGAAGAACAAAATTCTACAAGCACCTAGAGAAAAGAAACAAATCACATACAAAGGAAAGCCCATCAAAATCACAGCAGACTTCTCAGCACAAACCCAGAAGGCAAGAAGAACATGGAGTGATTTATTTCAAGCCATAAAGGAAAAGAACCTCCAAACCAGATTGATGTACCCTGAAAAACTATCTTTCAAAATTGATGGAGAAATAAGATACTTTCATGACAAAGAGGACCTCAGGAACTTCATGAATACAAAATCAGCACTCCAAAAAGTTTTAGACAATATGCTAGGAAAAGACAACAAAGATCACAACCCCAGGAAGCCCAGAAGAATGAATCCATTAGCAATGATAAGAAATTAAATGCAAAGGAGGAAGATCCAACACAAAGAAAAAGTCATGACAAGGATAAGTCAATACGTTTCAGTTATAACCATCAATGTTAATGGTCTCAATTCACCAATCAAAAAAAAATAGATGGCAGAATGGGTCAAGAAGCAAGATCCAACAATATACTGCATACAAGAATCACAATAAATTCAAAGAGAAACTCATAGACTGAAAGTTAAAAGGTGGACAACAATACTCCACACAAGAGGAACCCCCGAAAAAGCAGGAGTAGCTATTGCTTTTGCAGATCAAGTGGATTTCAAACCAACACTGATTAAGAGAGACAAAGAAGGACAATACGTCCTTGTAAAGGGAACAATCCATGAGGAAGGGAAGACAATTGTAAATATATATGTACCAAACACAAGAGTGCCCAACTATATAAAACAAATACTAACAGACAGGAAAAATCAAATAAGCATTAATACAATATTAGTGGGGGACCTCAATACCCCACTGTCACAAATAGATAGATCAACTAGATAAAAAATAAACAACAAAATACTAGAACTCAATCGAACTCTTGAACAAATGAACTTAACAGATGTTTACAGAGTGTTCCACCCCACAAAATCAGAATACACATTCTTTTCAGCTGCACACAAGTCATTCTCCAAAATAGACAACATACTCACTCAGAGAACATATTTAAGTAAGTGTAGAGGAACTGAAGTTATTCCCTGTATATTATCAGACCTTAGTGCAATGAAATTGGAGATCAATAGCAAAAGAAACTGCAAGAATTTCATAAACACATGCAAACTGAACAACACACTTCTGAATAACCAATGGGTCACAGAGGAAATTAAAAAGAAACCAGACAGTTCCTACAGTTAAATGACAATGACAATATAACATATTGGAATCTACAGGACACAATGAAAGAAGTCTTATGAGGGAAATTCATAGAAGTGAATACTCACATTAGGAAAACAGAGCGAGCTCAATTACACAACCTGATGCTAAAATTCAAGCTTCCAGAAAAACAAGAGCAGCACAAACCCAAAGCTCATACAAGGGAGGAAATTATAAAGATCAGAGGAGAAATCAATGCAATGGAGGCTAAGAGAAAAAGAAGAGAACAATAGAAAAAAATCAATGAAGCCAAGAGTTGGTTCTTCAAAAGAATAAACAAAATTGACAAACCCTTAGCCAACCTTATCAGAAAAAGGAAAAAAAAAGTCCAAATCCATGCAATTAGGAAAGAAAAGGGTGAAATTACAATGGACCCAGCAGATATCCAGAGGATCATCAATACCGACTTCAAGAACCTATACACCAATGAGGTGGAAAATACAAAAGAAATGGACAGATTCCTAGATACATGTGAATTATCAAATTTGAATGAAGATGATCTAAAAATTCTAAACAACCCAACATCAATCAATGAAATTGAAAACATAATTAAAAATTTACCATTTAAGAAAAGCCCAGACCCTGATGAATTCTACAAGACATTTAGAGAGGAACTGCTGCCACTACTGTTTAGACTAGTCAATGAAATTGAAAGGGAAGCAATACTCCCGAATTCATTCCTGGAAGCAAGCATCACCTTGATCCCCAAAACAGAGAAAGACCCAACCAAAAAAGAGAACTATAGGCCAAACTCACTAATGAACATAGATGCAAAAAGCCTTAATAAGATACTGTCAAAAAAGAATACAGAAGATCATCAAGAAGTTCATACATGCTGACCAAGTGGGATTCATCCCAGGGATGCAGGGATGGTTCAACATACGCAAATCAATCAGTGTAATACACCATATTAATAGAACCAAGGAGAAAAACCATATGATCATCTCAATAGATGCAAAAAAAGCATTTGACAAAATCCAACATGCATTTAAGATAAAAACTCTCCAAAAAATTGGAATAGATGGTCTCTTCCTCAATCTGATAAAAGCCATCTATAAAACAACCAACAGCCAATATCAAACTAAATGGTCAAAAACTGAAATCCTTCACACTAAAATTAGGAATAAGACAAAGATGTCCACTATCACCACTCCTGTTCAATATAGTTTTGGAAACATCAGGCATGGCAATTAGACAAGAGAAAGAAATCAAAGGAATAAAGATAGGAAATGAAGAAGTCAAGTTGTCACTATTTGCAGATGGCAAGATACTCCATATAGAAGACCCCACAAACTCCACCAAAAGTCTTCTAAAATTAATAGCCAAATTCAGTAAAATAGCTGGATACAAGGTCAACACACAAAAATCAATAGCTTTTCTGTACAAGAACAACAGACTCACTGAGAAAAAATGGGCAAATAATTCTTTTCACAATAGCATCCAAAAAACTGAAATACTTAGGAATCAACCTAATGAAAGAAATCAAAGACCTCTTGTCTAAAAACTATAGCACTCTGAAAAGAGAGATTGAAGATAATATCAGAAATGGAAAGACATCCCTTGTTCATGGGTAGGAAGAATCAACATAGTGAAAATGGCCATACTTCCAAAACTGCTATATAGATTCAATGCAATCCCAATTGAAAGCCCAGCAGTGTACCTCACAGACATGGCAAAAACAATCCAAAATTCATTTGGAACAAGAGACCTAGAATAGCAAAAGGCTATAATGACAAGGTAGGGGGTATCGCACTTGAAACTATACTACAAAGCTACTGTGATAAAAACAGCATGGTACTGGCAAAGAAACAGGCCTGATGAGGAGTGGAACAGATTAGAAGATGCAGAAACAACTCCAGACACACTCAGCGATGATCTTTGACAAAGGAGCACCCTCAGTGGAGGAAAGATAGCCACTTTAACAAATGGGGCTGGAAAAATTGGGATTCAAGGTGCCAAAGATTAAAACTAGACCTATATCTCTCACCATGCACTAAACTAAAATCAAAATGGAATAAAGATCTAAATATTAAAACAGAAATGCTGAACTGACTGGAACAGAGGTTAGGTAGAACTCTTGAAGACATTGGTGTAGGAAAAGATTTTATGAACAAAACCTCAGTTACCCGTGAACTAGCACAAACAATCAACAAGTGGGATCTCTTAAGCTTCACAGCAAGCGAAACTACAGTGTGAAGAGACAACCTACAATGTGGGAAAAAAATCTTCACCTGCTGCTCCTCAGGCAAAGATCTACTATCTAAAATCTATAAAGACCATAAAAAAATCAGACCCCCCAAATTTAAAGACCCAATCCAAAAATGGACATCTGAAATGAACAGACATTTCTCAAAGAAGTAGAAATAGCAAATAAACATATGAAAAAATGTTCAAGATCACTGGTCATTCAAGAGATGCAAATGAAAACAAAGCTGAGATTCCACCTCACTCCAGAAAGAATGGCTGCTATCATGAAATCAACCAATAACAAATGCTGGCAGGGCTGTGGGGAAAGAGGAACCCTGCTCCACTTTTGGTGGGAGTGTAGACTGGTACAACCACTGTGGAAATCAGTATGGAGATAGCTCAAAGAACTAGGACTGGAAGTCCCATTTGACCCAGCTATCCCCCTGCTGGATATCTTCCCCAAAGAATTAAAAGTTTAGCTCAGTGGTTCTGCTGCCTGGTAATTTAGCTCAGAGGGTTCCCTGCCTGCCTCACAAGCACAAGGTCCCAAGTTCAATCCCTGGTACCAAAAAAAGAATTAAAAGAATCATACTACAGTGGTATATGTGCACCCATATTCATAGCAGCACAGTTTCTAATAGCTAAAACTTGGAAGAAACCCAATTGCCCATCAAATGGAGACTGGATAAAGAAAATGTGGTTTTTCAAAAATAAAATGGAGTACTACTCAGCCATAAAAATGAGAAATTAGAGATATTTATCGCTAAATGCATGCACAGGCAATACTCTTAAGTGAAATAAATAGGACACACATGTGTAAATACCAAACAGTTTCTCTAGTGTGAGAAACTGAAAGTATAAATAATGACTAAAATGTATAATAGATAATGTGAAATAGGAAGAAAAGGGGCAAAAGGGAAGGAGAAGTGGGAGGGGTAGGGGAAAGGAAAGAAGGGAATGGAATTAATAGGAAAAAATGGAAACAAAGTCTTTGTAAATAGGGAGGGATGGAGGGGTTGAAGGGAGGGCAGGGAAATGGGGAAAAAGAAGAACCAAGAAAGATTATGTAAAGGTGCAAGTTGCCAATGATGAATGTCATTATACTATATACCTAAAATGTACCAATAAAGTTAATTTTATTTTTTTATTTCTTTTTTTTTTTTCTTAAATTCTTTTATTGGTATATTTTAGGTATACAATATCTTTACGTTTATCATTGGGTGCTTGTACCTGCACATGATGTATCTTGGTTCTTATTTTTTCCCCATTACCTATGCGCCCTTCACCCCTCCACACTTCCCTATTTACATACTTCATTTCCATTTTTTTTCTTTTCTCATAAATTTTCCTTCCCATTCTTTCCTTTCCCCATCTCCTCCCAATAAAGTTAATTTAAAAAAAAAAAAAAGAAATGCTGACGGGCACATAATCTATTTAAGGTAAAGATGGAGTTGCTTAGATCTTCAAAATAATGTAGGTAGAGTTGTGACTTTTAGAATTCGCATGTGTTTTTAAAGGAATCGGTATATAAGTTTTAATCAGATCCATAAAACATAATGCTCTTATTCCAAAATTATTAAATGATAGAATTAGTGTGTATAGTAATTTAGATATGAAATATACTAAGGAATAGTTACACAACAAAAGTTGCCTTTAGGTGTCAGCCTGCCTGGGCCAGGTATCCCCAGACAGTTAGTGAAATATCATCCTGGATGTTTCTGCAATGAATTTCTGGATGACATTTGAATCTATATTTTGTATAAGTCAGTATTTTTCCATAAATCAGTATTTTGAATAAAGCAGATTGACCCCCTAAATGAGTTGAAGGACAAATTAGTATAAAAGGATTGAATAATGAGGAATTCTTTCTGCTGTACTGTTTTCTACCAGAGACATTGGTTTTTCCTCCCTTTAGACCTGGCTGAAAGATTGGTTCTTCTGGAGCCTGGAGTCTTCAGGTCTTCAGAACTACACCATCAGCTTGTGGACTTCAGGTTGAGAATTATCACCTTATCAGCAAAGGCTTCATAGAAAATAGGGCTTTTAAGTCCCTGAAAGGCCTAGAGGAAAACACAGATTGTGCTTTTCCTGAGTCACAGGACAATTCCTATGTTGGTCTTTGACTGTGTCACTACTGTGCCACTATTTGACTCTTTTTTCTCTGGATAACATGATTAATAATTAAATATTAATAATAATTAACTAATTGTGTTTGAAGAAAATCAATGCAAAATATTAAAATAAAGATGAAATCTAAAGTTCTTCCTATGACTTTCAAAGGCCTCCAAGATCAACCTTCCACCGTCTTTAGCTCTTTACTTCATGTGTTCTTCTTATCATCCTCCTGTTCTTTCCACTCCAGCTCGATGGGTGTCCTTATTCCCTGAGCCTAAGGGATATGCTGCTGCTTCAGGATCTTGGCATATTACCAACTATCCATAGGTCAGATATTTGACCTTTCCATAGATAACCACAAAAGAAACCCTCGTGGATGTTTCTTTAAGCTATTATTCAAATGTCCCTGTTTCAGTAAGGCCTGGCCCTGAATCCTCTTTTAAATATTACAATAGATTAACTAGGAGCCAGCCTGTTTCATTTCTCTTTTTTCTCCCATTAAGTTTATTGGTACATTTTAGGTATAAAATACAGTTACATTCATCATTGGGATCTTGTACCATTACATGAGTCTCTTGGTTCTTATTTTTTCCCCATTCCCCTGCCCTCCCTTCACCTCCTCCACCCTTCCCTATTTGCAAAGACCTTGTTTCCATTTTTTTCCTTTTCTCATATTTATTCTTTTCCCTTCTTTCCTATCCCCTACCCCTTCCACTTCCCCTGCTCCTTTAAACCTTTTCTTCCTATTACACGATATCAATTATATATTTTTTAAATTACAATATCAAGATCTAGGAGACATTACCACAGATTTTACAGAATTTAAAAGGATATAGAAAGCATATTACAAAAATGTTTTTTGAAATAAATTTGACAACTTCTAAGAAGTACCTTGGAAGACAAATTAATGAAACTAACTCTGGAGGAAATAGAAAATTTGAATAGCACCTATTAAAGAAAGTATATTCCTAGCTTGAAAACCTACCTATATGACAACAGCAGGCTCATATACATTTTAATTGATAAATTATATCAAACAATTAAAGCAGAAAAAAGAAGGAACACTTCTTCCCTCATTTTAGGAAATCAACATTGTACTAATCCTAAAACTGGATAAAGATAATAGGAGAAAAAAGTATGAACATAGATAGAAATTTGTTTAACAAAACAAACTATCAGAAGTCAGATTTGGCAGGATGTAGAAAGTGGTTTTGTCATAGGGATGGCAGTGTTGGTTCAGCATTGGAGGATCCACCCCCAAAAGTCATCATTTGAACAGAGGAAAGGAAAAAGCCTTATGATCCTGTCACTAGTTGGAGAAAAAGTATTGGACTAAATTCTACAGCTGTTCATGGTAAAAGCTATGAGGAGACTAGAAGTAGAACAGAACCTTCTCAACAGATTAAAAACATGTACCCCATACTTCCAGCGAGAACGCCTTATATGAATGGAGAAGATACAATGCTTTCTCCTTAAGGTGGGGAACAAGGGCAGATATGCTTACTCTTTATCTGTCCATTAAACTTTGAAACCTAGGCCCAACCAAAATAGTCTGGCAATAAAATGACACAATTAGGATAGGATTGGCAAGGTAGCAAAATCTTTATATGTAGATGAAATGATCATCTACAGAGAAAATACTAAGACATCTCTAGGAGCCCCTAGAACTAGTATTTGAATTTAGCAGGATTAGAAAACACAAGGTATATATAAAAATTCAGGTCTGTGTATACTTGCTATAAATGAAGAACTAGATATTGAAATTTTAAAGTTATGTAGGAGTACAAAGGACCTAGAAAAGCCAAAAACAAAAACAAAAACAGTGTTGGAAGACATTTAGCACCCAATTTTAGGACATCTTCTAAAGCTACAGTAATCAAGGCAGTGTTGGTGTAAGGAAAGACATATAGATCATTGGAATAAAACAGAGAATCTAGAAATAGAAGCATACATATATGGTCCACTGACTTTTGAAAGATTATTTAACATTAGCATTTTACAGAATATAAACTCAATTCAAGAGCCGAGGAAGAGATAGTGTTTTCAGCAAACGGCACTAGAACACCTGGTATCTGTATATAAAAAATTAACCTCAACCCTTTATTTCCATACATGAAAATAACTTGAAGGGATCTATGAACATAAATATGAAAGCCTAAAAGTATAAAACTTTAAGAAGAAATTATAAGGGAAAATGTTTATGAATTCAGGGTAGGCAAGAGCTACCTAAGATACAGAAAACATGATGTATAAAAGAAAAAAATTGATAAATGGGGCTGCATCAAAATTTGGAACTTTAAATGACATCATTAAAATGAAAAGTAGTCCTTAAACAGACCGTATTTATGACCAGAATATATAAAGAACTCTTACAGTTCATTAATAGACAACTCAATTAAAAAGCAGACATAAGAAGATGATAAATAACCAGTATAGCACAAGGAAAGGTGTACAACTCTAGAATCAGAAAAATACTAATCAGTACAATAACAAGATTGAATTATGCACTCATTAGGGAGATGAAGTTAAAAGTTTTAAAAGCCTTGTCATGACTTTTTCTTTTTGTTGGATTCTCCCCCTATGCATTTAATTTGTCACACCCAATGGATTCATTCTGCTGGGTTTCCTGGGGTTGTTATCCTCATTGTCTTTTCCTAGGATATTGTCTAAAATTTTTGGAGTGCCATTTTAGTATTCATGAAGTTCCTGAGGTGCTCTTTATCATGAAAGTATCTTATTTCTCCATCAGTTTTGAAAGAGTTTTGCAGAGTACATCAATCTGGGTTGGAGGCTATTTTCCTTTGGGGCTTGAAATACTTCACTCCAAGCTCTTCTTGCCTTGAGAAGTCTGCTGTGATTCTAATGGGCTTTCCTTTGTATGTGATTTGTTTCTTTTCTCTCACTGCTTGTAGAATTTTGTTCTTCCTGTTGGATTTCTGGAATCCTAACTATGATATGCCTATGTGTAGATTTTTTTTGATCAAGGCTATTTGGATTCCTATATCCCTCACTTATCTGTGTTTCAAGTTCTTTTCCCCTGCTTGGAAAGTTTTCTGCCATCACTTCTGTGAACAGTTTTTTTATGTCATCTGCACGCTCTCCTCTCTCTTCATTGACTCCAATCATTCTTATGTTATTCTTCTTTGCATTGTCTAGCAGCTGCTAGATTGATTTGTCATGTTCCCTTACAATTTTGAAGCAATTTTTCTTTTCCTAGTCACTAATTGCAATCTTATCTTCTATATCTGAAATTCTATCCTCACATTGGTTCATTCTGCTGCACAGACTTTAGATGGAGTTTGTTTGGTTTTTTTTTTGATACCGGAGATCGAACTCAGGTCCTTGTGCTTGCGCAACAGTTGGTGAAACCACTGAGCTAAATCCCCAGCCCTAACATCTTTCTCTTCTTCTTTTTTTTTTTTTTTTTTTTTTTTGGTACCAGGGATTGAACTCGGGACCTTGTGCTCTCACAGCAGGTGCCAGAACCACTGAGCTAAATCCTTGGCCCTCAATGGAGTTTTTAATCTCCTGGAAATCTGTTTGCATCATGTTCCTCAGATCCTTTATTTTTTTAATGTGTCCTCTCTAGATTTATTAATCATGTCTTGCACCATGAGCACAATGTTTGCTGTTATCTGAGTAATTATTTCTGATTTCATTTTTCCCAGATCCTCTTTTATTGCCAGTTCAGAGAGTCCAGGTGGTTAAGTATCAGACTGTTCCATCTCATTTCCCTTTGGAGTTGCTATAGGTGATCCAGAAGTCTATTTTTGAGGCTTGTTCACATGTCTTCTCATTTCCACAGTTGGCGGGGGTACTTCTGGCACCCACATGGCTCAGCTTCTCTGCCCTAGGAGCATGGGATGGCGGCAGGGGAGCTTCCTTCCAGTATAGCCTGTTTCATTTCAATCTACCACTTATACTTTCCATTATTTTAAGTGCTCTGTTTTTCTCTTCAACAATTATCAGATTTTTATAAAACTGTATATTGAAAAAAATATATATGTACGCATATATTCCATTTTGTCCCTCCTTCACTTAACTATATCTCCCTAATACCAGGGAGTATACTAGTTTCCTTTCATTGCCAATAATGGTGCCTGACACACTTAGAAGTGTTTAATAAATATGAAATGAATGAGTCCTCCCTCTGGTAGATGTGCATTATGTTGAAAGAAATGATAGGCCAAATCTTTCAGTATGTAAATGCATAAGTAAACTGTAGTACATTCATATAAAGGAATTATATTCAGTGCTAAAAAATACTGAGCTATCAGCAATGAAAAGAAACAAAGGAAACTTCAATCCCTATAAGTTAAAAAAAAAATCTGAAAATGCTACATACTATATGAACACAATCATATAATATTCCCATAAAGGGGAAAAAAAACATAAGAATATACCAGGGGTTAAATGGGATATAGTGATAAGTAGGCAAAGCACAGAGAATATTTTTAGGACACAACAATTCTGTATAGTAGCATAAGAGGGATACATGTCATCGTAAATAGTGTGATCCAAAAATACAGTGAACGTTTAAATTATGTTTTAAAAATATTACAGTGAAGATGCATTGCATTAGTTCCCTTTAAGATATTCCTCCTTGCCTGAAACACACTTATCCCATCATTCTTTCTGGAATGTCTGGAAGTTCTGGAAGTCCTCTTTCATGAATGTCTCCGATGGCTGCCTCAATGTCGTGAATTAGTTCCGAACATTTATATTTCATTATCATCTTGGCGTTGAGGAAGAGTCAGAAATTGCAGGTTGTCATAGTTGAAGAAAGTGGCTGAGGACACACCTCGGTATTTTTATGAGCCCATCTTTCTGTTCGATGGCACTTGGAAGCAGCTTTCACCAGGCTTTGCTCACACCTCATAAAGTATTTAGGAAAGAGCACTTCCAGAATTGCTTCAGAAAGTAGCAAAGAGGTTAGGATAAGTGGGTTAGAAGCAAAGGAAAATTGTCTTTTACTGTAATTTTTTTAAATTTAAAAATTCACTCTATATTTTGATCACATCCTATAAATAAAATTAGATAACTAAAATGTACAGTTTAAACAAGATGTTTGTCTTTTCTTTACAACTACATTATCTTTAAAAATCTGTAAGAATTTGGTGGTTTATAAAAGCAGAAATAAATTTTTCTCAGTTCAGTAAAATATTTATACAGCTTTGAGCATCCCTAATCTGAAAATCTGAGACCCAAAACTTTTGGGGCACCATTATAATGCTCAAAAGATTTTAGATTTAAGAGCATTCTGGTTTATATCCCTATGTAAAACTTATGCAAATATTCCAAAGATCTGAAAAATCTTCAAAATCTGAAATTATTCTGGACCTCAGCCATTTGGATAGTGTATAATCAAGCTGTAGAATTTTTTTAAAAATTAACAGAAATTACTGGCGTAATTGAATGAATGCAAACAGCATCCATTTTTATTGTTTTAGTCGCTTTCTTGTCTCTGAGACACAAAACCTGACAGCTGCAATTTAAAGAAGGAGAAGAGAGGTTTATTTAGTAACCAGTTTGTAACTCCCAGGCAGGAAGAGGATGGCAGAAGGGTCAGGTGGAAGAGAGCTGCTCACACCATGGCAGTCCAGAAGCATAGAGAAAGGAGGAGCTGGGAAGGAGATACCAACCTGGACGACACCTACCCCCCATTTCCGGCTTCCTGTAACTAGGCCTCACCTCACAACAGCACCGAACACCCTCAAAAGCCCTGCCTTGACCACATGAGAGTTTTGGGGGGACATTCCAGATCCAAACCACAGTATCCATATATTCCCTATTAAAAATGTATAGTGGACGGGGGGAGGATTTAGCTCAATGGTTCCAACGCCTGCTTTTCAAGTGCAAGGTCCTGAGTTTGATCCCTGGTACCAAAAAAAAAAAAAAAAAAAGTACAGTGGGCATCTTCTGTAGCTATACTGTTGCTAGATAATACACTAAAATTGAAGAAAATAATATGAACTCTTGCCATAAAGAAGACATAATTTGGCTGCTTGATAGAGGCACTTTGAAAGGATTAGTGGCAACACATATGGTAATAAAGATAAAACAAGTGTTAAGTGTTAAATGAGCATTGTTGCTATTGTGTAACTTTAAATATTGAAAAAAGAGTCTCTTCCTACATGCCTTGCTTTAAGTCCTTGAGAAAATTGACCCCACCATTTAGATAAAGTGCCAGCCTTTTATTTGGAAGACAAGAGCGCAGAAAAGTATGATTTTAAAAATAGGAGAGTTTAGTAAGAAAATATGAAACTGTGATCTGAAGCATCACTATAGTAGCTGCTTCTTCAAGGCAGTCCTTGAAGACTGCAGACTGCCAGTACATTTGTTCAACAGCACAGCACAAGTAGCATCCCTACAAGGCTTCTGAGATAGAGCTACCCTGCAGCAGGCTCTATAGGGAATAGAAGAAACGTACAATTTATTTCCTGTTTCCCATTGGTCAAGATTCACCTCATAAGGAGCCATCCTCCCACATTCCTGGGCTGAATCTTTTTGCCTATCAGAGCTAGCTCAATTCCTACTATCCCAAACTCCTAGGAATGTACTTCAACCATACCTTCAAGAAATGGATGCCTAGCAGGGCATGGTGGAGCAGGTTTGTAATCCCAGTGCTCAGGAGGCTGAGGCAGGATGATGAGGGTGAGTTCGAGGCCAGCCTGGGCTATATAGTGAGTTTAAGACCAGGCTGAGCTACACAGAGAGAGCTTGTGTCAAACAACAAAAATAACAACAACCAAAATAATAATACAAAAGAAACGGATGTCTAGGTGTGGCTTTCCAACTAAGAGAAAAAGGAATAAAAATGTCCCATCTTTCCTGTATTCAATTTTGTAAACTTTTAGTTTTTACAGATCATTTAAAGAAAATGAGTTTTGGAAACTATTCTTTTTTGTTAAAGTCTGCCATCAAGCGGCCACTTTGAAAAATACATTTTTGAACAGATTTTTCTTAAGCATTTAAATCTTGCTAGACGGTTATACAATGTGCAATGTGAAACTTCAACATTGCCCTAATTTAATCAATGTAAACACTCCATTTTTACTAATACTGTTGTCATACAAGGTATACCAGATAAGTCATTTATCCCTCACTAGTGCCCTTCAAGATAGAAACACAAAAAATCTCTATGTTCTGTAAGTAAGATGTCCCTCAATTCTCACAGAGTACTGACTCAGTCCCTTGACAGGAATCTTAGATTCCAGATTGATCTCTACTGTCAACTAGTTATATCTTCATAGTATCATATGACTATGATATGATAGAGTTGGATTTTAAACCCAGTCCAATAAGACACTGAGACTACATACATTAGGACTTAAACATTTTCCATACTTTGATGTTGATTGGTATTTTTGTATATTAAAGATATTTGTCAAATAACTAAAAATATATAAACTTCACTTTGTGCTAAGTTGATATAAAAAGAATAAAGTAAGTTCTCACCTTAAATGTGTTCCGTTCCAGAATGTTCATAAGTCAGATTTGTTTGCAAGTTCAACAAAGTGAGTCTTATACACCTTTGACACAAATATACAATTTAAAGCATAAAAAACCACACACACAAATACTGTAATTGAACATTTTTTACTTTTACAGTTACCTTAAAATGGTGGTGCAGTACAGTACAATAAATGGTATTTAGAGGATTGTATGGAATGAAATGAGAAGAAAGTTATGAACTGGAGGAGGAAGGTTAGGGGGAGATGGTAGAGCCATGTGTATCATCTTTTCACCTTGGTCCAAAGTCAATCATTTTCACTTTTGTTCCCATGGTTATTGCTTTGGGCCTCCTAGCAAACCCCTCCACATCACCACTACTTTTTCTCTCACTTCTGGACATCCTGGGCTCTGATTGAGCACTGCCCTACTGTAAATGATCACACCTTACAGTCAGCACACAACGGCACCACTGTGACAGTGTCCGGCAGACACTAAGCTACCTCCATGATTTGTTCATAATTCTACAAATGTTCATAATTCGATGTCCATTTGTATCTGTGAAAGTTCACAACTCGAATGTTGGGAAGTCTAGCACTTACTGCAGTAGAACTGGTATTACTATAGTGTTAACAGTGAAAGGACAAATACTATCATCTTAAAATTTTCAAGGACTTTTAAAAAATCTTGCAAGCAAACTACAACAAAATAAAAAACAATACCTACTGTAAATGTGTAACAATAAATATTTATAATGTGCTTGAGTCCTGAATACAGTGGACTCTAGACACTGTATCGGTTCCTGAGGGCTGGTTTTAACTCAAGTTGGTTGTAAGTCAATACAGCTGTGATGTGGATGTTTACCTGGTTACACACTATTGATAACAAGAGGCAGATGACTCTTCCATTGACCTAATTAACCCAAGTTGTTTGTCTGACCAGTCATAACTTGAGTTTCCACTGTATGTACTGAAATGAGGTGAGAGATTATTATCACTATATAAAGTAGTATTATTAGTTTTATGTAATGGCATTTTGTAGTGATAAATTATGCTTAAGGATAATTACTAGTTGTTAAAAATCATACTTTGGTCCCAAAGTATAAGCTGAAGGCAGAATGCTAAAATTGCTGTGCTTGGGATTTAAGTTGATGTGGTGCTAAAGAGACTCATACCCGCTGTTTGTCCCTCTGCTTTCATTCAGTATTCACTGCAATGTGCTGTGACTGTCTCCATCCATTGGGAAACAGAGCTTCACAGCTTCAGGGAGAGAATGCTTTGGGAAATTCAGGGAGGGAGAAATTTAGTAATAATATACCTCATAATCATTCACTTATGAAGCTAACTTCCTAGGAGAGCAGACAGTGTATCCACATGTAAGCAAATAAGTGCCATAGCCAGGTAGTAACTGCAGCACTGAAAAAGAATGCAAGCAAAATAATAGTGAATCACTATTTGGGAGGCAAGACTAAACATGAAAATTAGGTAGAGGATTTCTGAGAAAAGCGGGCATCTAGCCAAAGGCTTAAATGGTAAGAATGAATGAAGCATACCAACACCAGAGGGAGAGATTGAGCCAGAGAGAAAGTGAAAAGATTCCAGGGGAAGATCTATCTGGAAAAATTTGGCTTTTAAAAAAGCAGAATAATTGGATGAAAGAATCAAGAGAGGGAGAAGTTAGTTTGATATGAAACTTTTCTGTTTCTTTTAAAATTATGAAATATTTGTGTTTTATTGGTCACTTGATAAATTATTTTAAGAATTTTGGTGCTTAAAAATTACACTGGACTATTATTTATTAAAGATGATGTAGAATCGTGTATCACAAATTACTTCTCAAACTTAAAAGTACTAGTATTCCATAAAAATACAATTTCTTATTTAGGAGAGACTGATAATTCAGGGGGCTGAGGGATCTGTTTTTCTAACAAACTCCTACTTGAAGCTAATGCTGCTATTTTGTGAACCAGCTTGATAACCAATAAGTAGAGTGCAGTGTTTCTTAATCTTTTATGTGCACATGTTAAAAGTGAAGATTTGATTCTCTGAGATGCAGACATATATTTTAGCCACAATTTCAGGTATTTCTGATGGGAATAGCATATAAATTGATGTAGAAATCCTGGGATAGAAAAAAATTACTAATATTCAAATTTGCCTTTTCTCTAACTCTCTAATTTTCATTGTCACACAAATTGATAGTAAATGTGGAAAAAATCATTGGTCCTTAGAGTGAATGTTCATCAGGATAAAGTTTATTGAAAATTTCATCAATAAATATTGTGGTGGGTGGCTCTTCCAGAAACTACAATATAGAGACAAATATCCCCAAAGTACTTCAGAGTTGATAGGGACATACATTATCAAAGCAGACTCATGAGCTACACTAAATGTATACAGGTTACATAGTATGCTTCCTAAACTTGAGTATTCTCATCGATAAAATTGAGATTATCCATATTCCACAAATTTAAATGATCTAAGAAAATTAATCAGCCTTATATACAGTACATAAAGAAAATGAAAAGTATTGAATCTTTGGATATTGGTTATTCGAAGACACTAAAAATTATTGTTAAATTTGTTAAATGAGATAATAGCATACCAGACAGTAAATATAAGTGACCATTATGAATTAAACATACTTGTTGACTATTTATAAATGAAAAGACATATCTGTCACCTCAAGGTACCTTCCACATGGGTAAAGAGAAACACCTAAATCTAGCCAACTCTAGTCACCACTTACAGGCTGAAATGTGTTCCCTCAAAATTCATACGTGGTGTGGCCAAAAAATATGATAAATGTTTATAGTTTTAAAATGTGTCACAGTAAAGACATATTGCCATTTATCTTCCTCAGAATACTCCCTTCTGTTTCATGCACAGGTATGCTATCATTTTTGCCACTTTCTGAAGCAGTTTTGGAAGTCTTTCGTGTCTTTACTTGTACTGTTATAGCTGCCTAGATGTCCCAAATCCATTCAGAATTCCTGATCATTTTGACTTTGGCAAAGAAACAAGTTACCCGGTGCTAGATCAAGTGAATAAACTGGATAAGGACACACCACAAATATTTTTATGAGCCTCTGTTTCCATTGGGTAGCACTTAGCACCTGCATTCATTGTATTTTTTATCACATAGCATACAAATATAAAAGTGGACTTCCAGAAATGGTTCAGAAAGTGGCAAGAATGATGAGATAATTATGTTAGAGGCAAATTGAAGTATTTAGAAGGGGATTAATGGTAATATGGCTTTTATTGTAATTTTTAAAAATTTAAACACTTACCATATGATCTTGATCCCTACTTGTATGTTGAAGCCTTAAGGGCCAATGGAATTGCATTTGGAGATACTGCTTTTAGAAGGCAACTAAAGTTGAATGAGCTCATAACAGTGGAACTTACTCCCATAGAGTGCTATCCCTGTAAGAATAAGAAGATTCCCCCTGCTCCTCCACCTGCATATATCAAATAAGGGACATAAGAGAACCTAAAAAGAAAGTACATAGTTACAAGGCTGGGAAAAAAGCCTCAGCTGGAACAAAATCTGGCAACACCTTCATTTTGGAGTTCCCAGGCTCTAGAACCATGAGAAATAAATTTATCTTGTCCAACACCTAGTCTACAGTATTTTGTAATGGTACAAAGATTGAAAAACATGTGAAGTTCACAATCTAGAGGCACAAGCTCACTATAAGAATGAGATCTAATTAGAGGATTATATAAAATTGTATATATAGATACAGACATATCGATAGATATCATACTAAAAAATTGAAGAGATGGAGCAAACATCAGAATCAGACTCAGACATGGCAAGAATATTGACATTAGCAGATTGAGGATTTATTTAATTTTATTTTAAAAATTAATTTTATTGGTACATTTTAGGTATACATTATAATGACATTCATCATTGAAAATTTGCACCTTTACATAATTCATCTTGGTTCTTATTTTTTCCCCATTCCCTTCCCCTCCTTTCAACCCATCAGCCCCTCCTTATCTACAAAGACATGGTTTCCATTTTTTCTTTTTCTCATATTAATTCAATTCCCTTGCTTCTTTTCCCCTACCCCTCCCATTTCCCCTTCCCCTTTGAACATTTTCTTCCTATTTCATATTACCTATTATACCTTTTAGTCTTTATTTAACCATTCCGTTTCTTACACTAGAGAAACCTTTCCATATTCACACATGTGTGTCCTATTTATTTCACTTAAGAATATCGCCTCAATGTGCATCCATTTAGCTATAAATGTCTCTAGTTTCTCATTCTTTATGGCTGAGTAGTACTCCATTTTTAAAAACCCCACATTTTCTTTATCCAGTCTCCAGTTGATGGACAATTAATTGCTTTGCTTCCAAGTTTTAGTTATCAAGAATTGTGCTGCTATGAAAATGGGTGCACATATATCACTGTGGTATGATAGTTTTAATTCTTTGGGGAAGATACCCAGCAGCAGAATAACTGGGTCAAATGGTACTTCCAATCCTAGTTCTTTGAGGGACCTCCATACTGATTTCCACAGTGGTTGCACCAGTCTGTACTCCCACCACCAGTGGAGCAGGGTTCCTCTTTCCCCACAGCCCCATAAGCATTTGTTATTGGTTGATTTCATGATACCAGTCATTCTTTCTGGAATGAGGTGGAATTTCAGCATTGTTTTCATTTGCATCTCTTGAATGACCAGTGATGTTGAACATTTTTTCAAATGTTTATTTTCTATTTCTACTTCTTTGTCTGAGAAATGTCTGTTCATTTCAGATGCCCATTTCTTGGATTGAGTCTTTAAATTGGGGAGGTCTGATTTTTTTAAGTTCTTTATAGATTCGAGATAGTAGACCTTTGTCTGAGAAATAGCAGGTGAAAATTTTTTCCCACATTGTAGGTTGTCTCTTCACACTGTTAGTGGTTTCTCTTGCTGTGCAGAAGCTTTTTAATAAGAAGAGATCCCACTTGTTGATTTTTGTGCTAGTTCACGGGCAACTGAGGTTTTGTTCATAAAGTCTTTTCCTACCCCAATATCTTCAAGAGTCCTACCTAACCTCTGTTCCAGCTGATTCAGTGTTTCTGCTATAATATTTAGATCTTTAATCCATTTTTATTTTAGTTTAGTGCATGGTGAGAGATATAGGTCTAGTTTTAATCTTTGGCAAGTTGAAACAAAATTTTTCTAACATAATTTTTTTTTTCCTTAAATTATTTTATTGGTACATTTTAGGTATTCAATATGTTTACATTTATCATTCAGTTCTTTTACTTGTACATGATGTATCTTGGTTCTTATTTTTTCCCCATTACCTGTGCACCCTTCACCCCCTCCACCCTTCCCTATTCACATAGATTTCAAATCTACTGTAATAAAAACAGCATGGTACTGGCAAAGAAACAGACCTGAGGGAGAGACAGCATTACTGTGGATGCTGTGGTGCATGCTGGGCTGAGTGTCATAGCTGCTTTCAGTGTGTGCAACACTCCCGACACCCAGTTTCACGCTGCTCAAGAACCTGGGTTTCTGGATTATGGTAAGATGAGGCAAACTGAAAGATCAGTGACTTCCAGGCTTTTTCAGCTGCAACTAAATTTAGGGACCGTCTTAGGCTTGGCAGACACTGACAAACACAGAGGAAGTTTTGTCCTTTTGTCTCCTTGGAGCTTCTTACCCAGCAGAGAAGAAAGAAACTGAAGAAGTAATTATAGGTACCACTGCTCCCAGTGCAGAGGTAGGGGCTTCCAGGGCACTGTGCCAATGCTCCCAGAGCAGAGGAAGGGGCTTCTGGGTCACTGTACCATTGCTCCCAGCTCAGAGCAGGTGAGCCATGCAAGTGCCAACAGCACCCACCTACCCCCCACCATTGAAATGAGAAGACATGCAAACAAACCTCAAAACCAGACTTCTAGATCACTTACAGCAACCCCAAAGGGAAATGAGATGGAACAATCTGATGCTCAACCACCTGGACTCCCTGAACTGGCAACAAAAGAGGATCTGGAAAAAATGAAATCAGAAATAATTTCTCAGATGACAACAGAGATTGTGCCCATAGTGCAACACATGATTAATGACTATAGAGAAGACACAGATAAAAAAAATAGAGCAGCTGAGGAACATGATGGAATCCCAACATAGGAAACAAAGGGAATCCTTAAAAACAGATGCAAACAGATTTCCAGGAGATTAAAAACTCCAATGAAACTCTACACAGCAGAATGAGATAATGTGAGGACAGAATTTCAGATATAGAAGATAAGATTGCAATTAGTGACCAGGAAAAGAAAAATTGCTTCAAAATTGTAAGGGACCATGAGAAAAAAATCCAGCAGTTGATAGAAGATGCAAAGAAGAACAACATAAGACTAATTGGAGTCAACGAAGACACAGGAAAGAGTGCAGACAACATAAAAAAAAATGTTCACAGAAGTAATGGCAGAAAACTTCCCAAGTAGGGGAAAAGAACTTGACATACAGAAAAGTGAAGCATATAGGACTCCAACTAGCCTTGATCAAAACAAACTACACATAGGCATATAATTGTTAAGATTCCAGGAACCCAATAGAACAAAGTTCTATAACCAGTTAGAGAAAAGAAAGAAATCACATACAAAGAAAAGCCCATCAAAATCACAGCAGACTTCTGAATGCAAACATTCAAGACAAGAAGAGGTTGGAGTCATGTATTCCAAGCCCTAAAGGAAAACAGCCTCCAACCCAGATTGATGTACCCTAAAAAAATTATATTTCAAAATTGATGGAGAAATAAGATACTTTCATGACAAAGAGCATCTTAGGAACTTCATGAATACCAAACCAGCACTGCAAAAATTTTTAGACAATATCCTAGGAAAATACAATGAGGATCACAATCCTAGGAAGCACAGCAGAATGAATAGATCACAACACAAAAACAAATTAAATGTGAAGGGGGAGAATACAAAAAACAGAAAAAGTCATGACAAGGATAAGTCAATACATACCAGTAACAGGCATCAAGGTTAACGGTCTCAATTCACCAATCAAAAGAAATAGACTGGCAGAATGGGTCAAGAAGCAAGATCCAACAATATGCTGCATACAATAAACACACTTAATTGAAAATGAAACTCATACACTGAAAGGTAAAGGGTGGAAAACTATACTCCATGTGACAGGAACCCCCCCAAAATTAGGAGTAGCTATCCTTTTTGCAGATCAAGTGGATTTCAAACCAACACTGATTAAGAGAGACAAAGAAGGACACTACATCCTTGTCAGTGGAACAATCCAACAGGAAGAGATGACAGTCATAAATATATACAAACCAAACGCTAGTGCGCCCAACTATATAAAACAAATACTAATGGACATGAAAAGTCATGTATGCACTATCACAATAGCAGTGGGGGAACTCAATACCCCACTGTCATAAATAGATAGATCAACTAGACAAAAAATAAGTAATGAAATACTAGAACTCATCCGAACTCTTGAACTAATGAATTTAACACATGTTTACAGGGTGTTCCACCCCCACAAAATCAGAATACACATTCTTCTTAGCTGCACATGGGTCATTCTCCAAAATAGACCACATACTCATGCATAGAACATGTTTAAGTAAGTGCAAAAGAACTGAAGTTATCCTCTGCAAGTTATCAGACAATAGTATGATGAAATTGGAGATCAATAGCAAAAGAAACCACAAGAATTTCAAAAACACATGGAAATTGAACAACACACTTCTGAATAACCAATGGGTCACAGAGGAAATTAAAGAAGAAATCAGACAGTTCCTTCAATTAAATGACAATGACAAAAAATATCAGAATATATGGCACACAATGAAAACAGTCCTACAAGGGAAATGCATAGCAGTGAATACTCATATTAGGAAAACAGAGCGAGCTCAATTGAACAACCTGATACTGAACCTCAGCTTCTAGAAAAAGAAGAACAGGACAAACCCAAAGCTCATACAAGGGAGCAAATTATAAAGATCAGAGCACAAATGAATTCAATGGAGATGAAGAGAATGATTCAAAAAATTAATGAAGCCAAGAGTTGGTTCTTTGAAAGAATCAACAAAATTAACAAACCCTTAGCCAACCTTATCAGAAAAAGGAAAGAAAAATCCCAAATCCATGCAATTAGGAATGAAAAGGGTGAAATTACAATGGGCCCAGCAGAAATCCAGAGGATCATCAATACCAACTTCAAAAACCTATAAGCCAAAAAGATGGAAACCACAGAAGAAATGGACAGATTCCTAGATACTTATGAATTACCAAAGTAATTCATAAGTAAACAACTCAATATCAATCAAAGAAATTGAAAACATTATTAAAAATTTGCCAACTAAGAAAAGCTCAGGTCCTGATGGCTTCTCTGCTCAATTTGACAACATTTAGAGAGGAACTACTGCCACTACTGTTTAAACTCTTCAGTGAAACTGAAAGGGAAGCAATAACTCCCAAATTCATTCCTGGAATCAAGCATGACCTTGATCCCCAAATCAGAGAACGACCCAACTGAAAAAGAGAACTATAGGCCAATCTCACTAATGAACATAGATGCAAAAATCCTTAATAAGATACTGACAAATAGAATGCAGATCATCACAAAGATCATACACCCTGACCAAGTGAGATTCATTCCAGGGATGCAGGGATGGTTCAACATACACAAATCAATCAATGTAATACACTTTATCAATAGAGCCAAGAAGAAAAACCATATGATCATCTCAATAGAGGCAGAAAAAGTATTTGAGAAAGTCCAACATACATTTATGTTAAAAACCCTACAAAAAATTGGAATAGATGGCCTCTACCTCAATCTGATAAAAGCTGTCTATGAAAAACTGACAGCCAATATCATACTAAATGTTCAAAAACTGAAATCCTTCACACTAAAATCAGGAACAAGACAAGGATGTCCACTATCACCAATCCTGTTCAATATAGTTTTGGAAACAGCCATAGCAATAGACAATATAAAAAATTAAAGGAATAAAGATAGGAAATGAAGAAGTCAAATTGTCATTATTTGCAGATGACATAATACTCTATATAGAAGGCCCCAAGAACTCCACCAAAAGTCTTCTAGATTTAATAACCAAATTCAGTAAAGTAGCTGGATAAAAAATCAACACACAAAAATCCATAGCTTTCCTCTAAACGAACAACAGACTGACTGAGACAGAAATAGGGCAAACAATTCCTTTCACAATAGCATTCAATAAACTGAAATACCTAGGAATCAACCTAACAAAAATAATCAAAACCTCTTCTCTGAAAATATAGTACTCTGAAAAGAGAGATTAAAAATGATATCAGAAAATGGAAAGACATCCCCTGCTCTTGGGTTGGAAGGATCAACATAGTGAACATTCCCATACTTCCAAAACTGCTATATAGATTCAATGCAATCCCAATTGATATCCCAGCAGTATACTTCATGGACCTTGAGAAAACAATCCAAAACTTTATTTGGAAAAAGAAGAGACCCAGAATAGCAAAAGCAATTCTAGGTTACAGAGATATTTCAGGGGGTATCACAATCCTCAACTTGAAACTATACTACAAAGCTACTGTGATAAAAACAGCATGGTACTGGCAAAGAAACAGACCTGAGGACCATTGGAACAGATTAGAAGAGGCTGAAACAACTCCAGACACACTCAGCCATCTCATCTTTGATAAAGGAGCCAGACACCTTCACTGGAGGAAAGAGACCCTCTTTAATAAATGGTGCTGGAAAAATTGGGTTTCAACTTGCCAAAGATTAAAACTAGACCTACATGTCTCATCATGCACTAAACTAAAATCAAAATGATTTAAAGATCTAAATATTTAAATAGAAACACTGAACTGGCTGGAACAGAGGTTAGGTAGAACTCTTGAAGACATTGGTGTAGGAAAAGATTTTATGAACAAAACCTCAGTTGCCCATGAACTATCACAAACAATCAACAAATGGGATCTCTTCTTATTAAAAAGCTTCTGCACAGCAAGAGAAATCACCAGCAGTGTGAAGAGGCAACCTACAATGTGGAAAAACTTTTCACCTGCTGTTCCTCAGACAAAGGTCTAGCATCTAGAATCTATAAAGAACTTAAAAAAATCAGACCTCCCAAATATAAGGACCCAATCCAAAAATGGGCTTCTGAAATGAACAGACATTTCTCAGACAAAGCAGTAGAAATAGCAAATAAACATATGAAAAAATATTCAACATCACTTTTCATTCCAGAGATACAAATGAAAACAAAGCTGAGATTGCACCTCACTCCAGAAAGAATGACTGGTATCATGAAATCAACCAATAACAAATGCTGATGGGGCTGTGGGGAAAGAGGAACCCTGCTCCACTGCTGGTGGGAGTGTAGACTGGTCCAACCACTGCAGAAATCAGTACGGAGACACCTCAAAGAACTAGGACTGGAAATCTCATTTCACCCAGCTATTCTCTGCTGGGTATCTTCCCCAAAGAATTAAAAGAATCATACCACAGTGATATACGTGCACCCATGTTCATAGCAGCACAATTTGTAATAGCTAAAACTTGGAAGCAACCCAATTGTCCATCAATTAGAGACTGGATAAAGAACATGTGGTTTTTTATAAAATGGAGCACTACTCAGTCATAAAAAATGAGAAACTAGAGACATTTATAGCTAAATGGATGCACACTGAGGCGATACTCTTAAGTGAAATAAATAGGACACACATGTATAAATTCTGAATAGTTTCTCTAGTGTGAGAAACTGAAAGTGTAAATAATGACTAAAAGATATAATACCTTATGTGAAATAGGAAAAGCAGAGGCAAAGAGGAAGTGGGAGGGGTAGGGGAAAGGAAAGAAGGGAATGGAATTAATATGAGAAAATGAAAAAATGGAGACAAAGTCTTTGTAAATAGGGAGGGATGGAGAGGTTGAAGGGAGGACAGGGGGATGCAGAAAAAATAAGAACCATGAAAGATTATGTAAAGGTGCAAATTTCCAATGATGAATGTCATTATATTGTATACCTAAAATGTACCAATAAAATTAATTTTTAAAAAATGCTTTTTAATGACTTGTGAGATAACTGCTAACCCATTTTCATCCTTGCTACAAGGTAGATATATTGTACACACTATCTAATGTTTTCAACAACCTCATCGACTAGAGTATAATATATATCCATGAGTTCAGCATTCACACTGCAGATTCAACCATCTCTGATCAAAAGTACCACACACACACACACATAAAAACTGTACAGCTGTGTGGGGTGGCACACACCTGTAATCCTAGTACTTGGGAGGCTGAGGAAGGAAGATCATGAGTTGAGCTCACCCTGGGCTACACAGTGAGTTCTAGGTCAGCCTGAACTATACAGTGACCCCCCCCCCCCAAATCAGAAAAGTATTTTCTGTTGGTATTGAACACTGTAGATTATTTTTCTTTTCTTTTTTTTTTTTTTTGGTATTGGAGATCCAACTCGGGACCTTGAATTTGTGAGGCAAGCGGTGGCACTACTGAGCCAAATCTCTGGCCCCTATTTTTCTTATTTGTACTAGCTAAACAATATAATTTATTTATTTCTCTTTTGGGGGTACCGGGAATCGAACTCAGGACCTTGTGATTACCAGGCAGGTGCAGTGCCACTGAGCTAAATCTCTGGCCCTAATACAATTTATACATACTAGTTATTGTAAGGAATATAGATTATTTATAATATACAAGTAAATGCACATAGGTTTTATCCAAATACTATACCAATGCCCCATTTTATATAAGGGACTTGAGCATCCATGAATTTTTGTATTTAAAAAGGGCCCTGAAACCAATCCCGAAGGGTACTCAGGGATGAGCCTATGAAAAAACTGAGGTTGCAGAGCTGAGAAATGTCAATCACAGTGATAGTAAATGCAGAGCAAGGACTTTAATCTCCTTCACACTGACAGCAAAGTCTATAGGTATTTTCCATTATGCTACTGTACCAGGGATCAGCATATTTTTTCTGCAATGGTCATGATGCTAAGTCTTTTCAGCTTTGCAAGACATGAGTCTCTTGCAACTAAACTCAGCTGTACATGCGTCAGCAAAATTTTATTACCAAAACAAGACTGCGGTGTGGATTTGCTCCTTGGGCTGCAGTCTGTGGCCACATTCTTTATTATTTGTCACTGCCTTAAAAGGACTTGCATCAGCTCACCACGACAGATTTGCAATAACTCACAAGCTCTTTAGACACACAATTAATTCATATCCTCCTCCATGCAAGGCAGCTTTAATTCAGAGAGTCTTTCTCAGATAACTGGCTAGGGAAGATTTCCCTCTAGAAACCCTGATACCTTACTATGAAAATGCTAAATTAAAAATGGATCAAACGGCTGGGTATAGTGGTGCACACCTATAATCCCAGTATTCTGGAGGCCGAGCCAGGAGGATTAATGTGAGTTCAAGGATAGCCTGAGGTACATAGTGAGACCCTATCTCAAAAGCAAAAAAAGATAGGGCCCGGGATTTAGCTTAGTGGCACCGCGCCTGCCTGGAAAGCGCAAGGTCCTGCATTCTATCCCCGGTACCAAAAAAAAGAAAGAAAGAAAGAAAGAAAGAAAGAAAGAAAGAAAGAAAGAAAGAAAGAAAGAAAGAAAGAAAGAAAGAAAGAAAGAAAGAAAGAAAGAAAGAAAGAAAGAAAGAAAGAAAGAAAGAAAGAAAGAAAGAAAGAAAGAAAGAAAGAAAGAAAGAAAGAAAGAAAGAAAGAAAGAAAGAAAGAAAGAAAGAAAGAAAGAAAGAAAGAAAGAAAGAAAGAAAGAAAGAAAGAAAGAAAGAAAGAAAGAAAGAAAGAAAGAAAGAAAGAAAGAAAGAAAGAAAGAAAGAAAGAAAGAAAGAAAGAAAGAAAGGATCAAATAAGAAATCACTGGGCAATTTTCCTAGCTTAATTCCAAGGTGGCATTTAATGCTCAAGCAATATTCACCTTTTAGTAGGATAATTACAAACTACTATTAAAAAGAGGGGCTGGGCATGGTGATGCACCCCTGTAACCGCAGCACTTGGGAAGGCTGAAGCAAAAATTTCACCCCAGTCTAGGCAACTTAGTGACCTAGACTCTGTCTCAAGATAAAAATAAAAATGATGAAAAGGGCTGGGGATGCAGGTCAACATGAAAGTGCAGGTTCAATTCCAGATACTACAGAACAAAATTAAACTAAACACCTCTTCAAAAGAGGAACGACCAGTTACACTAGCAGCCAACACTAATGTATTCCCACGCTAATTATATAGTTACAGATTTACAGTACTGAAGTCAGGTGAGTAAATCAGAGAGTAATGTGAAACTTACAAATTCAAACTTCTTAAATGCTAAGGATCTAAATCTTTGCTAAACCTTTAACTTGTTTTAAAAAATATAAAAGTAAACAATATTTTTCTTCTGTTGCTTAGAGAAATTCACAAACATCCATTATCTACTGATTTTGTATAACATCTTCCCACAAGAAGCTCAATTAAAAAGCTCAGAAAGAATTGCATTACTAAATACCATAAGCATATAAAAATATCACAGCAAAAAATACTAAGAAATTGTTGAATATTATACCTGTGTCAGCTTCATGTTCTTTCTTCTCATCAGTAACGGGGTTGTCACAAAGCTTCAAACACACCTCGAGAGCAATTCTTGCTGCATTGAAGTAAAATGGATGCTGTTGAAGTACATCTTCTAGTTTTAATAAGTCCACTCATGATCTAAGGGTAATCTTCCTCATACATTATGTATGAAGGGCAAACTGGTCATTGATGATTTCTATAAAATGCTAACAAAACTATCTTTATTATCATATTGAAGTATAGCAATGTCTAAGAAAACTAAAAAACAAATCCTTGGAATTACTTGCTTCTTTGGTGCAAAAAATTGGTAAAACAAAAAATATTATAGTCATTCAGCATAAACACTTTGCATGTCTAATACAACTGGCCACCACCCAAAGGATATGACACAGTAGGTATCAAAACTCACTGAATGTCGGGCTGGAGATTTAGTTCAGTGGCATCGCGCCTGCCTCACAAGCTCAAGGTCCTGAGTTCGATCCCTGGTACCACAAAAAAAAAAAAACCTCACTGAATAAAAGGGAAGAACAAATGCCACACACACACTCCATCCTTAATCATATTTAAGTTAGGCCCTTCTGACAAATCAACTGTAAGTGATTAGTATACAAACTGGTGAAATACACCTGATTTACATTACACACTGAGTTTTTTATTCACAGCAATTTGCAGGTGATTATGATATACAGTATTTGGTTTCTTTTTTTTGGTTTTGGCTACACATCAGAACCATGTACAGTATCAGGCTGGTGTGTGGGAGAGAAATCAGGATCTTCCACATTTCAACCAAACATTGGTGTTCTATACTTGACAATATTGCAAATGTAAACTGAATTATATAAACTATGTTTATTTGTGAAAAACACACAAAAAAGGAAAGTCCATCACAAGTGATAAAAATGAATCTTAAGGAGAAATAAGAAAACAATGATTTTATCAGAAAGTGAAGAACTGCCATCTCTGAAAACAATGTGAGGGCCCAGCATTCAGCTCAGTATCATTGCACCTGCCCCACAAGCCCAAGGGCCTGAGTTCTATACTCAGTACTGCCAAAAAAAAAAAAAAAAATGTGAGAAGCTTCAAGGCTTGGATGTTATAAGAGTATATGGCATCACCGCTCAGCCTCAGACAGACAAGACTGTAGCATTAACAGGCATTTAGGTACTACTGTAGAGGCAGTAGCAATGCCCAAAAGTTTCCAAAGTCACTAAAAACATAGGAAACAAAATTTCCATAAAATTTTTGAAAAAAGTTGTTACAAGAATAAGTAAGTATTCTTACTTATTCTCCTTGCTGAAAATATAGTATATATTTCCATTTAAAACTGAAAAAAGTAAACACTGATTTTAAAAATGTGATTTATGAAGATGGAGGAAAAAAGTATAGGATTTGCCCAAAACTCTCAATGTCTAATAAAATATGAGAAATTCGTATGTATAAGGTACTTACTCTCTCAATTTCATGACATTTCTTAAGTGCTTCACCAAATTTATTCATTACTTTATATGCCTGGGCACATTCTGTCTGTAACCACATGCACTGCATTTCATTCAAATTCTCTACCACTGATGTTCCTTCCTACACAAACATCACAAACATTCAAGTCCACTTCTTAACAAATACACCATTCCACCACGAATTTAAGAAGGAGACAGTCAACTGATACAAATCCTTCTGAAATATTATTTTGGTGTTTAAATCATTTTTATAGTAAAAGGAAATAGTTAATAAGTGAAATAAATTGAAATTCTCTTTCAAAACACTAAAAATACTAAGGATTTTTCCAAATGATTATACAAAAGGTGTACATTAATTGGGTGGTAGGAATTAACATAAGAAAAAGAACACTAGTGGCCAGGAGTGTTGGTGCATGGCTGTAATCCCAGCACTAGGGAGGCGGAGGCAGGAAGATTGCCATGAATTTGAGGCCAGCCTGGAATATATACTGAGTTCAAGGTGAGCCTGGACTACATAGTGAGACTGTCTCAAAAAAGACAAAGAGAAAGAACATTAGCACCTAGCAGATATTCAATAAGTATCAATTCTCTTAACCTCTAAAAACTTGCCCCAAACAGACATCAAATTAAACCAGAATTTATAAATCTATCATAATAACTGTGCAGAAAATGATTTATACTAATGTTGACTGTAGTTTTGCCAATACAGTGATTTAATTAAATTCTGGGCTGGCTGGACATGGTGCCACAAACCTGTAATGGCAGCGCTCAGCAAGCTGAGGTAGGAGAGGAGGATTGCTACAAGTTCAAGGCCAGCCTGAACTACAGGGTGAGAACCTGTCTCAAAAAATCAAAATAAATAATTTTTAAAAATCTGAGTTATTCTAATACTAAAAATATTTAAAAAGAAATTTTGACAAAGATCAAGGTGTTCGGCTGGGGATTTAGCTCAGTGGTTCTGGCACCTGCCTCACATACTCTACATCCAGAGTTCGATCCCCCCGGTACCAAAAAAAAAAAAGATCAAGGTGTGGTGGATATGGTGGCACACACCTATAATCCTATCACTTGGAAATCTGAGGCAGGGGGACTGCCTGGAGTTTGAGGCCAGCCTGGGCTACGTAATGAATTCAAGGCCAGCCTGAACCACATAGTGGGCTCTGTTTCAAAAAAAAAGGAAAAGAAAAAGAAAAAGAACCAGGACCAAGGTACAAGTATGGCTATGTCCTGTTTATTCATAAGTAAGAACATTAGCTGTACAAACCCTTGTGAACTTTTAGCACATTCTTCAGCCTCTTTAATCAGACTGGCTTTTAGCATGTATTCTGCACACTTGGAGTTGATAAATCTATCTGCTGTGTCCATGGCCTGGGCTTCATCCATCCACCTTGCAGCTTCTTTAATATTCCCAGCATGCTTATAAAGCACAAAAGCAAAGCAACCAGTAAGTGTGCTAATTGTAGAAACATGCATTTAAGGCTTTATTTTTGCAATGCAGTTAGTAATGACAAAAATACTGGAAACAAAGTGAATGTCAGTTAATGGAATAGTGTCTGAAAAATTATGATTTAGCCAACTAAAAAAGGAAATGTTTGCCATAAACATGTAATGTGATTCCACTTATATGATTGTTATTGACTACACTTAATAAACAAAACTGTTTATGTCTACAAATTATACTAGACACTATATATATGTATATGTATGCATATATAATTCTAACAGCATTGTGAAATGAGTACTATGAATAACTTTTGTTTTACAATACAAACATTTTAATACTTTCTGATATGACAAAGACTAAGCTACTTTTTTCTTTAAAAAAATCACTACTTCATAACTACTTCAGAATCATATAAAAATGGCCTTTATTAATTCCAGTGTGGTTCCACAGTATAAAAGTGATTCTTGTGTACACTAAACTATAAAAAATATTGCATTTCTGGTTTTCTGCTCACAATGGGTAGTACACATTTTATATGTGTGTGTGTATTACAGTATAATGCATTCATCTATTTATAATGTATATAAAGAGAAAAATAACATTCTTCTACTTATGGCTTTTGTTCAGCCTTTCAGATACCTTGGTGAAGACCCATTGAATGGAGCAAAAGTCCATCTCTTTCACTGATCTCTGCAGTAGTATTTGTACAAAGTCCTTTATGTCTTGGTATTGCAAAGACTGCTGGTGAACTTTCAAAAATTAAATCTGTGAGTGTGACTTCTTAGCATATGCAAAACTTTCCAGGGGATTAAATACAAAAGATTATTACTAATTTGAGTTTGCATTAACTTTGTTTTTTTAACTTTTAGAATTTCTGATTGCATTTTATGAATTTTTTAGGGTTTAAGTAGTATGTCTTTTCATTGGATGTCTTATTTGCACATACTATTTGTTGTTTTCTAGTTTGCTTTAAATAACAATTTTAGAATAGCAAAGAATAATTTTTTTGTTTTAACATTTTTTAAGAAAGAGAAAGTTAATGATGCTGAAGGGTCTAATGACTGAAGGACCCTAGTTAGCAAGACAGGCTCCATATTGCTGCTTGACCCACCTGCCTGCCCTTTAGATGAACTCAGAAGCAGGAAGCTTAGAAACCTCCTCCGCTTAGAGACTCTCTTAGAAGTAACAATCAACTATTGTTTTACAAATGTTCTAACTACAGGGCTTTCTGCTTCTGTACCTTTCGCTTGCTTTACTAGTTCTATCCCATGGGGGGGCTAGGAACTGTTGGCCTCAAAGGTGTATAAAACATGTTTGTCAACCCCCAGTCGAGGCTCGAGTCCGATGCTCGGCTCGGGTCCCGGCCGGTAATAAACTCCTGTGTGGATTTAATATCGGTCTCTGGTTGGTTGTCTCTCACTGGGTGCAGCAATGACTACAAGGAATGACTTTCATTGGTTCTTTAGCTGCTTTTCTTAACATAATTATGTTCACTGACATGAAATGCATAACATCACTTGAAACAGTAAGGCTAAAAGTCAGTGTTTTAGTTCCTCATTCCTTAGAAAAATATTGCTGAGGGGCCGGGGATTTAGCTCAGTGCTGCCGCCTGCCTTGGTCCTGCAAGGTCCTGAGTTCTATCCCGGGTACCAAAAGAAAAGAAAAAAATATGTATTTTGCTGAAGCTGAAGTGGTGCATATGTTATGTTTTTTCTCTCTAAACTAGTATGGAGTAAGTTCATATGTTACTAAAATTAACTTATCCACATTAAATATTAATGTACTTAGAAGATAACTTTAAAGTAGCTGAAAGCTAAGCTTAGATTTTTGTTGAATATCAGTGTTCTATGGAATTGATTTTTAAAATTGATTTATGTTTTTCAATGCCAGGTAAACATAGATATTTGTCATGTAAATATGATATTTTGAAATATGTATACATTGAATAGATAAAGCTAATTAGTAAAAGTGATTTCCCATAGTTATCATGTTTTTGTACTGAGAACACTTAAAGCAACTTGTTTTAGTAATTTTGAAGGATAAAATAGATTATTTTTACCTAGAGTCACCATGTGGTATAATAGATCTCTTGAATTTATTCCTCTTATGTGACTGATATTTTGTATATCTAACATTTCCGACATCCCCTCTAATCCCTAATAACCACCATGCCTATGAGTTCACCAATTTCACTTTCCATATATAAATGAGATCTTCTTCTATGTGTCTTTCATTTAGACACTGTTACAAATGATAAGGTTTCTTTTTTTTAAAGAATGAGATGTGTCACACTGCATTTTCATACACATTATGTTTATTTGATGGAAACATCTTGCTTGATTTCATATCATAGATATTATGTGCAGTTCTGCTATGAACACGAGTATGTAGATTTCTCCTTGGACATACTGATATCTGTGGTAATTTTGTTTCTATTTTTCTGAACAACATTCATAAATTATTCCATGATGGCTGGGCTCATGGACATTCTCAAGAAATGTGTACAATGCTCTCTGTTTTACAGCATTTCTAATACTTTTGTTAATTGCCTCTTAAGTAGTTTGCTTTTGTTATTCTAAATGTGTTTTTTTTTTCTTTGAACTGTTAACTGAACTATTACTGATATCTAAATTTCTGATTCTCTTGAAAATCAGAATATCTTCAAACACTGGGTGATCATTCTAACATGCCTCAGCCGCAGTGAGCTCTCACTGAGTGGCTGAGGACATAAAGTTGCCACTTTAGCACATTCACTCCAGACTTCCATGCATTTACAATACCTACATTGTCACTCCAGGCAAATGCATTTATTGGGTGTTGAGTGGGTCAGAGATACAGACGTTGTCTTACCCTAAGTTACTATATGACAGTATCACCTGGTGGTGCTGCTATTGACTTTTTCACTTCTCCAGCTTGGTTCATAAATGGGAACTTTCCTGCCTGGCCAGGGGGGTTTCTAGATCTTTGTAGCTCTACATGGTCTTCTGCAACTACCCTTGGTCTCTCAGACTGGAAGCAAGTGCCTTATCCTCCTGCTATCCACATGCTTCACAGACTTGTCTCTTGTTGAGAGGGCCCTAGTGTCCCCTGACAGATAGGCAGACCTAAATAGCCTGTACATATCCTTGACATCTGCAACCCTTTTTTCACTTATGCTCTTATTTTCTCTCAAGGTTTCTCAGTTAAGAATAAAAGTTATAAAGCCAAAAAGAAAACATTTGTATATATTTGAACTTAAAATTTCTTGCTTCCTCTTCATTGTGAGAGTTTACGCTGAATTTCTGCTGCATCATTTATCATGAGGCCACATAGATGGGAAGGAAAAGGGAATCTCTCACCTACTACCATAATTTGACTTATTGTGATCACAGTGGAAGATAAAGGCTTCATGCAAAGATGTCTAATGAGAAATTATATAATTAAAAACCTTTATTATATATATTTTGGAGACTTACAATAATTACACAGGTAGAGTATGTTTGCATTACAGATGTAGGGAAGCTTGCTAATTTGCCTGTTTTAAGCATATTTCCTTAAAATTCTTCCAGGCATGCTTTCACAAAAGTACATTTGCATTTCTTTCTTTAATAAATTTTTTATATTGGGATAATTTAGGATTTGCAAATAAGTTGCAAAAACAATGAAGATTTTTAATTTATTGCTTCACCATTTTTCAACTTTTTCTGATTTCATCACCTTACATCACCATGGCACATTTTCAAAATTTAAAAACTTATATTACTGTGTCTCTTCCCCCTCAAAAATGGCATGTTTAAGACCTATCCTCTGGTGCCTGTTACTGTGACCTCATTTGGAAACAGAATTTTTGCAGATGTAATCAAGTTACAAAAAATTTTGATGGGATTAAGGTGATTTTTCCTTGTGAGAAGAAAATATGAGTACAAAGGCACAGGGAGGAATGCCGGGGGAGATGGAAGCCTAGGATGGGATGAAGAGGCCCAGGGTGCCTGGCACAGTCAGCAACCAGCAGAAAGAGAGAACGGAGCCACTGAGACACTGCCTCACATTTCTATCATCCTGAACTATAACATAAATATGTTTCTCTTCTTTTAAGATACTTAGTACATGAGCAAAGTGCTGAAAAAAATCAGATTTCTATGGAGGTGTCTGCCTGGGTTGTAGACAACTGCTTTCTCTGTCTTCTCATGTCACCTTTCCTCTGAGCACATGTGGAGAGAGATCCCTAGCATATCTTCTTATAAAAGCACCAATGCATGTGTTAAGGTCTGGTTCTCATAACTTCATTTAACTCTAATCCCCTCTGTGAAGAACATATCTCCAAATACAGCTACATGATGGGTGATGGCTTCAGCTTATAAATTGGGAAGGGACACAGTTCGACCTGTACCATTACTGCATCTAGCTTCCCAAGACTCCTGTTCTTCTCTCATGTAAAATTCCTTCACCCCATGACAATGACCCTAAAAAGTCTCATCCCAGCACCAGTTTTAAAGTCCAGAGTCTCACCTTATGTAGAGGTGAGTCAAGGCACAATTCATCCTGAGCAAAAATAATTCTCCAGATGTGAACCTGTGAAAGCAGACAAGTTTTATGCTTCTGTAATACAAGGATAGGACAGGCATAGAATATACATCACTATTCCCAAAGGAAGAAATAAGAAAGAAGGAAAGAGTGATGGGTCCCAACCAAGTTCCAAACCTTGCAAGGCACATTCCACCAGGTCTTAAGCCTTGATGATAAGCTTCCTTGTGTAGTCACTGGGATGGCAACTTTGCTCTCAGAGCCCTAGGTAGTAGCTTCATCCCTTTAGCTTTCCCTGGTCTCCCTGCCCCACAGGTGCCTGGGGTGGAGAAGTCTGGAACATTGAAGCAGTGAAACTGCTCCCATCCCCTGAAACTAAGTGAAACATCTTTCTGTTAGACCGTCATGAACTCTGAATCATTTTGGGGTCAGCCTTATCTTTTCTTGAAGAATAAGGCATGTTCATAGTCAAATATCTTTATTTTTACGATATAAAAACCAAAAAGTCAAATAATCTTTTTTAAAAATGTTGTCCCATCCCTTTTCCCTTTGGTCCAAGATGATAGGGCCTCTGCTGGTGAAATTCAGTCTCTTGTACTGGCTTTTGCAGAGGTGACCATTTAAAGTCATGGATAGACTCTCCATGAAGGGTCTTTCTCCCATACTCTTGATATTCTCAATATAATAGTCTTTCTGAGTTTTTTGAGTTTTGCATAGGCTGAGACTTTTCCAAATCTTCATGGCCTTCTTTCTTTTTACTTAATGATTTCTTTAATTTCTCCTCCTCCTATCACATTCCACCAGAACCAATAGGAGGAAGCCAGGTGGTTCTTTTGCTTACAATTTCATCTAAATGCCCAAGGCTATTGTTCAAAAGCTCCACCTTCCCCAAAACAAGAGGACGCAATTGTGCCAAGTGTTTTCATTTTTAATGAATTTTTAAAGTAACATCTCTCTAATAATATGTTCCCTGTTTCCATCTGAGATTTCACCAGAGTTGCCTTTAGCATCCTCTTTCTCTGCCCATAGCCTCTTTAAGGCAATCCCCTTTTTTATAGTATATATCTCAAAACTGTTCTAGCTTCTACTCATTACTTTCATAGGCCATTTCCAAATTTTTAAGCTTTGATTAAACAGCACCCCACTTCTCAGTATTAAAATCTATATTAATCTCCTTGAATTGGCAACAAAATGCCATAGAATGGATGACTTAAATGACAGAAGTTTGCTTTCTGGATCTAGAATTTCTATGACTGTGTTGCTAGTAAATTTGGTTTCTAGTTAGGGGTCTTTCTGATCTCTCACAGTGGCTTCCTGGGGGTTTTGGAACTTGCTCACAAAGATGCTGTTGCTGTATTAATTTTCTGTAGTAAACCACTTCCTGCTGTAAACACCTAAAGAGCAGTTAGTCTGATGTCTGATCTTAAAGCCTCTGGTATCCTTGAATTCAGGAGAATTACATTACTCTAGAAAGAATTACATTTTGGGGAGTGGGGAAAAAGTGCCTTAGACTTTCATTTTCTCCTTTTAAAGTGGAGAAATAACAAATGCTGGTGGGGCTGTGGGGAAAGAGGAACACTGCTCCACTGATGGTGAGAGTGTAGACTGGTGCAACCACTGTGGAAATCAGTATGGAGATACCTCAAAGAACTAGGACTGGAAGGCCCATTTGACCCCACTATTCCTCTGCTGAGGATCTTCCCCAAAGAATTAAAAGAATCATACCACAGTGATATATGTGTGCCCATGTTCATAGCAGCACAGTTTGTAACAGCTAAAACTTGGAAACAGCCCAAATGCCCATCAACTGGAGACTGGATAAAGAAAATGTGGTTTTTTAATAAAATGGAGTACTAGTCAGCCATAAAAAATGAGAAATTAGAGACATTTATAGCTAAGTGGATGCACATTGAAGTGATACTCTTAAGTGAAATAAATAGGACACATATGTATAAATACCGAATAGTTTCTCTGGTGTGAGAAACTGAAAGTGTAAATAAGGACTAAAATGTATAATAGGTAATGTGAGATAGGAAGAAAAGGGGAAAAGGGGAAAGAAGTGGGAAGGGTAGGGGAAAGGATAGAAGGGTATGGAATTAATATGAGAAAATGGAAAAATAGGAACAAAATCTTTGTAAATAGGGAGGAATGGAGGGTTTGAAGGGAGGGCTGGGCAAGGGTCAAAAATAAGATCTAAGAGAGATTATGTAAAAGTGCAAATTTCCAATGATGAATGTCATTATATTGTATATAGGAAGCAAATGTCCAAAGGGGTAGGGGTAGTGGGAGGGGCAGAGGAAAGTAAAGAAGGGAAAGGAAAAATGCTGAGAAATGGAAAAAATGGAAATAAAGTCTTTGTAAATAGGGAAGGGTGGAGGGGATCAAGGGAGGGCTAGGAATGGGGAAAAAATAAGAACCAAGATGCATTATGTAAAGGTACAATTCCCAATGAGAGATGTAATTGTGTTGTATACCTAAAATGTACCAATAAAAGAATTAAAAAAAAAAAGAACTACCTAGGATACAAAAAACATGATGTATAAAAGAAAAAAAAATAAAGTGAAGAAATACAAAGAATGAAAAATATTGTAAGAAATTTGTTGATCATATACCAAAGAGTATAAAAGAAATTACTCAATAAGAATTATCCCTAGGAGACCAAGTAATAGAAAGACAAACATAAGTCTCCAAATAAAGAGAATAGGAAAAATTATTTAAAATTTTTCAAAACAAATCAATAACAATTAATTTAAAATATGGAAATGGAAGGCAATGTAAAATAAAATGTAAGGTGAAAAAGAAGAAATGCCTCCAGAAAACTCAGGCACATGAAGAGAAAAATAACATAGGAATGGAGAAAATGGCACACACCCCAAACAAACAGATGTAGACACAAGAGACTAATAGCCCACGCCCACTTTACATATTTTAGAGTGAATTTGGATTTTGTGGTTCCTTATCACAAACTGTTATTATTATCAGCAATGAAGAGACTTTTCCAAACTATTTTAACCTCCTATTTTATGTAGAAACCTCTTTTAGAACTTTTCTGAGAGGACCAGAAGTTTTATATTTCTACTACAAAAAGTTCCTTTCACCTCACAAAACTACTCTGTGGGATCTCTCTCTTGTCTGTCTCACTTTCTGTTTGTCTCTCTGTCTCTGTCTGTCTGTCTGTCTGTTGGTCTCGTTCTCCTTTCCCTTGGTCCCTCCTCCAGTCCCTATTATACCTCTAATACATCTGCTAGAGATTTCCACTTGGATGACCTAATAATCTATGATAACACAGTTATTGCATATAGTTAAAAGAATGAAAAGAGAGGACAAGCAGAGGCAGATGTATATATGATATGTAAACATGACAATGAATTATATGAGAACACCTATGGGGAGAGGAGAGATAAAACTTCGTTTCACTGGATAGTCAAGAAATAAGATTTTGCAGGGTGATATGGTTTGTATATGTATGCCCCAGGGGCTTGGTCCCCAGCTTGGCACTATTGGGAAGTAGTAGAAACTTTAAGAGGTGGGACCTAGTGAGGGGTTTTCAAATAATTGGGGTCTTGCCCTTGAAGGGCATCCATTCCCTCCTTCTTTCTTTTACTCCTTGGCTATGAGGTAAATGTTCCTGCTCTGCCATGCAATTGTGCCATGGTGTGCAGGCTTGTCATAGGGTAAAAGCAACAGGGCCAATTAGGCATGCACTGGTCCAAAACTGGGAACTAAAATAATCCTTTTCTAAGTGTGATGTATTTGATACAGTGATGGGAAGCTGAGTAACATAGAAGCCATCACAATTTGATGAGGAAAAGAAAATCTATACCAATTCCTCCCCCATCCATCCCCATGGCACCGTATTCTACTGTAAGAATTTTAGCAGTCATATAAGAAAACAATATAACCTAGACAGAATATTTTAAATGTTTAAGTGATGGTGCTATGGGGCCATCCTGAACAGAGAGAAGAAAGCTGCAGTTTTGGATTCAGACGATGCTTAGCTGTAGAGTGATCATGATCTTTTCTTTACCTGTAGGAATGACTCTTCAAGTTGCTTTAGCATCAGAAGACACTCACCTGCAGTTTCAGCTGGATTGAGATTTGGATTGAATAAAACAGTGGAAGAAGCCAGAAATTTTACAAAAATTTCCTTTTAAAATAGAACTTTTTTGAGAGTTTCAAAATATTTATTACATTCTTTTTCCCCAGTAAGCATAGATAATGGGAGGTCTCAAAATCTCACTCCTGACTGTGACCCACTGCCGCAGGTTACTCATTACAGGAACAGTTATTCTCAAACTGATGGCCCAGGAGCACAGCAGATTTTAGCCTTGCAATCCCGGAACACTCTTGTTATTCTCATGAGTAATCGAGGGTTCTTTTCCGGTCTCATCTTCCTTTCCACTCAGATCTTCTGTCCTTAATGACTTCATAGGAGGCATTGAAACAAGAAGAAATTCTCTTGGTTACACATATGAGCCAGAAGAAGGAAGATGCTGATCTTAGGGAGTAGAAATGTGCAAAACAATCAACATGTCTTTGTACCTTCAGACACTTAGAGAACTCCTCTTAGCATAGGACAAAACAACCTTTGATCGATAGTCTGCCAAACACTTGTCCCAGAAAATTATTATTTTATAAGATGAATACAGAACAAATGGAAGGAAAGAAAACAGTTCCAGGTTATCTATCCCCCAATAAAAGACCAAATCCTTCTTTGTGATTTTGCTCTGATTCTCCAAATTTCTCTGCAGACAATGCCAATGTTTATAAATTGTCCCTAAGTAGTTGCTGTTCCATAAAATCTCGAAGTCAATAGACATCAAAGAGTTTACAACTTTCATCTTACTTCCACAGCAAAGAGAAAATAATGTTTTTGCATTAGCTAATTAAAAGTATTATAGCTAATGTTGTCTATATAAGCACCAGTGCTTTTAGCTCTGTTAGTTAAGAAAATATGTAATTATGCTCTCCCTCTCTAGCCCAAGGTGCTATTTAATCTATAAGAAAAATTAATCTATTGTATTAGAGGTAATGGTGAGCTTAACAGGAAAATCTCACCAGAATGTCCATATTTTAGTAGCTCACCCAACTCCCTATATTTTGGTTCACATAATTAGTACAAAAACCAGTCGATAGTTGAGAGAACTAACACTCAAATTTGGGGAATGTGCTCTTCGTAGCACAAGCTGTGTGCAGCATCAGCACTGAGAATAGTGTAGGAGGGGAAGTAACATCCAGTGCCCCAGGATTTCCCAGCATCTATGAGGACACAGAGAATCCGGAGAAATGCCTTGCAAAGGGAAAACTGCATCAAATAGGTAAGAGCCCCATCATGTTCCAAACTCCTAGAAAGGACAGCTGTATTCATCTTTCCATTCCTTGCTCAGGTACAAGAAGCCCTAGGTCATAAATTGACGTCTCCTTGGGGTCAGGGATTTAGCTCAGTGTTTCCACTGCCTGCCTCACAAGCACAAGGACCCGGGGTCAATCCCTGGTACAATAATAATAATAATAATAATAATAATAATAAATTGATGTCTCCTTACCTTTCCATGGGTTAAATGCCCATTCAGAAATTGTTGGAATAGGAAGTTTCAGATAAAATCCCACCTCTTTTTAACCATTAATTTTCTAGGTTTGGTATCTAAGGGCAAAGATGAGTCTCAAGAACATTATCAGAGGGTGGAATTCAATTATGGATTACATAGTAGAGGCATTTGTACAAATATCTGAGAATTACAGTGAACTCATGTAAGTTTTGAGGCAATTTACTTAAATTAGCCAACTGCATTAAATTATGTGTTCTCATAATATATGCAACATGATCAAAATATATGGTAAATGTTTAAACAAATATTACAGAAAAGACTCACTGCCATTAAACTTCCTCAAAATGCCTTCCCTTTTTTCCAACATGCCTATTAACTCATTGTTGCCAATTTTGGAAGCAGCTTTAAAAATTTTTTGTGTCTTATTGAGGTGTGATCAAAAATACATGAATGCGGGCTTCGTTGTGGAGCGGCTCATAATCCATCATGGCGGCCGCGGGGGTCGGTGTCTGTCCCTGAGTGGTGCGGGAGCTGGAGCCGGAGCCGGGTCCCAGTCCTGAGGCGGACGAGCCCCTCGGTGGTCCACGGCCCCTGCCGGCAGGTCCCGGCTGGGTGCCTCGGCGGAGCTCTGGGGATGTAACTGCTCGGCGGTGCGGTGGCGGTGGCGTCCGGAGCCGGAGGAGGGGGTGTCTCGGACCGAGACCCTGGGGCTGAGGGGAGCGGAGGCAACAGGGCCTCCTCCCCCCTGTGACGGCCTCCTGACTTCGCGGCCCTGAGAGACCTTCATCCCTTACACCCCTGTCCCGGATCGGGGACACCGAGGGTGGTCTCAGTTTCCCCTGACCTGGGACACCCTGTTTCCTGAGGCTGGAGGGTGGACCCCAGAGTAAGCCCCCCATGCCCCATCCCGGCAGCCTCCTCCCCCCCCCCCACCGCCGCCTTTTGCTCCGGATCCCGGCCCCAACGGAACCCCCCATTCAAATCCCTTCCTGATGTCAAGTGGCGCCCCCGTCCCCCAGATTATTCCCACGAGCCTGTAATGCCCTGACTTCTTCCAATGTCACCTACAGCCCCCCTGGACTCAGCGAAGCCACAAACTTTAATGGACAGGAAAAGTCTGGATTGGTTTCACAGGCCTTTTAAAAAGCAGACTTAAAAGTTGCTGGCAACGCATTCCTGCCCAGTCTGACTGGACAGCAAGCTTTCTGTGAAATCTGAGTGACCTGTGTGTCTTCCGGAGAGCAGCTAGGGTGGAGAAACCAAGATAGGGGAATGGTGACTTCCACAGGAAAAGTTTTGGAGAAGCATCTGAAGATGGTCAACGTTTCCTTTATGCTTGGGAATAGAAATGAATTTAGTGTCGTTGGTACTTTTCAGCAACTCCTGTGAATATTTCAGTTTTAAGTTTTTCTTCTCGAGAAAGAAACTCAGTACGTATAGTATACTTAAAATCAAGAAACCTTTGGGTTGCAGCGTAATTAAAATTGATACACTGTGGAAATCATTGGAACTCTTGTTTACATGTGTCAATCTGAACTCTGCTCCCTTTTTTTGTGGAAGACATTTTTCTGAGATTGGCCTCAGTTGCTGTCTTGGGGAGCTGCAGTGAATGTGAAAGCCCACTGACTGTTCTGGAAGATCTTGAACCCTCTTCTGGCAAGGGGTACCTATCATTGCTTTATGGGGCAGCAGCCTGGAAAACTTCTTGGGGACCAAAGAAGGCCGAGTTTGCCTGCCCTGCATTTTATCAAAGGAGCAGGGAAAAAGGAATCATCAAGGCATGGGGGTCCACACTGCAATGTTTTTGTGGAACATGAAGCCCTGCAGAGGCCAGTAGCATCTGACTTCGAGCCCCAAGGTCTGAGAGAAGCTGCTCGCTGGAACTCCAAGGAAAACCTCGCCGGGCCCAGTGAAAATGACCCCAACCTTTTTGTTGTACTGTATGACTTCATGGTCAGTGGCGACAACACTCTAAGCATCACCAAAGGTGAAAAGCTCCGGGTCTTGGGCTACAATCACAATGGGGAGTGGTGTGAAGCCCAAACCAAGAATGGCCAAGGATGGGTCCGGAGCAACTACATCATGCCTGTCAACAGCCTGGAGAAGCATTCCTGGTACCATAGGCCTGTGTCCCGCAATGCCGCCTAGTACCTGCTGAGCAGCGGGATCAAAGGCAGCTTCCTGGTGCGGGAGAGCGAGAGCAGCCCTGGCCAGCACTCTGTTCCATCTCGCTGCACTACGAGGGCCGGGTGTACCACTACAGGATCAACATCGCCTCCAATGGCAAGGTCCATCCATAGGCTGTTGCAGCAAAGCTCCTCCAGGGGTTTCATAATCAGTGAGGGGACTACAGGAGTCAGTTCATTAGCCTTACAAAGAAAGACCCTTTGGTGAGAACCCCTACTCGACCTTACAAGCGTCTGGGCCTCACGTGGTTCTCTGATGTTCCTGTTGGAGTCGGCAGTGTCTTAACACACCAGGCCTGGCTGTCAGAGTTCAACTACTTCTTACATTAAGACTTCCCTTTTTTTTGACTCCTCCTTTTTGAAACTTCCCTTGTAATGATGGTACTTCATCCTCAATGAGAAAAATTAAGGCAGATGAACACGTTAGCACCTCCTACATAAGTCCAGCCTGTGGCCTTCTTCCTATGGATAAAATCATACTTTTATGGTGTGTGTGTGTGCACGTGTATGCATTTGTAAGCATGCACAGTTATTAAACAAAAGAGGGATCACTTTAACCCTGATATTTCCAAACCCAAATAGTTGTCAAGGAGTCAGCACAGAGGATTTTGTCTTTGTGTAGACAGGCTTAAAAGTCCAAGAAAGAAAGGGAGGAACTGATGTTTACCAAGTTCATGTCACATACAGGTACACTCAGCAGTCCATCTTTAGACCCCACTCCATCCTCTGGACAGGTATTGGTAGAATCTGCAATTTTGCATTTAAAAAAGGGAGGCTTGGAGAGATGAAGCATCCTGCCCAAGATCACAGAGGGAGAAATGGTGGGGACCAGGCTGAGACCCCACTGTCCACTCTACTGAGGGGCAGTGTAGACAGGTATATCTTGGTAGTCCGGATGGCACATGGATCTTTACATACTGTATCATGTGTACCTGGGGCCTTAAAAACCAACAGGTCAAGATGAATCACAGTGAAAAATGGTTCTGCTTCTAACTCAGTTCTCTTGCCCAGTGGCAAACACTGTCACCAGTTTCCTCCTGGTGCATTTCCTGGTAAATGTGACCTGGAATGTATCTGTTTCTCCTTGAAAAGACTCATACCCGATGTGTGCTCCACACTGCCCTGCATCCGGCTGGCTGCATGCAATCCACTGCGTTCATTTCCTGGACTCACAGGTGGCTCCTGCCCTGCAGTTTGGAAACCCCCTGCTCTGTTTCTTTGTGTACAGTCTAAGCACATGCAAGATAAGTTGCTAGTGCTGATTGTATGCTATTCACGGTTGTGTAAACATTGCCAAGTCTCCTCATCAGAGACCACATCTGATGTCTCACAGACAACATAGGCAGTGCCTGATTCCCCACCCTCAGCAGGAGTGTCAATGGACTTGCCAGGGCATCTTTGTCACTCACTGGTGAAGAAGGCTATCTCATCCTATCTAATACAGCATCCCTATGACATTTATTCAGTTTGTCTTTGTCCTGTATATAGAAACACCACATTTCACAGCTCTACGTCTCCTCCGAGAGCTGCTTCAACACTTTGGCCGAGCTGGTTCACCACCATTCCATGGTGGCTGACGGGCTCATCACCACCCTCCACTACCCCACACCCAAGCACAACAAGCCCACGGTCTACAGCATGTCCCCCAACTACGACAAGTGGGAGATGGAGCGCACGGACATCACCATGAAGCACAAGCTGGCCGGCGGCCAGTATGGAGAGGTGTACAAGGGCATGTGGAAGAAGTACAGCCTCACTGTGGCCATGAAGACACTGAAGGAGGACACCATGGAGGTGGAAGAGTTCTTGAAAGAGGCTGCAGTGATGAAGGAGATCAAGCACCCCAATCTGGTGCAGTTGCTCGGGGTCTGCACTCAGGAGCCCCTGTTCTACATCATCACCGAGTTCAAGACCTATGGGAACCTGTTGGACTACCTGCGGGAGTGCAACCGGCAGGAGGTGACCGCCATGATGCTGCTCTACATGGCCACACAGATCTCCTCAGCCATGGAGTACCTGGAGAAGAACTTCTTCATCCACAGGGATCTGGCTGCCCGAAACTGCCTGGTAGGGGAAAACCACTTGGTGAAGGTGGCAGACGTTGGCCTGAGCAGGATGATGACAGGGGACACCTACACAGCCCATGCCAGAGACAACTTCCCCATCAAGTGCACTGCGCCTGAGGGCCTGGCCTACAACAAGTTCTCCATCAAGTCCAACATCTGGGACTGTCTTGGTGCTGGCCAGTGGGAACTTAGCTCCTAGTCCTGTTGACACTGCCTTCACAGTCCCTGCCATAGCTGTTCAGTGACCAGCGTTCGGAGTACTGCTTTGGGAAATTGCTACCTATGGCATGTCACCGTACCCCAGAATTGACCTGTCCCAGGTGTATGAGCTGCTGGAGAAAGACTACCGCATGGAGCGCCCGGAAGGCTGCCCAGAGAAGGTCTACGAACTCATGCGAGCATGTTGGCAGTGGAATCCCTCCGAGCCGCCGTCCTTTGCTGAAATCCACCAGGCCTTTGAAACCATGTTCCAGGAGTCCAGCATCTCGGATGAAGTGGAAAAGGAGCTGGGAAAGCAAGGTGTGCGAGGGGCTGCGAGCACCTTGCTGCAGGCCTCTGAGCTGCCCACCAAGACGAGGACCTGCAGGAGAGCAGCCGAGCACAGAGAGGCCCCCGATATGTCTGAGACGCCCCACGCCAAGGCCCAGGGAGAGAGTGAGCCCCTGGACCACGAGCCTGCCGTGTCTCTGCTGCTCCCCCAGAAAGAGCGAGCTGCCCCAGACGGAGGCCAGAATGAGGACGAGCGCCTCCTTTCTAAAGACAAAAGACCAACCTGTTCAGCGCCCTGATCAAGAAGAAGAAAATGGCCCCAAGCCCTCCCAAGCGCAGCAGCTCCTTCCGGGAGATGGACGGCCAGCCCGAGCCCGGGGGCCAGCCGAGGAGGACGGCCAGGAAGTCAGCAATGGGGCGCCGGCCCTCCCCACCTGCGACGCTGCTGAGCCTGCCAAGTCGCCCAAGCCCAGCAACGCAGCTGGCGTCCCCAACGGAGCCTTCCGGGAGTCGGGGGGCTCGAGCTTCCGTTTTCCCCACCTGTGGAAAATGTCCAGCACGCTGACCAGCAGCCGCTTAGCAGCTGGTGAAGAGGAGGGCGGTGGCAGCGCCAGCAAGCGCTTCCTGCGGTCCTGCTCCGCCTCCTGCGTGCCACACGGGGCCAAGGACACCGAGTGGCGGTCCGTCACGCTGCCTCCGGACCTGCAGTCCACCGGGAGACAGTTCGACTCGTCCACCTTCGGAGGGCACAAGAGCGAGAAGCCGGCTCTGCCTCGGAAGTGCGCGAGTGAGAACAGACCGGATCAGGCCGCCAGAGGCAGGGATGGGCAACCTTAATCCTAGCATCACACTATAAATCAATCCCAGCATTACATCCTTGATCCCAGAAGCACTCACCCTAGATCCAGCCACCTGAAAAGCCCCACTTATGACTGCATGAGGCTTTGGGGGGACATCTAGATACAAAAGCCATAACAGTATCTACAGTAGTAATTCTACCTCAAAGCTCCAAGGCCAAGAACAATGAACAGTTCCATGTGTTAAGTATTTGATTCCAAATGTCTTAATACTATTTGTATGACCTACCAACTTAGTAGCCATTTGAAAAAAATACCACATCCAAATTGAAAGCAAACATTTTAATTTCATTCTTAAATTAACACAATTGCAGACAATCCCTGACTTAACAAAGTTTCGACTTAACATTTACTATACTCTGCATTCAGTGGAAACTCAATTTGGATTTTCAATTTTCATCTTTTCTTGGGCTGGCAATGTGTAGTACAATATGTTCTCATGGTGTTAGGCAGTGGCAGAGAACTATCACTCCCAGTCAGCTGTGTGATCAGGGAGGGAAACAACCAGTATTGTGCAGTGTTTTGTGTCGCTAAGCTAGATTTCTCTGTAGGCCAGACATATTGAATGCATGTGTGACTTGTGATATTTTTAATTTATGATGGATTCGTTAGGATGTGACCTCTTTGTAAGTCAAGGAGCACCTGTACTTATGGGAGGTGGGCATCTGCTGGCCACTGCATAACTTCAACCTTCTCAAACTTCCCTCATTATCTGTTCTACATTGATTTTTGCTTTTACATTGAATTTGCTTTTTATCATAACTACTGCAGGAAACCCAGGATCAAAAGAGATGTCACTGAAAGAAATGTAGCTCAGGTCAAAGTGAAACTGGGAATGATCTCTAGCTAGTCTTTCTCACAGTCCCTGATGGAGGTTGAGATGCCCCACGGGGGTTTGCTGCAGTGCCCTGGGTCACCTTGGCACACAGATTGGTTAGAGAGTGAGGTTAGAAATTACGGGCTGGTCTGGAATCCTGTCATTTATAATCTTGTTTCTATGGGAGCACTGGCTCAGAAATGTACCCAACTAAGCTATAAATGAATGTATGGAGCAGAACTGGTTTGTGACTTGGATTGCTACTGGCACTGCCAGTCCTCATGACACTACACAAACGAGAAGGATGACTGCTTAAATAAATGAACCCAAAGATGAACCAAAGTGTAACTATGCCTGCAATTCTCCCCTTACACTAACCTTTTCCCTGAGTGAGCAAAAATATCCTTCCCTTCTCTCTCTTGCTGTTTCTTCAGTTAGAAAAGAAACAGTGTGAAGGAAGCTGCAAAAGGTGCAAAGGAGGCAGCAGAGGCAGCACCAGGGTGCTTGGGGCCTTGCTGTCCATTCAGGAAGGAAAGGGAGTAGCACTGCATGCCAACCTCCATATTTAGCAGCTTCAAATAGCACCCTCAGCTAGTGTTCGGGAACCAATGTTCTCTGTGAGTAATCACCAAGGCAGATGCATTAGGCCTACAATCTTACTATTTTTAGTGTTTAATAAAGGAGGAAAGGGTTTCACTGGTACCCAGTTCCAACAAGCTTTTGAAGAGCCAAGAATGAAGCAAGACAGTCATTCCTTCTCAGTGTCTACAGAGAAAACAGAAGATGAGACAGATGCTCAGCTGAAGTATCCATAACCAGGTGAGACTCGGGTGTGGCTTTACCATTCCAGGAAGTAGCTGGACCAGGTTACTCAAGTTTTATGAGCCACAGGTCTCCTGTGAGCCACCCCCCGCCCCCACAGTAGTAGGGATTGAACCCAGGAAGAGCTGAGCTACATCTATTTTATTTGGAGACACGATCTTGCTAAGTTGCCCAGGCTGGCCTGGAACTTGCAATCATCCTGCCTCAGCCTTCAGAATAGCCAGGTTTACAGGTACGAGCCACCATGCCTGGCGAGAGCCACAGTTTTATCATTTGTAGGATAAGACAATAACTACCCTGTGAAGTTGTGAAGATTGAGGTGTAACTGGAACCTAGCATTGCATCTTGGAGCCAGTAAATTTATTGAATCTAAGAATTAGTTAATTCCTTCCTTCCTTCCTGATTCTGCATCTAATTAGCTCTGTGATGGGGGGGAAGGCATTTAACCTCTCTAGGCCCCCTTTTCATATCCATGTATATTATGTTTGTGCACACACATGTGGTATATGAGTATTTGGCTATTACAAAAAGAAAAGTAAGTAAGTTGGACTAAACTGTTTTAAAAAAAAATAAAAGCAATACCCTTTTAATCCTTACTCTGACTTGGACTTCACAATTGAAGGATGTCTACTGAACATGCTCTATTTATTTCATCATAATTTATTTTCCTATTTTTATTTATCAAATCCCAGAACTTCTTAATAACAGCAGCTGTCCAGTACTACTTCATCAAATTTCTTTCTTTTTTTTTTTTTAATCTCCAGAAAGTAAAGAAACATGGCATTTTAATTAACTGGCACATTTTGTCACAAAAACAGGAACAATTTCCATTTGGCATTTTGAAATACTGAAACAGCCCAAATTAGTACCAGATCCTGTGCCTACCCCACCTGGATGCTGAACAAGGTCTGGGACCATCTGTGCCTTGTGCTTCTCTGACCCAGTCTCACCAAGGAAAACGAGGCTTTCACCGGGAGCAAGGACATTTGCGTCTCTGACCTGGCAACCTTCAGCTCACTACTGGCCAGGGAGTGGTGATTACTTTTCCTCAGGTTCTTCAACGTTTATTCGGTTTATTCAGACTCAGTGAGCAACTCTGTTAGATCCTCTTTCAAAACCACAGCAAATCTGGGCGTGGTGGTGGTACACGCCCAGTACCAGGAGGTACATGTCTACCATTTGATCACACTGGGAGGCTGGGGCAGGAGGATGGAAAGTTTGAGCTCAACTTGGGCAGTGTAGCAAATTAGTAAGTCCCTGTTTCAAAATAATAATAATAATAATTAATAATAATAACAACAGCTCTGGGCATGTAGCACTTCAGGGCCAAGGCCCTGGCTGGGTCTCTCCAGTACTGGATAAAACAGCAGCAGCAACAGTGCACTGAATATGGGAATGTAAATTCCCTGGCTGCCTTTTTTCCTCCCGAGAGGTGTGGCAGAGGAGGAGGGCTGAGGGAGTGCATTGCGATGGATGACAGAGAGTGATTTCAAAAAGGATCACCAAAAGGCCCCTGCTTCGTATGAGCCCACTCTACGGTGCAGAAGAAACCTGCGCGGCCGCAGCACTGGGGACCCCGTGCCCAGGGTTGGGGCTCAAGGAGTCTTCTGCAAACTCGAAAACTTAGGCTTCCCCCTGTCTTTGTTTCTTTCGCGTCTTCTGCAGCTCCGACCCTTTAAGGCCAGCGGTGTCCCATTTCTTAACAGCGCTGCCTTTACCTTTCCTCCCCTGACAGAGCCTGGATATGCTCCTCTTTGATACCCAAAGAGCCCCGCATGTTTGTGTGGTGCTAGGAAGGAAGCTCAGCTCTGGTGGGGGGGGCGGCTTGGGTTAATTGTCTGGCTGCACTTTTTTTTTTTTTTTTTTTTTGGTACCGGGGATCAAACTGGAGTTCTTGCGCTTGTGCAGCCGGCGGGGAAACCACTGAGCTAAATCCCAGACCGCTGGCTGCACTTTTAAAAAGACGCTTTTTGAATCCAAGCATTAAGGGAGAAAGTGGGAGAGGGTGGCTGCATGAAAGGGCAATTGGTGTTCAGTATTCATGCTCTGCTCTCTGTTCATCAAAATCGGTAACCCCCGTGGCTTAGCTGCTGTCTTGCTGGCTTCTTAGTGTGGCTGTGCCAGAGGAATTTGGATGGAGACACACACACACACTCACACTCACACACTCACACTCACACTCACACCATGGTTTGAGTGCTTATAGTTTGAAGTATTTCCAGTAAACATGGTGCAATTCAGCACTATTTTCTCTGAGACGTTGAATGAACCACAGTTATCCCTTCCGTCAGCATTTCAGATCCACTCCCCTTCCCTTTTTTTTCCTTCTGGGTTTTACTCAGCAATCTTTGTCCTTGCTGAAAAACCATGCATTTTCTGAAATAATTCTTAAGGCTAATTTTAGCATATTCTAAATCACTTTTCAGAAGCAAAAGAATTATTTGAGAAAGTAGAGAAGAATTTTTCTCTAACTGAACAAAAATATGGCTTAGTAAAAAGTTTGAGGTCATGTTTCTTGAACTTTTAGGAGTTGAACATCTTGTATTTTTGTGCATTGATTTATCTTTAAAAATCCATGTAGTAGGAACCTTAAAAATTACCATTTAATTTAGAAGAAGAAAAACAGCTCTTAAAAACTATCTTTGTAGCTATACTTTCTCAAGTTTTCTACAGTGACTCTGTTTTGCCATTATCATAAAAATAATAAAGGTTATGTTTTTCAAAAACTGCCCGGCAGTTGCTGAATTGCATGTTTGTGAAGCCGTCTGCCTCCTTACCTGGCTCATCTGCTAGAGAAATGCTGGTGAACGTGCTGTCCTCTTCCTCCTCTTTGCTGGCCTCGTCCGTCTTGTTCAATTTTCAGCCTATCAGTGAGAAGAGCAGAAGCTGAGAAGAATAGTGGTTGCCTCATGTGATCACTCCTGTTAAATCATTAATAAGCCAGCGGCCAAGGAGGTGCAGTCTGATCCCTGGCCGCCCTCTTCCTGTTTTCCACCTGAAGAGGCCTTACCTGAGTGTTGCATTCTCAACCGGAAATGACCAGAGACCCAAGTTAAAGAGTTACAGGCCCTTTCTTTACCTGAAGCCAAGCTGGCACTGCTGCTGCACCCTGGCTGCACACCAAACCTGGCCTTCAGTCCCACGGTGACAGCTTCCTTGAGCTAGACTGCCCGAGGAAACTGCCCAGAGAGCATTAGGACAAGAAATTGATTGCATATGATTAACATATCTTTTGGATACTCAAGTTGAACTTCTCAAGGATTTTGATCAGGGACCTAGCCTGACCTGGGGACCTAACCTGTGCATACTAGGAGGGTTAGTCTGTTGTAAGGGTTGGATTTAAAGCATGTGGCTCATAATGTGAAGCTGATAAATGTCAACTATAACAACAATCACAGATATCAGGTATATGTGAAGAAATAGGACTTTCTACACACTGGGATCATCAGTACCTATTCATATGACTGCACATATAACCCACCCTATAAACATTCTTTAAAATGACAGAATTTCCCTTCTCTATTACTGAAGCTGAGCCTGAAGGGAGGATTGTTGGCCTTACCAGACCTCAAGTCTGGTACCCTTTGTGGGAGGAAGAAATATTCTTTCATGACTGTTTTTCCTGGTTCCCTAGTTTACATTCCTATACATAGACAACCCCAAAAGTATTTTAGAATTTTAAATTATCACTCCTTTGGGGAAAAAAAATCAGCCAAATTTGATGAAGCATTGTAGGCAGATATTAAAATTGAGTTACTATATCCTATATTCTGCACTAAGTGCTTTGATTTGTGGAGTTCTTTTGTGCATTGTTTCTATATCAAGCAAAATAGATGTGAGCTGTTGGAAATCTGGAATGTTAAAAATTAAAGTCACTAGAATAGAATTTTCCCTAATTTTTCAATTATATTCTACAAATATTGAGTGCTTATTCTATGTAAGCTGGGCATTTTGGAGGATTCAAAGGAAGAGATTTATTTATTGCTATATCTTACTTTCCCACCCCTGAGACGCAATACCAGACACCCACAGCTCTAAGGAGGAATGATTTATTGGGCTCACAGTTTGTAGAGATTTCATTCCATAGTGAGCTGGCTCCAAGGCAGGGTGGCAAGGCAGAGGGGCATGGCAGAGGAGAAACAGCTCATGGCTTGGCAGCAGGAAGCAGCCAGAGACCAAGGAGGAGGAAGGCTGTAACTCTCCCAGGCTACGCCCCCAGTGACCACCTCCTCCAACCAGGCTTCACCTTCCAACATCACATTTAGCTGTAAACTCATCAGTGGACAAATCCACCGACAAGTATCAAACTCCAGTAATCTAATCACCTCCCCCAAAGCCCTACCTATGAGTGCATGAAGTTTTTTTTTGGGGGGGGGGGTTGTCATCTAGCTATAAGCCATAACCTGCTATTAATAAGCTTATAAAATAATTCAAAACCAAAAGCCCTAGAGGTTTAGAGAAGGGAATGAGGCTGGCAGGATCTTGAAAGGTTTACAGAAGATAACATGTGAGACGAATTCAAGAACAAATGGGACCCAACAGAAAAAGTGGCCAACTAGTGAGCACTTTCTCAGTGAAGGGGAGGGGCAAAAGGCAAGTATTATGGACATTTGGGAATAAAGAGTGTAATGAAAGATAGCTGTAAGAGCTAGGAGATAAGATGGGAAATAATATAGGTCATATCCAAGAAAACTTTGAATGCTACACTGTATTAGCTCAAATCTAAGAATCAGACCCCAAGATGGGAATAGATGGGTGAGAGAAAATTGGGATGGAAGCGGGAAATGTTTCAGAGTTATCAAAAACCATGATGCAAGTCTGACCTGGAATGAAAACAAAGTGGACTAGATGATCTAGTGTGTTGTTCAGAATAAAGGATTTTGACAAGGCCATCAAAGAGTTCTTGAGCTGAAGCTGACCATTAAGAGGCATCCTTTTCTCCCCAGGAATGACCTCTCTTAGCATTCCAACAGCATTGAGTCACTGGCTGGGAGCAGCTCCTGGGAGTGAGGCCCCTGTGCAAATGTAGATTTGGATTTCAGAGCCCAGCAGCCAGGGTCCTTAGTCAGTTGCACTCACTGTGGTTGGAGGGTTGCAAGGCACTGGCTCATGGCCACCATAGGAGCTACTTTTCCTAGCAAATGTGTAACCATGGACCTCGATTGCAGGAAGGCTAAACATAGTTCTTTCATTTCATCCATTCTCTGTCAATTCTAGAAATAACAGCACACATTTTAAAAATGTCTCTTAGGTGCTAAGAAACAATCTTATAAAGTAAGTTTAAAAAAATGAAGGCACAGAGGCATAGAGAGAGATTACATAAATGACAAAATGTCATGCAATTGAGTAAGTGATGAAGCTGAGCCTGAACTCCATGCCTTTTGGCTCCAGGCTTCTATCACATTATCAACTCCTAAGAAAACTACTACGTGAGGGCAAAGGATGCAAGAGAAGATTTGAGCAAGCTGGCAAGAGAATTCATAAAACCACAGGATGAATTTGGTTTAAATTGTGTATTTGACTCTTATTTGTACAACTCATGGCCAATTATACTTTTTGTTAGGACTAGCCCAGGCACACAATCCTTTGCTTTCTTTCTGATATTCTTCAAGGACATTTTTAATGAACTATCATGAGGAAGGAAAAGAGAAAGGCCAGCTCTGTCAGCATTGCTACTAGTCCCACTAGGCCAAGTTATGAAAGAGAAGAGGCTTGCTTTTGACTTGGGCAAGGAATTATCTATGGATTTAAATTATTCATGGTGAATACCCTTTTGTTTTCTTCTACTAGTTTTATCATTTATCATTTTAGCTCTTATACTTAAGTCATTGCTCCATTCTGAGTTAATTTCTATATGTAGAGTGTTCTAGTGAACTAGAAGACCATGGATAGCCAGGCCTCTTTTATTATGTTTTTGGATATTTGGAGTCCCTTACAGTCCCTTAAGAATTTGAGGATTGATTTGGGTTTGGCAATGTATTCTTAGATTGACACCCAAAGCATAAACAAGCAAAGAAAAATATATCAATTGATCTTCATAAAAAGTAAAAAATTTTATGTACATGATCAAGAATATAAACCTACAGAATAGGAAAATAGGAATGGGAAAAAGAACCTTCAGAAAGAAAAAACTTGCAAATCACAAACATATATATATGTGATACATATGAGAACTCTATTTTTAAATGGACAAGGAATTCAAATAGAATTCATATCCTTCTCCCAGAAGGATATGTAAATGATTAATAAGCATGAAAAAAGATATTCACATCAATGTTCATGAAGAAAATGCAAATCAAAACCATAATGAGATACCATTTCACACCTACTCAGATGGCTTTAATTTAAAACAAAAACAAACAAAACAAAAGGCAAAAGAAGTGTTGGTGTGGCTGTGGAGAAATGAGAATCTTTGTACATCGCTGGTGGGAATGTAAAATGAGGCTGCCACTGTGTAAGAGTTTGAGCATCCCTGAAAAACTTAAACAGAGAATTGCCATATGACCCAGCAATGCCATTCTGAGGTATATAGCCAAGAGAAATGAAAACATATGTCCACATAGAAACAGACCTGGATGCTTATTGCAGGGCTATTCATAAACGGTAGAAACTACTTAAATGCTCATCAGTGGATGAATGGATAAATTGTGATTTATAAATTCAGTAGATTGTTATTCAACAATAAACAGGGACAGAATATTGACAGACGCCACAACTTAGATGAGCTTCAAAAACTTACTAAGTAAAAGAAGCTAGACACAAAAAGTTACACATTGTATGACCCCTTTTGTATGTTATATCCAGAATAGGTGAATTCATAGAGACAGAAAGTAATTAATGGTTGCCGAAGAATGGAAGGGGGAAGAAAGAGGAGTGATTATTTAGCAGACATGAGGTAGTTTTGCAGGCTGATGAAAATATTTTGAATCTAGAGAGAGGAGGAGGTTGCACCACAGTAAGAATACATTCAAAGTCAAAGAATTGCACACATGATAAGTTTGTTAAATGAATTTCCTCTCAATTTTTAGAAAGATTAAAAATTCCAATCAGTAAAACAATTAGCCATAGTTTGCCCTGTCTCTCCATTCCATGGTATGAATGAAAGAATTGCTACCTATCCTAAAACATAACATACTCGGCAATTTCAAATGCATCATCTACCACATACCATAGAATTAGTAGAACTAGACCATAGCTGCTTCAAAAGAGGTTAAGGCAAAACCCACAAATCTTTATGGTGATATAGTCTTTGTTAAAACAGGACTTGAAATCATAAATAGTAGGGTCAATATGGTTACATAATCAATCACTTTCCCACATTTTTAGAGTGGGGAGTGTGAGATGTAAATATGTGTATCTGCTGCATGTATGGTGGATGTGTATGTTAATGGGCACTGGAGGTAACAAAATTGAAGAAAGTGTAAAATGAGGAGATTAGTAAATTAATCCACTTTCTCACACTCCCTTCATCACAGTCTCCAAGCATTAGTATCAGTAATGAAGCCCATTGGAAGCCAGTGTTTGCTATGGGCTCTCTCAGAAGTTTTTCTGAGCCACAACAGAGGGAATATCTCTAAGAGCTCTGAGTACCAATTATGGCATCTGAAGTGTATGTAATCAGTAGACTCCTGGAGAGAAGCTGCCATCTCTAAAGTAGGCGCTAAGCACTCCTCTTTAATATATAAGATTCTCTTTCTTTGGGAGTAATTTCACATGAAACTATTTGGATATTTTTTGACAAATTAATGCAAATTGAATTAATTCAGCCCATTAGTTACAAAGGGAGAAAGTGTCGGTGAAACTTTATTTTCATTATGTGTAGCTAAGAACAAGGGCTGGTATTTATTGAGTGATTACTCTTTGCTCACCACTATTTTCAGTGTTTTACTTCTATCATCTCATTATGTCCTACAAGAATCCTATAAGGAAACAAAAACCAAGGACAAAATGGTTTGCTTATAACCCACAAGCAGAAAATGGTGGAGCTGAGATCCACACTGAGGCAGCCCAGGTCCAAAGTCCACAATGACTCACCTTGGCTTCTGTCAGACATAGGCGTAAAAAACATCCAACAGGGCCGGGGGTTTAGCTCAGTGGTTCCACCGCCTGCCTGGCAACTGAGTTCAATCCCCAGTACCAAAAAAAGAAAAATCCAACATATGTATTTTTACCTCTATATATTCATTTAAAAAATAAAGATCAAAGTCTAAAATATTTAAGAAAGGAAATATTAGAAGATTTTGGATACATGTTCTTTTTCAGGTATTATAAACCTGGTTATTTATCTAATATGATGTCCTCAAAGGTCATCCATGCTGTCAAGTAGTGCAAGATTTCCTTCTTTTTAAAGGTTGAATAATATTCCATTGTTGGTATGTACCAAATACTCTATGGCTCCACTATTTTATGTCTAAAATAGGCAAACTCAGAGTGTAGAATGGTAGTGGGCTAGAGGAATGGGATGTTAGATCTAAAATGCCCCTCAAAGCCTCATTTGTTTGGAAGGTGATTGAATCATGGGGTTGCTATAGCTAACTGTAATCTTAGGTGGGTCCTGTATGGGAGAGTTGGATCGCTGGGGGCATGACATGGTGGAGTGTATCTTCCTCCCTGGGCCCTCCCTTCTCTGTCTGCTTCCTGGCACCATGAGGTCAGCAGATTTTTCTCCTTTGTGTCCTTCTGCCACGGTGTTTCTTCTTTGAATCCAGCTGATTATGGTCTGACACATGAGCCAAAATAGAAAGCTCTCCTGCTTTAAGTTGTGGGTGTCAGGAATTGTGTCTCATTGACGAGGAACTAAGACTTGGGGGAAGATGGAGAGCAGCTATCCAATCGGTGTAAAGTTTCCATTTTATATGATAAGTAAATTCTAGAGATCTAGAGATGGGTCATGGGTGACCGTGAGGTATTTGGCATATAGTACAAGTAAATACAAGACTGCATTGTACACTTTAAAATTTGTTCAGATGGCAGATTTCACGTTGATATAGGAGAAATATAATTCCCAACCTTCTAGGTGTCAGATACTCCAAATTCATGTCCCTCAAAATTGAAGAATGAATTCCAAGGAACAACAGAGGTTAAAAGTAGGAAAGATTTATTGACAGATAGCTCCTGAGATGCAGGAGGGGTTTTGAAAGTGGGCTGCCACCGAGATCCTTTGTCAGGGGTCGTTTATACTGCAAAGTCACAAGCTGGGTATAATGTGGGTTAAACTACAATCAGCCTATAGGATTACAAGTATAGCCACTTAGCTAATATTGATCCAATAAGGGAGTGGGTCATATAGCAGGGGTACCTGGAAAGAACAAAGGCATTTTGGGGAAGGGATGGTTCTGTGTTCTCTGGTCATTCACGTGGGTGACTGCGTCCAGATGCTCTGGTCACCCACCTGGGTGACTGATGTCTATCTGGACTTTACTGAGCCAGGTGATACCAATCACAGTGCACTCCCAAGTTATTGCTTATTCCTCAGGGAGGCATGTAAGCCTGGGCACTGCATCTTTGTCCTGAGGCCTGGCCTTCAATTCTAGTGTCTCCAGCCACAGTTTTGGTAGGGTCTCGTTTTTGGCACTGACTCTTTCCAGGACCCGTCCCTGTCTGACTGCTTATTAATTCTGGTCTAACTTAGCTGCCTATAATAATGTTAAGTGCTCTTACATAATAAAATAAAATTTAGGAGGAAAACCCAGTGTAAATACTAATGTGCTTTTGCAAGCAACAATTTTTTTCTTACTTACACTCTATTTTAAATGAATGTATGATTTGTTTATCACAAGTATATTTAAGTCATAGGTCATTCAAATCACAGATTCAATTTCAATAAATATACTTTGATAAGCTAATGGTTCACATCAATGCAGGAATCTTTTCATAAATACTTTAGATAATAAGGTGATAAATAGAAACACAACTCCTGACCCCACTGATAGCTTCATAAGAAGTCAGGCTGGATTCTTCAGCATCAGCAAGAAAAAAACATGACATTCATAATTTGCTCATTTAGATGGGCATAGAACATGCATGCAAATCCAGTTTAATAACAGAATTTTACAGCAGTTAGTAAAAACAAAATTAGTAAATATAATGTTCTGTGATTCAACAAGATAAGAAGAGGCTAAATAATGTTGGTTCACAGCTTCCTTTTTTGTCCAGTCTACTCAAGCGCAAGATGGCAGATTTCATTCCACTGTTTGTCTAATATTCATGCAGTATTCACTGTGCTTCACGGCTAAACACTATCTAAATTCTATCCAAGATGCCCAGTTCTGTTTGGACAACACAGGAGAATTTACAGCAAAGTTTAACACAATTTACTTTACATATCGTATGTAACTTGCAGTAATAGAGAGGTTGCCTAAATTCATTCAACAAATATTGTTGAGCACTCTATGTGCTAGGCATTGTCATAGGCACTGGGGAACATAAAATGAATGAAGCAAAATGCTTTCCATCATAGAGCTTACATTCCTGGTGGGAAGATAGACAATGATCACAGATATACATACATGTACTCATATACACACATATAATATGTTTCATGAACATATAACTAAATACACCACATACAATGGAGAGAAGTGCTATAAAGAAAATTAACGCAGGGCAAGGCAGAAAGGGATATTGAATATACAGTGTCTAGCTGATAGAATGACATTGGAGAGACAAAAGAATTGAAGGAGCAAATGCAAACGATCTTAATGAAGAACTATGGCAGAGAAATCAGCAGGAACGAAGACCCCAAGGAAGGAGCAAGCCCTGTGTCTGAAGAAGGTACAAGGACAGTGAGGCTTGGCGACATCCGTGGACTGACGGCAGTGGGCTGATGCAGGGAGCCCCACCAGCCCTGCAAGTTCCCTCATTTAACTCTGTGTTATACAGAGAAGATTCACTTTGACCACAGTGAAGAAAATCCACTCTGCCACTTGCGGTGGGAAGTGAAGAAGGGCAGAATCAGGACGTGAATTCGAAGATTATTGCAATAATCCAAGGAAGAGATGGTGCTGCCAGTGCTTGAGACCTGACTGATATTGTGGAGGTGGAATGAACGATGAGATTCCAGACATATTTCAATTCTGGTACCAACAGCATTTGCTGCTGTGGAGAGTGAGAGAAAGAGAGGAGTCAACAATGACCCCAGTGTGTTTGGCGCAAGCAACTAAAGAAGGAGGCATCATTGCTCAAGTGCAGGGGACAAGAGGAAGACTATATGGAGGCAGAAAATGAAGAGTTTGATTTACACATCTCAAATTTGAGGTGCCTGTAATCATCCACATGAAGACATTAAGTAAGCAGTCGCCTATGGGTCTGGAGTTCAGCGCAGAGGCTGGAAGGCACTGTCTATGACAGACTGTGTGTAAAGCCATTGCCCAAACAATGGTGTCGACAAGACAGGGGAGAGGATAGCTCATGACTGTCCAAATTAGAAATCAGAAAGATGAGGAGGAATCAATGCAGGGGACTGAAAAGGAGCAGCCAACACAGAAAGAAGAAAAACAAAAGAGCTATGTCCTGGAAGCCAAATGTAGACACAGTGATCTATGGGATTAAGTACTGTGATCACATCAAATAAGGTAAGGTCTGAGAAATGATCACATACAGGATGTTTAAATGAATGCCTGGTTCCAGTTTCTTTCTGCGAAACATTTCTAACTAGCAAAAAAAAAAAAAGGTGGTGGAGATAGTGATCGCAAAAATAAGAACTGAGGAGTGATCATAAAATGGAAATTATAAAGAAAAAGTCGCTAGAGAATGACGAGCAACACCTTTCCAGCAGGGTGGATTGGAATTAGAGAACAGGATGGAAAATGTCCACGTACGTAGCTCAGGGTAGATCCAGAGTTCCTCTAGGGTCTGGGTTCTGGTTGGGAGAGAGCAGGTGGGCAAACCAGTCTTGAAGCTTCATTTCACACGACATTAAGAAAATGCCTCATCCTATCAAAGCATGCGGAGAGGAGGATTTAAACTCTCCCAGCATCGCCTCCGAGCCCTCACTGCGCAGACTCCAGTGCTGCCGCATATGGATGGTATCTTTGCACGGAGGCGCCTGATGGGGGAAGAGGGCGCTCTTCTCACTAAGCCAAGCCCCGGACCTCAGAGGTCCGCCTTTTTAAAATTCTCAACTATGGTGGCGGTGTCACTGGTCAGGGTCCAAACAGATCTCCCCAAAGAGAAGACGGGAGTTCAATGGGGTCTTTTGACCAATTTGTACCGTAGAAAAGCATTTCAGGATATGTCAATGAGCAGCAAAAGAAGCACACACTCAAAAAGAAGCACCGGTCCTCAAGGGCTAGGGCGCTTTATGATCTGGGGCTGGGAATATTTGTGTATTTTTAGGGGTAGGAATCTGTGGAATTTGTGAATCTATAGTATTGGCTGAAAAGCAAAAAGCATGGGCCCAGTTTATAGATGAAAGACACGGGCCCATTTCACAGGCTTATTGTATCTTTTTAAGATTTAGGCATTTTGGAATGAGTTGCCTAGTGGAGAAAAAAGCAGGCATAATAACCTTGGGTATCTTTGATTGTGTCCTAAAAACTGTAGGTTGTTTATTTATTTGTTTGTTTTTGGTACCGGGGATCAAACTCAGGACCTTGCACTTGCGAAGCAGGCAGGGGCACCACTGAGCTAAATCCCCAGCTCAAAACTGTAGTTTTTTAAAAGTACAATTGTAAAATTATGATTTTCTTTGTCTCCTTTCTACCTATCTTTATTTTTTCTATCCTACCTCAGTGGTGCCCTGCATAAATGCAATAAAAACTATTTTTCATGTCCAACAGTCATTGTATTTATAAATTAAATCCTTATACTAAGGAGAAGAATTGTCAGTGCTCACCTCCCCAATTGAACATTTTTTATAAACTGTAAAATGTTTTTCAAAGGTGAATGATCTTTATTTCAGTGTCCATTTCCTCACTAGTCATTTATCAGTGTGAACATCTTCAAAGTCACTTGCTTCTTCTTATTGAAACATGCCTACTGCTGAGAAAAATAAAGCCATGAATTAAACCTGACTTTAATAAAATTTCACATGCCTTCCTTAGAACTGAGAAATTGATTCTTGTTTGTGTCTAAACTTTGCAGTTCTTGTCTGGAAATCTTGATATGAGTCTGGCTAAGGACAGTATGTTCCTATTATTCTTGCTTTGTTGGCGCCCTCTGGTGGATAGATTATGAGAATATTAATTTTGGGTGCTCTTTGACGAAAAGCTTCAGCATTTTGAAGCCTGGAGGGCTTTGTCTTTTCAAAGTGAGTAACAGAAGATTCTTGTGATTATATGCCAAGTAGACATGGGTGGCCTTTGGGAGCAGTAGGATTGGAGGTACTGAGGAAGGGACTGTCAGGGTGGCAGTGGTGAAATTGTAAACGTGTCAGATGGAACCCCTACTGATGAGGGAAGGATTTTTGATGGAACCCCTACTGATGGGGGAAGGATTTTTTAAAATGTCATATAGAGGTATACAAAGTATGCACGTGGTAAGATTACAGATACATAACATATATTCAACACCCAGATCGAAAGTATATCCAGCACCTCAAGATAAGATGTTTTAAAAAATAGTTTGCTTTTTAGCACACAGGTCTGTTTTGTAGCAATGAAAACAGCCCGTAGTTACAGAATTGCTTCCAGGAGTCCACCCGATGAACAGTGAGGAATAATTTGTTAAATGCATTGAGATGAAAAAGTGTTGGGCACAGAGGCTGACTCTAAGGTGGCACTCAGATATGACTATCCTCCACTCCAAAGAGAAAATTACTCATTCTTGTTCCTGTGTTTGGTTGTCTTCTTCACTTGGATCTCTCCTGAACAATTTTCCAATTTTATTCCCTCTCTTTGTTCAAAATACATCAGTTGAATGTTATGGGCTCAGGACTGTGGATGCAGAGATGACTAAGTTATGGTCCCTGCCTTCCAAGAACACATAGGCCAGTTGAGTTTAAAGAAAAAATAGGAAATAGGTGACTATAACCTACAGGGTTAAATGTGACAATCAGAACTTTTCACACCACAGATCATGTCCCACATGTGAATCATTTCTCTCCTCAGGTTACCTGTATAGGGGAACAAAAAAATGGCTTCCTTCCATCCTTCTAGCTTCTCTGGCTGGGCTATAAAGTCCCACAAAACTAAACCCAAGACCCATCAGATGACTGAAGTTTGTATCCTGAGATACAGAAAGAAGCAGGGGGCTGGGGCTTGTGGAGGCCCATACAGGAGAGATAGAAGGTGCGGGGAGGGAGTGGGTGGTGACTAAGGGCTGCTTGTTAGGCAGATACAGTCTCTCAAGGAATAAAAGTCATCTGGAGCAGCCCTAGAAGAGTAGGTGACAGACTGTCTGGGCTTTGGTCTGGGCTTCTGCCTGGGTGTGGTGTCAGCCTCCAGCCTGCTCTCCAGCTATGCCAGCTAATCTGTCCTGGTTGATAAGATTCCTGGGAGGGAATTCGTGGCAACTGAGTTCCCTCTGGAGGTTGTTTCGGGAAGATGAGCGCAGCTCAGAGAAAGCCTCTATCTGCATCCTCTTTGGGCAAGCATCCTCAGTTTGAAAGAGCCATCATATTTGGGGGCAATATTTTCTGATTCCTCCTGCTACTTCTCTTCATTTGAAACTCATCACCATCATTCTTACATTACTGAGGAGGAGATGGCAGCAGAGAGGCTGGTGATGGGCCGAGGGCTACGGAGCTGCCAGGCGTTGGCTCTCCGGTGTCCACCGCTCAGGGCTGGAGCCAGAAGCCCCTGTGGGGCACTGAAGCCTCGGGGGCAGCTTTGAGCTCCTTGTCTGTACAGCAGCCCAGGAGGTAGCAGCACTCAGCACTAGGGGAAAAATACCCTTGTCAGCCTCTCCTCCAGTCACTGGGCAGGGTCTGAGGAGGCCCTGGGGCTGAGATAAGGAACCTAACCCAACCCTGTGTAGAGAAAGTTTGCAGGTTTGCTGCCTCCCATGGAGGTCAGAAAGAGTTAGGGGAAGGGGTTGTTAGACAGAGGTTTTAGGAGGCACTCAAGAGTGGAGTGTGAGCACTCAGAGGAATGAGATGGGTCATTTCCTGGAACAGGGAACATTTATGTTCTCTAAAGGGAGTGAAGACTTGGGAAAAGGCAGCCCACCCCCCAGAAGGGTGCGAGCCCATTTTACAGGTATGGGCACAGTTTTTCTTTTTTTCTTTTTTCAAATAGGTAACTTAAAGGAGTGGGATTTAGCTCAGTGGTTCTGCGGCCTTGCAAGCGCAAGGTCCCAAGTTTGATCCCCAGTACCAAAAACAAAGACAAATCTCAAATAGGAAAGTTAAGCATTTTTTTGATTTTCAACCTGCTCTTTTATCTCAGGATCAGGTTCCTGCTCTTCACTTTTTTCAGTTAAGCCATTTTATGTACTTGTAGTATTCCTGAGGAATGTGGGGTCTGCTAGGGAGGGAAGCTAACTTTAACCAAGGGAATGCCGATGTGGATCACCTCAGGGAACTTCGGCCGGGTCCTGGAAGTTGCCATCTTCTTAAAAGTACAATTTTTAGTTATGATTTCCTTGTTTCCTTTTTACCTATCTTTTAATAGTTTTAGCCTCCTCCCAGGTCTCATCTTGTTCTCTCATACACTTCAGCAAAGGCTGGCTGCACTGTTGTATTAGCTGAGAGGCATGTTTTATTTTCATATGCAATCTTGCAAAGGTTTGGACTACTTCAGCATTGACATTGGACTATCCGTTGTTCAGGCTTGAATTTCTCCAAATCACAAAATTAGGTATCAAGCTTTTTTTTTCTTTTTTAAATAATCTCTATTCGAATTACCTATTGTACTGCCCACTAAGTTTTTTTGTTGCTGTTGCTGTTTTTCTTTTAAGTCTTGAAAGCTCAGTCAAAAACAATTGCCCCAACTGTAGTGAGTTCCAAACAGTTCAAAACAGATCAGCGTAGTGTAGCAAAATTTTGAAATTCCACCTGAGGAGGGTGTTTGCACCTTCCTCTTTTCACAGTTCTCTAAAGCAGTCAAAGAGTCAGGACAAAGATAGCAGAGCCTTCCCTCAGTCACACACAGGGCCTTCTCCTCCCCTCCAAGACTGGCTCCATCTGCCTCATTGCAATGCCTGCATAGGCACCTCAGAGGACAAGGACCAAATTTCCCTTAAATTTTGCTTACCACAGGTTAGGTGCAGATGGAATAGAAGTATGACTGAGTTTTGTAGTACTTACAGGAGTCCTTATTTCTTTATGGCATTCTATATGACATCAAGATATGCTATAAAAATGACTTTGGGGTAGTTGATAGGCCACAGAATGATATCAGGAATGCTGAGTGCCGACAGTAATCACCTGCCCATCTCAGGAGCAGTCACATGAATGATGATTGGGTTCCACTAATTCAACATCATTACACTGAGCTTTATAGATTTATAATTTTGTTATGGTTTCATAATATTTTCATGTTCAAATACATTTTTAAAACAAGGTGACAAGGGATATAAGCTTTGAAATCCATGAGAAGTTTTTCTGCTTATAAGGGAGGACTGCACACGACTGAGAAGCACTGTACTGCAGCCCACAGGCCTACAGAGGGAGACAGACACAGGCCTTGCTTTCCAGGAGCTGACATTAACACGGAATTCATTGCAGTGGACACAAGTGAAGAAATTGTGCAAGAACTTTGTGGAAGGCATAATACTACATTTAGTACTGTTTGTTTTTTCTACTCATGAACACTTCTTGAAAGTTGTTGCTCACCAAAACAAAAATTTTTTTCTGGTTCCCTGCTGAGATGCAGGAAAAATTAGCATCTAGTTAATTTTTTAATGAGCATACAGTAAAATTTGATCTTTGTAATTCACAGTTCTATGCAGTTTGATAAATACATAGAGCCATGTGCCTACCATCCAAGTACCACATAAATCATTTCATCATCCTAAGAATAATTACCCTGTCTAGACTCTTTTTAGAAAACCTCTCCTTTCCAATGGCCTACTTTCTATCTTGATAGATGTCTCTGCTGCAGAATAACATGAAGATATAAACATATAGTATATAACCTTTGGGGTCTGGCTTCTTTCACTGACAGAATATGTTTAAGATCTGTAACAGTGAAGCTGGATTGTCAAATTCATTGGCTTGGGAGCTACATAGGGGATTATTAAAGCACATTTCTAGGTATGTCTGGGTGGGTCATGGAGATATGGTCTTAGGGCTTTTTCTGGTCCTTTCTTTGCTCCTTTCTCTCTTGTGCTGTTCCCCTGCTGTAATTTCTAGACCACGTGAACTAGGCAGCTTTGCTCAGCCACTGCCAGTCTTGGAGCCAGCCAACCATGGACTGAATCCCCTGAAGCTCTGAGCCAAATTAAACCTCTCCTCTCTCTTTTCTTTTAAGTTGTGGTTGTTAGGCATTGTGTTCCAGTGATGAGAAAGCTGACCAAGACAAGATCTATCCGTGCTGTCCCGCAAAGTCCTCATGTACTCATAGGTGAGGCTTTTGAAAGGTGAGTGAATTGTGAGGGCAATATAATTGACTTGCTGTTGGGAGGCTGGGTCTGGTCAGAAGAGGTGGATCACTGGGGGTGTTACTTAGGATATAACTCCCTCCCCAGATCCTCCCTTCTCTCTCTGTTTCCTGGCCTCCATTACATGAGCAGTTTTCCCCTAACCAAGCCTTTCCTGCATATTGGTTCTGTGATCAAGCCTGCCAAACATGGACTGAAACTTCTGAAACTGTGAGTCCGAATAAACCTCTCATCCTTTAAATTGCAGGTGTTGGGTATTTTGTCCCAGCAATGAAGAAGGTGACTAAGACAGAATCAATAGCACATTCCTCTTTATTGCTGAGTAATAGCTCATTCACTGTCATTAGCACACTGATTCACTGCTATTAGCACACTGAAGGATATTTTGGTTGATTCAATTTGGGAATAAAGCAATATAAATTGTCATAGACATTCTGTTATGGGTTTTTGTATGAACATAACTCTTCAACTTTTTTGGGTAAATACCCTGGGGTGGGGTTTCTTGGGTTAAGCGATAAGTACAGAATATATGTAACTTCATAAGAAATCACCAAATTGTCTTCCAACATTGTATTTTTCATGCTCAGTAGCAATGAATGAGAGTCTGTTACTTTACATCCTCGCCAGAATTTCATACCATTAGAAATTTTTACTTTAGCCATCCTGATATGTACATAGTACATTTTGGTTTTCATTTGTGTTTTCCTGGTAATGATGTTGGGTGTGTTTTTATTTTATTCTTATTTATTTACTTTTGTAGTACTTGGTGATTTGAACCCAGGGAATTGTACACACTAGTCAAGTGCTCCTCCACTGAATTGTATCCTGATCCTTTTTTACTTTGAGTCAGGGTCTCACTAAGTTGTTCAGGCTGCACTTCAACTTGTGTTCCTTCTGTGTCAGACTCCTGAGTAGCTGGGATTACAGGCATGTACCACCACTCCTAGCTTAGAGCATCTTTTAAAAAATTATTTTCCATTGGTATCTTCTTTGGTGACAGATCTGTCCAAGCCTTTTGCCCATTTTTTAGAATAGGTTGTCTCTTTTAATTGTTGGTTTTTTAAATCTTAATTTTCTTTTAATTATTGATTAATTTAAAATATTTTTATATCCTTGACTTTTTAAATCAAATATGTCATTTACTATTTTTCCCATTCTGTATCCTTTTCCCCTCTCATTTTCTTAACTTAATGTTTGCCAAGACAAAGATTTAAGTTTTGATAAAATCAAATTGATCATTTTTTCTTTTATGGATTATAATTTTATTATTGTATTCAAAAATTAATTGCTAAATGGAAGTTCATATAAATTCACTGCTATGCTGTATTCTAGCCATGCTATAGTTTTATATTGTGTAGGTCTATGATCCACTGAGTTAATTTCTCTGCAGGATGTGATGAGGTTAACATTTTGCACATGGATGTCCCGTTGTTCCAGCATCATTTTCAAAAAAATTGTTCTATGGCCATTGAGTTCTCCCCCCCCCCATTAAGTTTATTGGTACATTTTTGGTATACAATACAGTTATATTCATTATTGGGATCTTGTACCATTACATGAGTCTCTTGGTTCTTATTTTTTCCCCCCTTCCCTTGCCCTCCCTTCACCCCCCCCACCCTTCCCTATTTGCAAAGACCTTGTTTCCACTTTTTTTTCCTCTTCTCATATTTTTTCATTTCTCCTTTTTCCCTTCCCCTACCCCTCCCAATTCCCTGGCTCTTTTAGACCTTTTCTTCCTGTTACACAATATCAATTATACATTTTTAAAATTACAATATCAAGATCTAGGAGACATTACCACAGATTTTACAGAATTTAAAAGGATATAGAAAGCATATTACAAAAATCTTTTTTGAAATAAATTTGACAACTTCTAAGAAGTACCTTGGAAGACAAATTAATGAAACTAACTCTGGAGGAAGTATAAAATTTGAATAGTACCTATTAAACAAAGTATATTCCTAGCTGGAAAACTTACCTATATGACAACAGCAGGCTCATAAACATTTTAACTGATAAATTATATCAAACAATTAAAACAGGAAAAAGAAGGAACACTTCTCCCCTCATTTTAGGAAATCAACATTGTGCTAATCCTAAAACTGGATAAAGATAATAGAAGAAAAAAGTATGAACATAGGTAGAAATTTGTTTAACTAAAGAAGCTATTAGAAGTCAGATCTGGCAGGATGTAGAAAGTGGTTTTGTTATAGGGATGGCAGTGTTGGTTCAGCATTGGAAGATCCACCCCAAAAGTCATCATTTAAACAGAGGAAAGGAAAAAGCCATATGATCCTGTCACTAGTTGGAGAAAAAGTATTGGACTAAATTCTATAGCTGTTCATGGTAAAAGCTATCAGGAGACTAGAAGTAGAACAGAAACTTCTCAATAGATTAAAGACACGTACTCCATACTTCCAGCGAGACATTGCATTCTTATGTAGCTGTCCTTTAGCCAATGACACTAAGGACAACTTTTTAGTTAGGTCTTGAAATCTTATACTATGCATCCTTCATCTCCCTCCACCTTAAATTATGGCAGCTATACTAGGTCCTTTGTTTTTCCAAGTGTTGTGGCTTGTATCTAGATGTTCCCCCAAAGCCTCATGTGCTCATAGGTGGAGTTTTTTGGAGCTGACTGGATCTAAATGTGTGATACTTGGATTAAGGGTGTGTGGTACTAAATTAGTCCACTGATTGGAATTAGGATTAGCATAGCATGGCTGAATGGATTTACTTAAAACAGAAGTTCCACCTTGGGTTGTGGGTGGCAACACCCAAAAGGTTTGTGGCCTGTTTGGGATAGAAGGGAAAAGCAAGCTTGCTTCTGTTGCTGCTGCTGCTACTGCTTGTTGCTTTCGGCTTGCTGCCTTCTGCTTGCCACACCATGAACTGTTTCTCCTCTATGATGCCCCTCTGCCATGCTGCCCTGCCTTGGAACCAGCAGACTGTGGACTGAAACCTCTACAAACTGTGAGCTGAAGAAAACCTCTCCTCTTTTAACTTTGGATGTTGGGTGCTGTGTCTCAGCACTGAGAATAGTAATCAAGATATCAAGTAAATTTGAAAATTAGTTTGTCATCTTTAAAAAGCTTACAAAAATTCTTATTGGTATTGCATTGAATCCATAGGTTGAAACAGGGAGAACCAACATCTTAATAATATACATGGTTCCAAACCATGAACATGGTATAACTCTCAGTGTGTTTAGACTTTCTTTTCAGCAGAGGCCTTGCATACATTTTGTTAGACATATACCTAAATGTTTAGCTTTTTTGGTGCAATTATAAATGCTGTTGTTCTTAATATTAAATTCCATTTCTGGAATATAAGAATAGGATTGGCTTGTGTATATTGACCTTTTAAAACTTATTTATTAGTTCTAAGAGAATTTTAGAAATCTTCACAATTATCCCTGTTGAAAACCACATTGTCTTCAAATAAAGACAGTCTTATCTTTTGCTTTTCAAATCTGTATGTCTCATATTTCCGAATGTAAGAGAGGAAAACACAGTATTTTATCCTCAAGTCTGATGTTGGTTACAAGTTTTTCTTGTAGCTTTATGTAAGATTGAGCAATCTCCCTTCCTTTTCTAATTTTTTGAGAATTTTATCGTGAATGGATGTTGAATTTTATTGACTTTTTACTTCTATTGAAATGAATATGTATCGAAATATGGTGATTCACATTGATTTTAAAAAATTTTATCAATTTTTCATTCCTGGGACCTGGGACAAATCCCAATTGGTCATGTATTATCCTTTTACATATTGTAGATTTGATATGCTAAAATTTTTTTGAGAATTTTTGCATTTTTATATTCATGAGGTATCTTGATCTATAGTTTTTATTTCTTGCAGTGTGTAATCTGGTTTGATACTTAAGGTAATGCTGACCTCACAAAGTGATTTGGAAGATATTTCCTTCTCCTTGGTAGTCTGAAAGATATTGTATAGAATTGGATTTTTTTTTTTCTTGAATGTTTTGTGGAATTCACCAATGGAACCATCTGGGCAAGGAGTTTTCATTTTGGAAGTTTTAAAATTACAAATTTCATCTTTTCAAAAATACTTTGGATAGATTTTTCTTCTTGAGTGAGTTGTGATTTGAGCCTTTCAAAGAAATGGCCCATTTTATTGGAATTGTTGAATTTATAAAAATAGCATTGTCTATAGCTTTCTCATATTATTGTTTTAATGTCATAAGATCAGTAGTGATGTCTTTTCTTTCATTCCTGATATTGGCAAATTGTGTCTTCACTCTTTCCTCTCTTCATCAGCCTAACCAGGGACTTAACAATTTTATGACTTTTTTCATAGAATCAGCTTTTGGTTTTATTGATTTTATGTATTATTTTCTATTTTAAATTTCACTGATTTCTGTTCTATCTTATTTCCTTTCATCTGCTTGCTCCAGTGATAGTTCTAGGCATACCAATCTGGGCCTGTGATGGCCATGGCAGCTCCCAAGAGGTCAGAAATGCTTTCAGGATTGTTCTCCCTGTTATCTTGATGAATAAATAGCCTCTGACTCCCTCCTATCCACACTCATCTCCTTATCAAATGATCACTTGGCCACACTCTTGATTTTCTCTCCTGAGCAGGTTTTTTAAAAAAATTCTTTATGTGGAGAGCCTAAGAATTTCCCAAATCTTTAGATTCTGCTTCTCATTTAATAATCTCTCCTTTCTCACATTATACTATAAGCAATTAAAAGAAGCCACGTGGGCTTAACACTTAGTTGCTGACAGATTTCTTTTGTTAAAATGCCCTCCGTCATCCCTCTTAACTTCTGCCTTACATAAAGTCCTAGGACATGAACATAATTAATAATCCAAAGTTCTTTGCCATTTTGTAATAAGCATGGCCTTTCCTCCCATTTCTAATATGCTGGTTCCTCATTTCTATCTCTAAGATCTCATCAGAATGGCTTTTTACCATCTATATTTCTACCTATATTCTGTTCATTCTCACTTAAGTAATCTCTAAGGAGACTGAGGTTTCCCTATCACTGTTTCTTTCTGAGCCCTCACCAGAAGACTCAGAACATTGTCCTTAATGTTCTGTTTACAGCAATATCTACTTTTGCCAGCATCCGCTTCTAGCCAGTATCCATTACCATTCCAAAACTGCTCCCACACTTTTAAGTTCTTATTATAGCCACTCCTTTGTTACCAACTCACATGTGAGTCTCTTTTGTGCTGCTATAACAAACTACCACATACTGGGTGATGCATAAAGAACAGAAGTTTATTTCTCACAGTTCTGGAGGCTGGCAAACAAGCTCAAGATCAAGATGCTAGTGTGTGGTGAGTCTTCGTACTGCATCTTCGAATGGCAGAAGGCAGAAGGGGGCAAACTCATCCTATAAGTCTTTCCTACAGCTCCATCAATCTAAACACCTCCCCTTAGGCCCCACCTCCCAAAACTGGGGGATTAAATTTCCAACACACGAATTTTGGTGGACACATCCAAATCACAGCAGTGTCTGTCACTGTTACGGTTTAAATACAAAATGCACTGGGGACTTGATCCCCAGTGCAGCACTTTTCAGAGGTGAGACCTAATCAGGAAGTTGGGGCATGAAGGCTCTAACCTCCTCCATAGATCAATCCATTAATGAATTCATAATCAAATGGGCTATTATGAGATGGGACCTGGTGGAGGAAATAGGTTACTGGAGGCATATTTTTGAAGGGTATGTCTGGTCCCTGGCCCCCTTTTCTCTGGCTTTCCTCTCTTCTTCCTAGCTGCTATGAAGTGACCAGCCTTCCTCTACCATCCCTTCCATCATGATGTTTCTTTTTTTTTTTCTTCCACAAAAATATATTTAATAAAGTTGTTATAAAATCAAACACAACATTTTATCAGTAATTCAAACCCACTTATGTCTAACTGGGAGTGCTTTATACTTTGGAAGACTACCAAACCTTAAAACGTATTTACATGTATTTACAACTCAGGTAAATATATAACTGAAAAGCCATCATGATGTTTCTGCCTTGGAGCCAGCCAACCATGGACTGAAACCACTGAAACCATGAATGAAAATAAAGCTCTTCTCATTTAAGTTCTGCATGTTAGGTATTTTGTCCCACCATTGAAAGATGACTAACACAGTCAATAATTTAGAAAATTCCTAAAATTATTTTTAAAATATAGTCCATCTATTTTCTCTTCTGCTTCTGGGATTTCAAATTATACACATATGAGTTTTTTCATAATTCTTGGACATTTTCTTGTTTTTTCACTCTCTTCTTCTTGTGTTTGAGTAAATTTTATTGACCTATATTAAATTTCAGTAATTCTTTCTGATGTAGGATTGATATCAGAACTCCAATTTCAGGAAAATATTATAACTCCCAATCTGTTAGGTGTTCAATATGCCAAGTCCATGTTCTATAAAATCAAAGAATAGATTTTAGGAACAATGGAGGTTAAGAGTAGAAAATATTTATTGAGAGATATAGCTCCTGAGAGGCAGGAGGGGTCCCAAATAGGTTGCCAGGGACCCCACTTTTCAGGGGAAGTTTTCTAAAGTACCATGGGGGTTAAAGCCTATGATCAGCCAATGAGAGTACAAGTATAGTCGCCTAGGTAATAGTGATTCAATGGAAGGAGCAAGTCACATAACTAGTGTGCATGGAAAGAACAAAGACTTTTTCTAGGAAATGATGGGTCTGGAGGTCTTGGTCACCACTGGGGTGACTGATGTCTATCCAGACTTCATGAGGCCAAGTGTTCTCTCTTATCTTGTCCTTTGGGGAAGTATGCAGGGCTGGTCATTTTGTCTTTATCTTGAGAGCTGGCCTCTAACAGATGTGTCTCCAGCCACGGTTGTAATGTGTTTTTATCTTTTGCACTGACTCTCTCAAGGGCCTCATCCCATCAAACTGCCTGTAGTATTTTTACTTCACTTAGCTGTCTGTAATATTTCCTTGACTGTGTCACATCTCCTGATGAACTCAGCAAAGGTATTCTTCATATCTATTATTGTGTTTTTTAGGGCTAGGGTTTTCATTTGATTTTTACTCTGTCTGCTGAAGTTATCTGCTCTTGCATGTTTTCTACCTTTTCCATTCGTTTTTAGCATATTAGTCATAGTTATTTTTATTTCCCTGTCTGGTAAATCCAAGTAGTCAGAGAATAGTTCTAGTGATTGCTTTGTTTTTCCAGATTGTGTTTTCTATTGCCTTTTTGGGTACCATGTACAGACATTCCCCATTTAATAACCAAATTGGTCACTAAATTAGGAATTACATAGTATGTACATTACAATATTCAGGAAAAGAAATGGTCAAAGAAAACTCCAACTTGATGACTTTGCTTTTATTTGCATAACTCTTATGTGCAGTAGAGTAACAGAACATAAAACTACAGTACCATACTGTACACTACAATCAATAAAAATTACAGTACTGTACCATAGAAGAAGCCACCATAAAGCTGCACTGCTGCTCATGTTCCTGCATCTTAAGTCCAAATGTGGTTCCTAAGTGATCTGTGAGTGGTGAGTATGAACAGCACACCTGGGTTATAAGTCTGAACAGTGGTTAAACCAGCTGGTTGTTAAACGAGGAATATCTGTGATATTTTTGTTGAAAGGTGAACCTATTAAATAGGGCCATAGATACTACTCTTTTTTTTTATGCTTAGAAATGAAGATGCCTTTCTTCTGTGAGATCTTTTAGGTAGGAGTTTGTACAAATCTGTCCAGAGATGGACTGGGAGTTTGTTGTTGCTATGTGACCCTCAGTGCTCCAGAAGCTTCATATTCTTTTAATGAGTAATTGTTTTGTCTTGATTTTGGATCTTCTCTTTGGGCCACCTTCTCCCTCTGCCCCCTAGAATCCATATCAGCGATGGAGAACCTTTTAGAGCTTTCCATGATAATAAACAGCCTGCTGGGGGGGGGGTGCCATAGGTTCGCCACCACTGGTCTAGATCTCGTGGCTCCCCACACTGCATTTCAGTGCAACTCTTGTTAGCAAGGTGGCAGGGGATAGAGGAGGGATGACCGTGTATGTTCTCCCTGAAGCCTTAGTTTTGGGGAGACACTGGGGAGCCCCAAAGGTCCCTGCTCCTTCTCCAGCAGCAGTGCTAGATCTGACAAGTATTTCTGCTCCCCCCAAGAGGTGCAGCTTTGTTTCCCCTCTTTTCCTCTCTTAGCAGCAGTCAGTTTGCCAGCGCCTCAGGACGCATTCTGAAGCTGCCCCAGCCCTGGAGTTGAAGGATTTGTTGGGCAGCAGAGACAGAGGAGATTCTACAAGGTGGCGTTTGGCCAGTGGCTGCTGTTCCCTTTTCCCAGCCAGAACTGCGCAGGACATTTGGTTTCTCCCCAATCCTCCCTGTAAGTACCCAAATGTTCTCCAAGGAAAACCTGCAAACGTGTATGTACCCTCCTCTGTCTGGCCCCTGGGACATCACACTCCCATGCTACCCCACCGTTGGCCTTTAGCAATTCTTTAAACATTTCTAGCTTAATCTTCTTACCAAAAAAGCTTTTATGGCATTTAGCTGCATCTGTCCTAGGTAAGCAAATGCTTGAATCTCCTTTCTCCCTGCAGGCTTTTGTCTTTCTCCAGGTTTTAAGTTAGTTATTTGTCTGTAGCAACAAGTGTCTGAGAGGTTTCAGAGAGGCTGTTAATGTCGCAGTTTTACTTCATGTTTTGTCTTAAAGAATGAGAACAATAGCTTCTCCAAGCTCGTAAATCTCCAGCCTTTAACTAGATCATTATTTACATTTTAAAATTTAAATTTCCCTAGCATTTACTTGATTGTGAAAGTTTTAGATTTTTGCAGCAGCCCAGAAACATCTTTCTAGGTAAATTTGGAAACTAGAACAAAGGAATTACTAATGAAGAGGATATAAATGTGAAAACAATTTTGGGTCACTAATGTTTTTATATTTCTGTATGTTTCCGTTATTCAAATGTGGAGCTGATGATTATGAGTTTCATTGCCTCAAGGGAGCTATAAGACAAAAAATAAGTGACCTCCAAGAGTTCTTGGGTTTTGTTTCCAGAGACCTGTGCCCCCGTAGAAAATAGAGGATTTACCGAGGGAGAAGAAGCATATTTTAGAAGAAGCAGAGAGAATAAAGGATGGGAAGGCTAGACTAGACTAGAAAAAAGATACGTGACCCAGGACTGGAGATAAAGGAGGCCTTGGAATATAACAGGAAGGTGACCATGAGAACATATAAAGGAAATGGTATTTGCAATGTCCCTAAGCCACCTTACAAAAAAATTTCTGTTTTGAAGCCTGAGAGCATCAAAATTCAAACAATCCTGAAAAGCCCTTAGGACCAAGAAGAATGGTAGTCTTAGTGGAAAAGCTGCAAGCCCTCCACCACCAGATACTTCACACGACAGAATGTTCTGGACCCTGGGCTAACCCGCAGGAAGGAAAGAGCTTCTTGAGAATGACCGAGACTATATTTTCTCATAAGCCTGGAGAGGCCAGGGCTCAAACAAATTTAATTGACTTCTAGAAAACAAAAACATTTTGTATTGCTTGCACACCTTAAATTTGTGGACTGAGACCCCTGCTACAAAAGTAATCCACTCCCAGGGACTTAATTATCATTGCCACACTGAATGTGCATTAGATTGCAGTTACTCTGCAATATTATAACTACCCTAAGATATCTGGAGGGGTTCATTGTGCCCTCCACTGTAATAACTCCTCCTGGAGCCCGATGGATGGCAGAGGCAGCAGAGGCAGCAGGGGAGAGGCACTCTGAATGCATCCTCAGGTGAATCTGAAAACAGTTCCTCCCACAACCTAATTCCCTCTGCCCAACCCTTCCCTGAGGATTTGTGTTCTCCTTGCTTGGTCCATGTACACACTTTTTCCATCAGGACACTAAATAAAGACACTGTTTGACTCTTCTAGGCAGGAAGTATGTTCTTACAAAGGTACATGTAAAGCAAATATATCTATTTGAAAACACATAGTGCTATACACATAGCTGAAATAATTACTGTTATTTGGATTACAGACAGCTAAAGAGTAGGCGTATTCATGAAGGAAAGGAAAGGCCAGATGGGAAAACAAAACCCCTGGATTTCTTTCTTGGAAAGTGGTTATTGACTTGGGTAAGAGTCTTCCTTCTGATCCAGCCTTCCACCAGGTTGTAAGGAGATCTGAATGAAAATGACCCCAAGGGTAAAATTGAGAATGTGACCACTTTTCTACCATTCAGTTCTGTTGACTGAAGCTCTGCTGCTGGTGCATGGATGAGGGGCCCCTGACACTGTTATAGCAGACAGGTGTGCATTTTGCTAATGTTCCTGCCAATGGCACCTCAGCTGGCTAAGAAGATGCTTTGGGGAATACACTTTATGTCTTGTATTTTCCTGAGCTTCTATCTGAGGCCATTGTGGAGAGACACAGTCAGAGATCTGGTTGTGGGACTTTTTTCTTTTCTTTTTGGGGGGAAGTGTTTCACTACCAGAAAGGCCCCCACAACGCAATGTCTTACAGCTCCTGCACATGTTGGGCCTATTTGTCTCATCTGATAAAATCATATCGTAGTACATCTTCTCTCCTGGGGAGAGAGGGAGATGAATGCCTGAAGCTAGGATCTTTTAGGAATTGAATCATATAAAGAAGAGCCATGCAAAAATCTGGGCCCAAGCCTTCAAAGAATATGTTGAGAGAGGAAAGTTGACCCTAGTGATTTTTCAGAGGACCACAGAAAACCCCTGTGTTTCCACTCGATGGTGTGGACCCTGGAGGAACGTGTCTGACAGGCTAGCAGCAGCCCAGGGGACTGAGATATGTGCCACCACTTAGGCCTGCTAATGGAAAACCTTGCTTGGTACCGAGTATTCTGTCTTGAAATTGGATGGAATGTGTTCTTGAAAGTTTGTCTTCATTATAGAACATCTGCTAGAAGCTTAAACTTTAGAGTTAAACCTTAGTTTCAATTCCAATTCTGCTATTGGGAGACTGCTAGCCAGTTACTAAAATATAAAAAGGCAACTGGAGTAATACCTATCTCAAAGGGTGGTTGGAAAGATTAAATTAAGTGATATATATTCAGTGCAGAGCCTACAGAACAACATGGTAAAGGTTGGATATCATTAGCTACACTCTTTCCTTGTAAAAGATTTAATCTAAAGTCCACTACTTTGTACTATTATTCAGAGGTCACTTCCCTTGAAAAGAAGTATCTGTTGACATCCAAGGGAAAGAGTAAAATTTGCATTTTTATCATTTTATTCACTGAAGAGAGAAAATATGGAATTACTTTCAGGGAACTTTTTGGGAGCCCATCAACCAGGAACTTTAAATGGGAGTCCCAGAATGCTTTGGGAGCACTGAACTGCCATGTAGTCTACAGATATTTGATAATTATGACCCCATGTCAGATTATTTTGGTTCTAGGGACTGAGATCCATTTGGTGGTGTGACAGTTGTACCAGGTTAAAATTCCTGGAGAGGTGATTGGCTGATGGAGGTGCAACACTCATTAGCAGATAATCCATGATCTTCTTAGCAGAATGTGCTGTTAAGGGGTGGGGACCACTTGACGGAGGTGGGTCTCTGGGAGAGTGTCATGTCCTTCGGCCAATGTTTCTACCTTGGAGCCAGCTAGCCATGGCTGAACCTCCTGAAACCATAAGTCAGATAAAGCTCTCCTCCCTTACATTGTGGGTTTCAGGTGTTTTTCCCCCACCAAGGGGAAAGCTGGTGGTAAGAGATTATGGTAGGAATAAACAGAAAAGTAAGAAAAGAGAAGGAAACCACCTCAGCCATCACATAGGCACCTCCATGGAGAGCTGGAGGGACATTCGCAGCTACTCAGGCTTTCAGGTCCCAGCAGTCGCTCCACCCTAATCATCTCGCTGCCCTCTGAGGCCAACTTCTCACTGCTCTCATGCTAATATCACCACCAACCACCTGGATGGCTTCTCTGTCAATTTCTCCATCTGCTGCTCTCACATTCTTATCTCCTTGAGATTCATATACAAGAGAATCTGCCTGCGATCGTTTGATATCTTCCAGCACACAGGGTTACTGTAACAGTAATGACTCACTCTCAGGAAGCACTAAAATCCCCAAAGAACACAAAGAACAAGACTTGATTCTTTCATGAAATGATGACTACTGCCTTTTGGCCTTACTTCATAAATTTACAAGAAGGTCTTAAATTTAATGACTGCCTCCCTGAGGACACTAGCTTAGGCTCCTGGGCCTGAGATGCCTGTCTCTTAGATGCAAAGGAAGATTTTCAATAAAACCAATAAATTTTCTGCACTAGTTCATGGGCTGAGTTTAAAATCTGTAAATTCTGGTTTGACAATTTTTCACTTGTAAAATAAACTTCAGGTTAGTGACTATTAGTTTATTTGTTCAATACAAGTGCACTAGTTTATGACAAGGTATGGAATGGCAAGAGAGTCCCTGGCATACAAAGGTGTAGGGTTTACCTGACAGTTACTCTAAGGAGCCTCTGGCCTGGGCATTCCATCTGGAGACTAGGAATGACCATCATTTATCATGTCACCTATACTTGGTTAACATGTAAAATGTCACCTCAAGTTTACAGAAAATTCTTGTGAAGTCTGATGTGACCTTCAAATAAATTTCTTTCTGATACTTGTATAGGCTACAAAATTCCTAGATAGTACAATGACCAGTATACTTGATTTTAAAAAATCAGCAAAGAGGTACTCTTTGCTGTCATAGTAACAATTAGAAGTTCAAAAGGTCCAAGGGTTTGGGGGTGGCAGGAAGGGAAGGGGAAAGGGAAGAAGGGAAAGGAAAAATTATGAGAAAGAAAAACAAATGGAATCAAAGTCTGTGTAAATAGGGAAGGGTGGAGGGGGTGAAGGGTGCACAGGTAATGGGAGAAAAAAATAAGAACTAAGATACATCATGTTCAGGTACAAACACCCAATGATAAATGTAAATGTATTTTATACCTAAAATGTACCAATAAATATATATATATAAACAATTAGAAGTTCATGAGATAAGATAACAAAACCCCTAGATTTAAGGATAATTACTTCAAGCCACCAGTTAAAAATGAAATTATGTAATCACATATGTAAACCTGGGTCTCCTTTTTACTTTCAATGCCCTGAGTTCAAATACAAAGCATATTTTTAGTTCCTATTTTTGCTTTGTATCAAGCTTGATCAATGAACGAGAAAGTCTTATCAATCATGTACTTGTTGGAAAACATGGATCTTTTGAACCACATAGCTTCTTTCAAAATTAGAAATGCCCATGTCAAGACTTTCAGGAGGCAGTTGTCATTAGATTTTAGGTATGACATGTGTCTTTAGGTAAAAGAGCTAAGAAATATTCCTCAACATGGTATGTACAGGCAAAGGAATAGAAATTGTGTTGCTATCTTTTAACAAGTAAAAACCAATTTTTATTAGCTAGAAAGCTATATAAAGTGTTCTTTTTAAAGTGTTTGCAAAGTAAGATTCTTTAAAAGAGCCAAGTCCACTTTCCCATTGATACATTGACAATGTATCCTCAAGAGAAACATTTGGTGGCAGAAAAATATTTTCTTACTACTATTACAAATTACTAACATTTACTGAGGTCTTTTTACCTGCCAGGCATTGTTCAAAGCTCTTTATATAATCCTCTCATTTTATTCCCCACAATGATCCTACGAGGTGCTGTTTTCCAATACCTCTTAATTTAAGAAATTAAAGGAATAAAAGAGTTCTAGTCTTATAGGTACAGTGAAGAAAGGATGAACTAAGGAAGACCCTAAGCCACCCTCAAACACCTACCCATACATGTGAGTCCACTGAGGGAAAGGACACAGTTTCCTAGTATAGCAAGCAATGAGATTAAAATAATACACTGTAAGTTGGATTGTGGGGCTTGGTGTCTCCATCTTTACTCTTGATATGATCTTAAGAACCTACGGAGGATGACCCTACTATTTTTCTTGACATTAGACTTGCTCATGGTGGATAATTGGTCAGTGTTAAGTGTATGACACAGATTCACTTATTAGAGGGGGTTATGAGTTAATGTGCTCTCTCCCTCAGGGTATTTACAGTATTGGTAGTTGAATATTAGTTTAATTGAATTGAATGCTGATATTATGGCTTCACAAGTGCTACTGAGGAACAGTTGGAGAAACCAGGCAAATAAAAATTTTTAAATCTATCTTTTACTAAAGATATAGATGGAATGAGGAGTGAGACTTAGCTTAGCCACAGTCAGAGTTCCCAACATGCTCCCCAAAGCCTAAAACTCAGCACATCTTGCCCAGGGGTGGTTGGCCCTGCAGAACATGCACAGAGCAAGACAGCAGCCTTGCCTCACTACTGTGTCCCTCTCAGGGAACAAAGTGAGAGCTGGGTTTTGAGATCTGGCCCTAGAAGCAGGCCTGGCCTGTGATCCCTCATGATTTCCACCTGCAAGTCAGAAGGGAAGCAAAGCACACCCATCCTCAGACATGGAAATCCAAAGAGGAAAAGGAAGAAAGAACTGAGTTTTTCATATTAATCCTTCACTTCACCAAGCAGGCAAGTTGCTCACTCCTTGTCCTTCAGGGGAGAGTAAACAAGTCCAAGATGCTTGGAGGAGGGTAAGAGTTCCATCATATGGCCCAGAGCAGGAGCCTAGGAGGAAGAGAACAGAGTCCTCCAATGCCAGAAATTTCATGAATGTTCTGAGCACACTGGTTGCTACTTGGGAATAAGTCCTTACTCATGTAAAACAACAGCACAGCTATGCTGCACATGAACTGAAAGTTCCTGAAGGGCTCTTCAGGATTTATTTAAGACTTGATTTTAATCTTGTGGAGCAAAAAGAATGGCAACAGTGAAGTAGCTGGAAATGCACCCACCATGGCGTCAAGGGGAGAAGCTGGCTGTTTCCCACATCTGGGGGCAGCAGTAGCCTATCTGAAATAAGGGAACATTATATTTAAGAGGCCTTTAATTAACACTGAATTACTTCCAGTGCTGTGGAAATCCAATAGTGGAGTAACCCAACCAAGTACGACTAGTTGAAGATCGATCTAATTTGATTTTTCATGTGGCAAAGATAAGAAAAACTAGTGTACAAGAACATACAACAATTCCTTCCCCATTTTCTGAGGAAGGTTTTTGCCTCACTTACTCAGATCTGGTGGCTTTGGATGCATTTGGTGAGCTGGACAGAGAAACAGGTAGAAAAGAGAGTTAGGAGAACATACAGAGGTAACTTGCAGGTGTCAGGTCACCTACAGAAGCAAAGTAAACATCCAGGAATTTAAAAAGATAGTAAAAGAAAGGGAAGGTGGGACCAACAAGAGAAGCAGCACAAGCTGGAGATTTTGAAAGAGAGGAGAGAACTTTAGTAATGAGCTGTGGGGTTTGGGAGAAAGCAGAAGGAAGGGGATTTGTAACAAGTTTTCAGTGGGCTCCTCTGAGTCTTTCTTGCCTGTATTCCAGGAAAGCTGTAATAAATATCTTCATCACTCAAGATTTTGATGGCATTTATAGTCCCTTGGACACATTACAATGAGATGCTAGACCTGAAGGAACGGCAGACACTCAGATTTATTTGGATATATCTATTTGGACCTTTCTAGAGTGCCTCATCGTCTGGGTACTATGGAAGTCCACAAAGTAGCAATTGTAAAGGACGTGTGAAGGATTGTAATGAATGTATAAAGGTGACCAAAACACACAATAGGTTGTGACAATGGCTCAAAGGCAGAGTAGCAACAAAGATACGCCAGAGGTGGCCCTTAGCAGAAGCCAGAGGCCTAATCTGCAGTCACCTTCTTCACTTCTTGCCACTTCTTTCACCTATCAATCAGCTGACCTGGCCGAGCCTTGAGAATGTTCATTAGCCCATTCTTGGGTCTTCCATTCTGCAGGGAGTTGCTGCAGAATGGCCTGCTGGCAAGATGAGGTGCCAGCTGCTGGGCATGGGTGGCGTGAAGTTTCTGCACTGGGACCTGGAAGTGCATAGCTCCAGGATCAGCGGTGGTGCCAGCTGCCTCCTCACCTGCTTGGCCTCAGTTTCCCCACCTGTGAAACAGCGGTCTTGGAAGAGTAACGTTAAGGATCCCTTTCACCTCTCATACCCAATGATACCTTTCCTGGTACTTGTTCCTTACTGTGGCTGCCACTGTGCCCTGCCTGAGGGGCCTGGCTAGCTCCGGTTCACCACCCTGATGCTTATTCTCTCACATCCTGTCCCTCCCAGGCAGCCCTACCTGAGAGGGAGCAAAGACAAAGCCCCAGAGCTGGAGCCCCAGAGCTGGAGCACCAGAGCTGCCCACTCCTAAGCTGGGAGTGGGGAAGGGTATACGATTAGTGACTCAGGCACTGTGGGAACCATGCTGTGCCCCCCCCCCCCCCACGCCCCCACCTGCACACACACACAGAATGAGACAGCAGAGCTGTCCCTGGAGCGGAGGCAGCTTTGTTTCTTTCCAGACACTTCTCAGAGCCACTGAAACAGCAACTGGATAAATATAGGAAGATGACGCATCAGCTGTGAGTGGGTACGCATGCGTGAGTGTGCATGCACAAACAAGCCCAAAAGCTGCAGCCTGCTGCGTGCCTCGCAACCTCCAGGAACTGGCACTCAGGCTCCCAGAGCCAGAAAATCTGAGTGAAATGAGGCATCATCAAAGAAGCGCAGCAGGAGGGTGATGGGAGGCCGTGATCTCAGCTGCGCCCTTGGCTCCTTGGAGCATTCTTCCAAGTTGCCCTCTTGTCGGTCCGGCTGTATATAGCCCTGCTCTCCCCAGTGCGCATGAGATCTTTCTGAATGAAATACGAGAAACCCTCTCAGGCTCTGTGAAAGCATCAGTGAAGTGACATTTGAAGGTCCTAGAAAATGAGTGGGGGGAAAAGAGCAGGTGTTTTGCTCATTGTAAAAGGCAAAGGCTGATTTGGAAGGTTTTGAGCTAGGGGCCGTGGGCCAATCTCAGTACTGCCAATTTTTAATTACCAGCACAATTAGCAGCCTGGCCTAACAACGAGCCTGTTTTGTTAAGCTCTGTTTAAGAACCAGTGCATTGCAGCAATAGTGCCAAACAGACGAATGACGCAATCATCATATCCCATTCTTCCTACACTGTCTTGGACTGAGTGGCCCTAATCAGCAGCATACACCCAACATCATCTTTTGCAAGACTGAAGTGGTGGAAGAAGAGGAATTATATCTCCATAAGGCCTATGGTCCTGTGGCTGAACAATCCATATTAAGTGACTTGTGTTAAAGCAGTGTGATATGCATCGATATTAACTTCTCAGGACCCAACAGCACAGAACCTCTTTGTCCTCTCATTTCATCCTTCTCATTCACCCTTTGAATAATTTTGAATTAATGGTGGTAGAGGCATATAACCCCCAAAGTTTCCTAAGTAATGTCTTCTTGAGGATGGGATTTCTGGGAAGAGCCAAAATCCAGGAGCATCTATCAGGCCTGGGGATACCTGGGCAGAGTGATAAAATCCGTGCATGGCTGAATCTGTCATTCCAGTCAGACCCATGAGACTTAGGCCAATCACAAATGTTGTTCCAGAGTAATCAAGATCTTTGGAGAGCAGCAGGGACCTTTGTAAGGAAAAGGAAACCACAGGTCTTTGTAGGATTAGGTTAGAGAAGCAGTAACCATAGTCTTGGATTAGTTCCTGCTCAGCTTGTACTGAGCCAGCAGCTCTTTCATTGCTGGGTCATGACAGACACAAGCTGATTCTTCTCCAGGGCTAACCTTAGGAAACCTGTAGAGGAGATCTCTCCTCAAGGGAGATCCAGGCAACTCCCCATCTGCCCCACCTTTCTGACTGCAGTGGGGTGTGCTCAGCCTGAGGACCTGTACACAAGCAGTGTCAGTTGCAGACTCACCATGTTAGTCCATCCTAGCTGCTCTAAGAAAACACCTTTTTTACTCTCTCTATCAGTACATCTGTGCTGTATGTACTGATTGTATTTATCACTGGGAGTTGGTAAATGACACATCATAGTTCCCCTGCTCTTCCCTGCCATCCCTCCCTGCTCCTTCCGACTCCTGATCCCCTTCCCATTTACAAAAGCTCTATTTCTGTTTTTTCTTCAGTTCTTTGTTTTTTTCATCTCTCTCTCTCCTCTCCCTCCCCCTTCCTCCTCCTCTTGTTCCCCTTCTCATTTGAGAAAAAACTCCCTACTTTTTATTAGCTGTCTTTTATTTTGCTCTTTATATTTTGGGTTCTTGTAGAAGAGAAATCATGCAATATTTAAACTTGTATGTCTGATTTATTTGACTTAACGTTATGGTCTCAACGTGCATCTATTTACCTAAAAATGCCTCAAATATATCCTTCTTTATAACAGAGTAGTACTCCATTGTGTAAACAAAAATACCACATCTTCTTTATTCATTCATTTGTTGATGGGTCTATAGACTGTTTCCAATATTTAGCTATTATAAATTGTGCTGCTATAAACATGGGTATGTACATATTGCTGTAATATGGTGACTTTAACTCTTTTGGGAAGACACCAAGGAGGGAAATAGCTGAGTCAACTGAAATGTCTAGGTTTAATTTTTCAAGGGATCTCCATGCTAATTTCCATGGTAGTTATAGTAGTCGACACTCCTGCCAACAGTGTAGAAGGGGTCCTTTTTCCCTGCAGCCATGTTAGCATTTTGGGGGGGCGGGTACCGGGGATCAAACTCGGGTCCTTGTACTTTTGAGGCAGGCGGCAGGACCACTGAGCTAAATCCTGGCCCTCATTAGCATTTTCTAACAAAAGACCTTTGAGTAATTTATAAACATCAGAAATATATTGTTCACAGTGCTTATGGAAAGTCCAAGATTAAGGCAGGATCAGATTCAATGTCTGAAGGCTTGCTTTCTGCTTCATAGACACACTTGCCGCTGTGTGTGCCCATGGTACAAGGGATGAACTATCCTTGCACTTAATCCTATTCATGAGGGTGGAGCCTTCATGATCTAAGTATCTCTCAAGGCCTGGCTTCTTACTACCACTGTGGGGGGATCAGGTTTCTACAATGAATTGTGTGTGGATACAAACTTTCAGACCATAGAAGTCACTAAGATCTTGCCCCTAAATATTGCCTCTCTTGCTATCTAATTCTACTACTCTAAGTCTATTTGCTAGAGCCAAGCATTGTTTTCTTTGAGAGTTATTTGGAGATGCCAAATGAAGGAATTTCAGTCATTTCCCATCCTCGCTCTGCTCATACCTACAAACTCCATTTCCATGAAGCCCTTACTACTTGACTTCCAGTTAGTTCAGGTCAAAGAGAAGCCCTACCAGGTGGTTAGAGGGCAAGGAAGAAGTTGCAGTGTCCCCGTTCCTGTCTTTTTGCTTTGGGTGGTGTCTCTGACAGTGCCCACGTCTCCTCCCTGGTTTCACCATGGCTTCAGGATCTCTGTGCTGTCCAGGCTCCTCTCTTTCATGTCTCCAGCTCCAGCTATTGCTGGTCTCTACCTCACCTTCTCCTGTGTCCTCTTCAGCTCTTCAACCTATTTGTAGCTGGTTCCTACATTCATTCCCTATACGAAACTTTGACTTGAGCCTGTTTTCTTCCTCTTTCTTTCTCTCCCTCTCCCTCTCCTCTCTCCCTCCCACCCCCCCCCCCCCCCCTGTTTGAGACAGGAAGGATCTCACCATGTAGTTCAGGCTGCCCTCAAACTCATGGTGATCCTCCTGCCTCAGCCTCCCATGTACCAGGATTACAGATGTGCACCACCATTACCCAGCTATGGGCTCTGTTTTCTTGTCTTGCTCCTGACTTATGCAGAGGGTTAGCATAAGGGAAATTGTAAGTGTGCTTCAGGATAGCTTTTTCCCTATAAGATCTACAGTAGCATGGAAGGTCTGGGAAACTCAAAAGGAAGGAAAGGTTACTTTCCCCCAGATGTTCTTTATCCTATAAAAAGCCCTGCTACCCCTGGTATTGTTGAGAAGCAGCCCCTTTCATCATGTTGACTTGTTACTCTGGCTGTGTTCCACAAATCTCTGCCCCAGCTGACATCTGCTTGCTGGTGTCCATGAATCATGAGCTCCCAAATGCAGACTTTTGAACACCCAGCCTGCTCCCCTAAAACAGCCTCTCCCCTATTCACTTCTCTGTCCATACTGCTCTTTCGTTTGTGCCCTCCTGCTTAAAACCAATAGTCTGAGCACTGTGATTGCAAGCTATTGATGCAATCTGAGGTCTCATGCTCTTGTACTCTTTTTTTGTTTGTTTTTGTTGTTGTCGTTTCTGCTGGACATCTTGTAGTTTTAATTACATGTGCTTCCCTCTACGGCCAAAAGGGTTTCAAGGTCCATACAGAAATGTGACCATGTATCCTATTTCTTTTGTTGCCTGTTCCTACATTTCCCTCCAGCTCTCCAGCCCCCAGCAATTATAACAGCTAGAGCTGCTTTGGTATGTTCAGCAAGTAATGGTATGCTGCCCAAACGAACCCCCTGAGCTATGAAGACAAGAGTTCTCCCCACTAAGGCAGCATGCAGGATCTGAAACCCTGCAGACAGAACACTCCTCATGTAGAATGCAACCCCATGCAGACATAGGGTTTGCTCCATCATTCTTGTTATTTCTTCCTGGCCTCGTGTGTTTAACCTACACCTGCAATGCTGTTGTTTTTTCCTCCAGCACAAACCTCCTGAAGGGGACTCTTGCTGATGGCATCTGTAGCAGAGACAAGCTCATGCCTGAAGGGATAAATTATTTATGGCGAATGGTGCCCTAATGGATTGTGTGATCAATAATGCTTAGAATAGCACAGCAGTGGACAAATCACAGAAGGGCTAGAACACATGTCTGCAGCATTCTGAGAAGACTGGTTCCACAAGATAGCAAGAGAAAATGGGGTACTCAGGATACCAATCTCAAAACAGTTCTGGATAAGGGAGAAAGAGTAATGTTGTCACTTTTCTTTTTAAAACAATTTTTAATTTAAAGGGGCAAACCAGGTTTTAGTGCTGGGGAACGCTGCATTGAGACACCCCCAACATTACCCACTTCCAAAAGATCAACATCACTGCTCTCATCTAGCGAAATCTCCTCATGTTTCCCAGAAGCTCTGCAGAGAGAAAGCTGCAATTGTCCTTGTGTGTTGGTGTATGGCTTGCCTGCGAGTAATGAAGACATTAGTGTCTGTTGCTCAGAGTGTTAATTGCTTGACTCTAGTGTTCATCTCCAGTTCCTAGGCAACACCAATATCTTAATAGGCCTCTTTGTGCAGATGTATGATCCCAAGTTTAGACTTTCTCAGGATTCTGCTCCTTTCGTCAGCTGGAAAGCTCCATAGGGGGATGTCCTACCAGAATTTCAAACTCAGGATGTCCAAAACCAGTGGCATTGTCTCTGTATTTCTTCCTTGCCTCCTACCTGCTGCTTGAAGCCCCTCCCCCCACCCTTCTCCCCACTCCTCTTGATCTACTGTGCCCTATCATCAATGCCATGTGTTTATCCATGCCCAAAGCCAGACTCTTCCCTTCCAAGTTCAAGCTCAAATGCCACTCCTTCCCTGAATCAGTGGAGGTGACAGAAGCAAAGTTTGTCTTCCTTGTCACTTAGACCCCTTAATGTGTGTAACAGAAATGAGTGAGAAGGATTTTGCCACTTCCGGGGAATTCTAGGTGAACTCTCTCCAAAACCAGTTCACTAGATTGAGCTTCCTCGTCTTGGATTCTTGTAGGTATTTCACAAAGTTAACAGGAGTTCTTTGTATTCTTTCTGGAGCTCTAATGGAATCGAGGCACTCAGGAACATTCCCTGCTATGAAGAAAGGAAGCTGGGCTCTTCTAGGCTGATTTGGGTGTGAAGAAGCCAGCCAGGTCAAGTGATCCCAAGGCTCCAGGAGGCTGTGAAGAACACAGATCAGGATCTCCATGACCGGCATTGAAAAGTACTCACTGTCACCGTAGTGGGGGCTTTCAGACAACAGTCACCAAGCAAGGTTGGTTGCAAGGCTGCAGGGCCCCGGGGCTGCCTTTCCACACACTCATGCAGGTTCTGTCTCATCCTGCTGAGTTGATGGCATTGCTTGACAGACCAGGGATGGGAGACAAAGAAAGACATTATTTTCAGATAAAATTCATGCAAATGCCTAGCTAGGGGCAGGACAGTCGGTAAAAAATAATTTTTTTCTGTCAAGCCCTCTATTGGGCTTGATGCACTCCTGGGTGTAACTCAGATAAAGGCTGTCTGCTGTCTTCTAAAGGTAGCTGTTCTTAAGCTCGAGCAGAGGGGTAGAAATAGATTCACAGGCAGTTCCCCAGTTGAGGTTTCCGTACCCACATCACATTCAGTTCCAACATCCGTGGCACAATCTCTCGGTGTTGCTAGGCTCAATTGTTGTTACAGTGAGAACTTTAATTTTGTATTTTCTCACTTGGGTGCAATTAAGTTTTCAAACATAAAATTGAGCTAATGTCATCATTGAACATTTCATTTACTTTTTTTTTTCTTACAAAGGAAACCACCCTTGAATATATTTGGCTGTGTGATTGCACAGTCAAATAAGGACACATTTAAATATTTGACTGGGTAACTGCATCTACAATCTACTTTCATTACTGGCTTTCAATGCTATACAGGGAGAGAAACACCCACCTTGATAACATTCTCCATATTCACGCCGGTCTCTCATGAATGACATAAGCATTACTTAGCTGATTTATTTCCTTCCTAATCTTAGCAAATCACCTGATTATCACTGAGGATGATATCCACACCGGAGATACTGTTCAGGATGGCTTGAAGACTAGAAATAGTACCTGGCTTATTTTTAGTACATTTCACCTAGGGATTTTATGTACAAGTAGGGGGATGAAAAGCCTCAGACAATGTTACACATTCTTACATAGGTTCGGTGCTCACATCAAAACTCAGATCCATAGTTCTGTATCATTCCTTCAATTCCCCCAGTTCTTTTTTGAAGGCAAGAACTCCAAAGCATCATATCCTCAAGAGACTTTCCTTTTGGAACCAAGGCTCTCCTTTTCCTTTTCCATATAATTTATCCCTTGGTCCATGTTAGGTCTTCAGCAGTAAATCATTGTTGATGACATAAAAGAAGAAATGACATGGCAAGGATCCCCTTGACCTTCTGTGGTTAGACGATGCAACAACCTTGTCTCATGGTTTTGTTATCTAACAAAACAGCTGATCCAAACCATTACTTGAGAAGACACACATTTCATGTGCTTTTGGCAATTAGGCTTCCTTTTAAAAACATAAATCCTCAGAAAAAGTGATTGTGCAGTTCCATGGCAGGGAGATAGTATATGGGAGGAGGTGTACATTGAGTATGTCAAAGTTCTGTTTATAGCTTCACAATTGAGAACCTGAGTCTCACTGGATTTTTCTGAACTGGGCCAGGATCCTACCAGCGCTTCAGGACCCAGCCCCACTCCAGCGGAAATGGTTGGTGAGGATCCTGGAGGCACCTTGGTGTGAATTTCTCTGAAGCCAGCATTTAGCACAATTGCCATCTCTGAGGTGGAAGCTGCAATTAACAGTGTGGTGGTTAAATGGGTTATGAGCCTGTGTGTAGCAGTGAAGTTCGTTGGATTTAATATTTGTAGAGTCTATCAGTACCAGAGTATCAGAGGGAAGAGACTTTCAAATTTCATGTACTCCATTCCTCCAACTCCACAGAGATGAACTGAAGGTAAATTTTCTCTTCAGCTAAAAGCCCCTAGGAAGGAAAAGTCAATGCCTTACTGCCTTAGAACTTACTAGAAGTCAAAATGAAAGAAAAAGAGTTCTTTCCACTGTACACTGCTGACCAGATCCATTCATCTTCCTTATCCAGAACTTTAACTTGCTCCCCTCTGGAAACCTAGGTTCATTCCCCACCCTTTTCTATCTGAAATTCCCACTTTGGGTGACACTGCCTTTTCCCTGGGGCCAGGACCTGAGCACCTTTATAACATCCTGTAAGCCTGTCTGGCTCATTGTAGCAAAGGCTGTTTCTTGGCCGTGGCTTTCTAGGCATGTGTGATGTAAAAGGATGTCTCTCTGAATCAGCCAGCCCCTCAAGCCCCACTCACTGATATGAATGTCACCTCCATGAAGAGGTGCCAGCCCCCTCTCCTAAGGTGAAGGCACATTCCTGAGGAAGGCTGCCTTGCATATACACATGATGTATTTGAAGACAGGAAGTGAAGAATATTTCATCTGAAACTACCAGGTTAGTCCATTTCCCTAAAACCACTTAGACATTTAAGAGCAAAAGCAGAATTCCCACTAGAGCTGTTGACATTTTTTGCTGCAGACGGTTCCCTTTCAATCAACAAAGTGAGTGGTTTACAGAATCTGTGCTTGGCTGGAACAAGGCAAAAGAGACCAAAAGACCTTCAACTAGAACCCTCCTGGCACAGGCAGCCTCCAGACACAGGGTCTGTCCAGGCACAGCCTCGGGGTTCAGTCCCTTGCTGCCCTGAGCTGCGCCCCCACCCCCATGAGGCTGGCATTCATTTGTGCTGATTATTCATGTTCTGTGCTGAGTGTAGGGAGCACCTGGAAGACAAGCCCAGCTCTGACCACTCTTGCTGTTTGAAAGGAGACCTGGGTGGTCCTTCTCCCAGGACAGGCAGACAGGGGCAGCAGGGAGGAGAAGAGGGAAGGACCAAGCCTCTCTGCAACTCTGCCTCCCTGCATGGAATGAGATCATTCTGGTTCTTTACCGTCAAAGCCGTAGCCACCAGGAGCCTTATTGGTTTGAGGATTTTGCTCACACACATGGCCAGAAGCTCTTGTGTACTCACCAAACCTGTTGACTTTGTCTTCTGAACTCACGGCTAATGACATTTCCCAGCCCTGTTCAATTAGATGGACCAAGTGACTGAGTTTGGGCCAGCAAAATAAAGAAGAAATGAGGTTTATTGCCCTTAAGCCAAACCCTTCCAACCTCCTGTGTGATCCGGCATGCTCTTATTTCCTACTCATGTACTGGGCTCATGTAGACACCCATGAGCCACAAGCTAAAGGCAGAGGCTAGGTTCTTAGGTTACTGTAAAGTAAGTGTAAAATAACTATCCTTGGGGCTGGAGTGTAGCTCAGTGCTAGGGTTTACCCAGCAGGCCTAATGCTCTTGGTTTGATCCTTAGCACAGACAGAAATATTTTTTAAATCCTTGTATTAAGGCACAGAGACTTTGGAGTTGTTGTAGCAGCTAACCTTACTTACTCTGACTAATATGAACATTTCCTTTCACCCAGTCCCCAGATTGTGTGGCTGCTGCTGTAAATTTTTTGACATTAGAAAGAGAGGCTCATAGGGTTTTTAAAAAAGCAAATGACATTCCAATTCTGAAGAGGGTACAAATCCTTTAGCTATCTTAGAATTCATTTGTATCCAGTACTGCTCAAAGTAAGCAAATTCTGTGGTAAAGCTTTGATATTTCTAGTTTAATCACAGATTTTTACTATAGTAATAATAGTAATATTTGTTGATGTAGACTATGACTAGTATTCTATTAGATTCTAAGTTTAAGAAATTCCCAATGGCAACTTAAAAGCACTAATTCCTTAAAAGTTAAAACTTACTTCTTTTCTTAATGAATTCAATGACATCTGAGTTCATATTTAGTCTCACATTTCTTTAAGTTTTCTGTGGGCAGGAACATGCTTTACTATATTTTATGTCCCTTATAATGACTGAAGCAGTGTTTTACAGTTTGCTGGATATTTTATAAGAAAAGTAACCCTTATCTACCTTTGTTGTTGTATCCCTGGATTATTCTTTGTACTGTTCATCTTTTCTATTGCTGAGATAATATCTGACACCCACAATTTAAAGGAAGAGAGGTTTATTTTGGCTCATGGTTGCAGAAGTATCAGTCCATGGACAGCTGCCTAAGGCAGAAACATCATGGTAGAAGGGCATGGTGAAGGATAGCTGTCCACTTCGTGGGCACCTAGAAGCAGAACACAGCAGAAGAGTTCCAGAGAGAAAAGGGCCAGGGACCAGATATAGGGTCACACACCTTAACCCACCCAGACACACCCAGAAGTGTGCTTTAGTGTGCTCTAGGTGTCTCTTAACCCAGTCAGGTTGACAATCAAGCTTAATTGTCACATCTTTCCACTTAGTCACTTTGCATTTTTGGCCACAAGAAAAAAGTGACACTACAGATATTAAAGAAAAGAGTAACTGGCCATGAGGAACAAAAGAGTTGGAAGAAAGCCTCCAAAAACTGAGAGCCTAGTGGGTCACTGAGGAATGTTCCTGAGCCCCCTTCCAGGTGTAGGAGTCAGGAAGAAAGACAGACAGACAGACACACACACACACACACACACACACACACACACACACACCGATCCAGTTTGGTTGGTTCTGTACACAGGACCCAAGTTCCTGCTAGAGCCCAGGAAGCAATATGATCCCACAGAATAACGGTGGCCTCAAGAACTGACATGACACAGGGCACTGGTGTGTTTCATGTCAGTGGCTAATAAAATAGGAGAGGCTTTCAGACAGTCTCTTAGAGATTTCTGAGGGCCACAATTGTGATAACACTCTTGTACCCAAGAGGGTCCAGGATGAAGCCATGAGAGAGCTAGATGTGAGGAATCTGTGGTCAGCAACAGGATGACTCAGCAGCCTCCTGGGGAACCAATAACTGAAGACCAGATGGCCAGGTGGACACCTCTGGGGAGGCCGGCGTGGATGGCAGATGATCTGAGGGCCAGATGTCCCTCCCCAATACCTGGCACTGCCTATGCCACCAAAATGTAGATTCAACCTAAAGGGAAGCAGTGGAGGGGAGAAGCCAAATTAATTGTAATTAAATTTCTACAACTTCAGAGGATTGGAGGCTGAAATGAAAGAAAAAAGGAAAACAAAGGTTATATTTCTGATATACCTGAATTTGTGCAATGAATTTGATGCCTATGACATGCAATCCAAGAAATCAGGATTTCTATGAAGCTCAAAGAGAAGGCAAGGAGGATGTTCACACTGTGATTTCTGGAACAATGAAAAGCTTCCCTCCCCAACTTTCCTCTTCACCTCTCTTCTGCTGTGTGAATTTCTACCACCATAATGGGGCTGGTTTTTCTTTGATATGATTTTCCTCTTATGATACACATGCGATTGAGGGATGTTAGCCTTCTGAGTCACTCACTGCACGATGTGAACTGGTTTATTCAGTATTTTTCTGACAGCAGAGGGCAAGCAAGGAATATCCCTAGATAGGAGAAAGAAGGAGAAAGGATGAGGGATGGAGAAGAAGGAGGGATTGGGAGGGCAGGAAAGGAAAAATGAATCCAATGACAAAATAACATGCGAAAAATAAATAAATAAAGTGGAGGGTGGTGCCAATGGATACCAATTTTGCCTACCTAGTAATTTTGAGAAGCAGCAGCCATAAGGACAGAAGTCAGTGTGCTGTTAGACCCAGCCTGCTCCTCCTGCAGTGATTTCTCTTTCACTCATCTCTGAGTGCTATTTGAGCAGCAGATACCAGCGACAGTGCCCATGAACAGTGATCAGACCCCTCCCCTCTCTAGCACATTCTCTCTGGGGATTGCAGAGTCCAGAATTCATTAAGCCCAATGGTACACCTGCAAGGCAGGTGCCTATTAAGCCAATTAAGCACTGATAAATATTATTTCAGTGTGGAGATGGTCCTCCTAACAGGAAGAAAACATGATTCTGAAAGGTCCCAGGGATGGTGAAATAATGGATTCCTCTTGAGGAGTTAAATCAGCCTTTTGTATGATGAGGCTGCAGTAGGGGCAGAGCATATAAAGCAGGTGTTCACTGTGACATGAATCTGAGAAGTTAAGGCAGGAGAGAAACAGGTAAATAAAAGTGAATGTAAGACTTAAATCCCACAGCAAGGGCGATGACAGGAAGACAGTTGCTTGAAGCCACAGAAAGATACTATTAAGAAGAAAGAAAACAATGCCCTGTGCTTTATGTACAAGACTAGTGAATTATTAGTTTTTTCCCCCTGTCGTGACCTTGTGATATTGAGTGGCTTCCCTCCAGACAATTAGTGTTGACATCAGCTACAAGCTCAGATCAATAGACATTCCAGGGGATATGGAGAGACTGTTCTCAGAGGTAGAAGAAGCAGCCTGTGTGTCTCCTCCACAGTGTGTCACCTGCCTTAGCAGGAGATTAGGATGTGGGGTGAGCCAATGTCCTTCAGTGGCATCAGTGAGAGAGCCTATTCCACCGAAGTTCAGGGATGACTCAGTCTGCGGGTTACTTTCCACTAACTCAGGCACATGGCCATTCATTAAATCTGGAAATAAATCATGCACAGGGCCTTAGGGGAACTGTATTTGTTTTGCATGGTTCTAATCCAGCACATCCAAGTAGAAAAGACAGCTGCTCCGCCCTTACCAGTTCTGAGAAAATAAATTGTTGTTTATTTTCAGCCTTTCTGCCTTAAGAGATTGGTTAGTTTGGGATTTCCGAACAGCATTTCTCAAAAAGAACATCCTCATTAAATCCATTCTGGACTTGATCCTTGTGAATATTGATGCCAGCAGGGAGTGTGAAGACCCCAGTAGCACACCTGTCCCAATCAGATCTTGCTTCACACCTAGGCATGTGGAACAACCCTGCAAGAATGGACCCACAGGATGCAACAGTGTATCCCCAGCAGGGAGGCTGAAATTTCCACTCAGGTGACAATCACCCAGGCAACACATGAAGAAGCACTTTCCCAGATCTCACTCCCAAGATACTGATGAAATGGGTCCCAGGGACCCAGGAACCTGCATCGGCACCAGCCCCTCTGGTGATGCTCACAGAGGTGAACTTGTGACCACACTGTGAGAAACTAACAGTCAGGACAACGTGGAGGGCCAAGTAGTGATATCTCATTTCCGGTCTTGTCCCTCTCCCTTCCATTCTTACCAACTCTCAGCCTCAAGAGCCTGAGATCTTCTAGTATTTCAGTGCTGGACACAACTCAGCCAGCCTAACCCTGACCATTGCTCCTAGGAAGCAAACCTCAGTGGGCTTCCAGCCCAGGGTGCTTTTATGCGGCAGATATATTCACTTGGGGTAGTGATTTGGTGATTTTTGTTCTCCTGGTTTGGGCAACCATGGCTACTTTTTTCTAGGACTTGACCCCTTACCTACCAACTAAAGATATCATACACAAGATCCTACAAACTCCCACCCAGTGCAAACGAAGAAGGAGGGATCCCCATCATTACATTATTAGCCTTCTTCTCAAGAAGGAAGGAAATATACTACTAAAATCTTCCAATTATCTGCACTAATGAAAACCACGGCACAGATAATCCAATTATTTTTTACTTTGAAATTAATTGCAAGGTTCCTTGAAAGAAGATGGACCTCCTCGCTGTGCTTTGTTTTTCCTGGTGTGTGGTGGCTATTTCCTGAGCCAGACGCTGCGGGCTGCATGGGGAGGTAGAAGAATACAAGATGACTGGGGAAAGTTGGCTGGGGATTTTTTGTCAGATTTATTATGATAACTACACAGTGTATGAGCCCCCCGACACAAGCCTTAGACATTTGGACATAAAACCTTGGGCAACAGATAGTTGTAAAAACCAGAACGTGGGCTGGTAGCTACTTTTAGCTATGTCCAGATTGGCAGAAAAGGAAGCGAATATGATGCCGGAACTGACTCATATGGACAGTCTGCACTTCTACAGGATGATGATGTCAACATTTCAGGTCATGGAGATGGGTGGCCTGGCTCGTGGGATCCATTCTGATCTTGAGATTCCATAACCCTAAAATGTGAAACCTAGTGGTCAGATGTGGGCTTAGAGGTGAGAATGATCCTTAATAATCTCCTCTAGATCAAGTCGCACTATGTTGCCCATGTCGGCCTTAAACTCCTGGACTCAAGAGATCATCCTGCCTCACCCTCCCTAGGAGCTGGGATTGTAGAAGGACATCACTGCACCAGCACCTCTAAGTTTTTGGACAGAATTTAGCCCTCAGTCAGCCAATTAATGTATACCCAGAAAAACTCTCTCAGGCTTTTCCTGGGCATGAGTTGGCTCTTTAGATAGAGAATTACATGCATGCATATGGCGGACTTTTGTACTTAGGCACTTGCTAAAGCTGTAACACTTTAAATCAGGAATCTCTCTTCACATTGACAACAGCACTACCAGAGGAAGTTAGCTGAAAATCACTGTGCAGATTATTCCCCTCTCCTCAATACCTTTTCTTCATATTGGTACTACCTTGTTTTCTTTCCACACACCCCTATCCATAGTTGGTGTGATATTAATCCTGATATGTCACCTTCCCTGGATTAAGAAACTCCTAACAGAGTAGTAATGCATGGTCCTGGGCACCTGGGTGGCTCCTGGAAGAGTGACTTTGGTACTATAGATGGTCCCCTGCCCCTGTTCCTCCCTGGTATTGCTCCCCTGCTCTGCTTCCTGGCCACCATGAACTAAGCAGCTTTGCTCCACCATGCCCTTCCACAATAATGTTTCTGCTTTGGGGCCAGTGAACAATGTACTGAATCTCCTAAAACTGTGAGCCACATTAAACCTTTCCTCCTTTAAATGTTGGCTATTGTAGCTCAGCAACATGAAAGCTAACTAATACAGCTGGAAAGGGTCCCTAGGAGATTGGAAGGAAATGGGCATTCCAAGGGGGTGATTCATGTGGACTACATGCCTGAGACAGCCACCCTTCCACATCGATCAATGCCATAGAAGCCATGAGAGATGCTACACCTGCCTCTGGGGGTTTGAGGCCCTGCAAACAGATGTCCCTCTCCTCTTTTAAAGTGCTTTGGACCCTAAAGTCATTTTTATCTTCTCAGCTTATGAAGGAGTAGACAAGTTTTGACTGAATGGGGTAGGTTAGGGGTCCATTTCTGGGGATGCTCACTGCTATGGTTGGAATGTGGCTTGTTCCCTTTGAAGCTCAAATCAAAGTTGAAATCTCATCCTGAGATATTAAGAGGGTGAAAACTTAATCTGACCTTGGTATTTAGGGGTGAGACCTTTGGGAATCGATTATGATTGAAGTCATCTGCTTGGAGGCCCCATGGTTGAATCCCTGTGGCTTTATAAGAAAAGGGAGAGAGACAAGAGACACATATGTACCTATGCACAGTCTTCTCACTGTGTAATGCTGCACTGCCTCAGGCCTCTGCCAGCAAGAAGACCATCACTGGATGTAGCCCTTTGACCTTGGGCCTCCAGAACCATGAGCCAAAACAAACCCTCTTTTCTTGATAACTTACCTATCTGTGGTATTGTGTTATCAGCAACAGGAAATGGACTAATACACTCATTCTGACCTATCTGATGCCCAGATAAGTCCCATTTCCTTTCTAAAGAGCTCCTTGAGGCCAGCTCTGCTTTCCTCTTAGTAGCTGTCTCATCAGTCCTGAAACTGGGGTTGTTCTCCCATTATTGTGTCCATGAAGGTGCATCATTCAGACAATCTGCCATGGATTGACAGCTGCTAGCTGTGGCACATTCGGACCCACTGTGGTCTTCTCCCAGCCAATGACAGGGAATGGTGGGGATACTAGGCCAGTCCATTCCTGCCCCATGGAATTCTCTAGTGAGAAACTTTATAACTTGGGGTCTTCCCATTGGCCTGGCCAAGAGTTACCTAGAATTGCACTGTGATCCATAGTTCTTCCTACCCAGTCCTTCCTTCCATCTCTCCTTTCATAGGTGTCAGACCATCTGCACAAAATCATGTGCATGAAATCACCCGAGGGACTCATGAAAGTGCAGATTCCTAGGTCCCTGACTCAGACCTATTTTATCAGCATCTTTGGGAGTAAGCCCAAGAAATAAGTATTTTAGCAAGTTCCTTGGATGATTTTTTTTTGCAAAGAAAATTTTCAGAGTCTCTCTGTCTACTACTCCTACTCCTCTTTTATTCTCCACAGACATTTACTCCAATAAATACCCTTCACTCCAAGCAATCCAATAAATATCCAAGCAATCCAATCTCTGTTCACTGTTCTGAAGACACAAGCAATGCCAGGAGTGGCCTGAGAAAACAGGCAGTAACATGGAGTTTGCCAGCTAGGTTACTCATGTCCTGGCTGACAAGGAGTACCCCATCCTGAATGGCAGTAGGATATGGAAGTTCCCTGGCATCAGGTGGCAGCCCAATTGTTGAAGCTTTAGTGTGTGGCAACTGGAAAAACATTCTGTTGGGGGAGAATCCCCTTGCAGCTGCAATTATTCAGACATTTGAAAGATGAAAGGAGAACTTGCCCAACAAGGACTATAGACTTTGCTGGTTGGTACTAAGTTATACGGGTGTCCTAGAGAGGAGTAATGGGAAGCTAAGAGCAGTAAACACACAGATAAAAGCTGAGTATGGGAGCCAGGCAGCCTCATTCATAGTTTAAAGGGAGGCTCTTCTCTCTGGTAGTGGGGGAATAGGTATGGCTGAGAAATCCAGAACCTGGTAGCTAAAGATGCAAAGCTTCAGCCAAGTCAGTTTGGTGGCATTGGACCCTAATTAGAAAAACACAAGGTCCTAAAAATGAGATGTTCCCAAGGATTTTCCTTCTTCAGACTCCCTTGAGCCCTTAGAGCCCACAGTGTAAGAGCTAGCATTTTTCAAATTCAGAGGAGCACTCAGCAAGGGAACAGGCGCCATCCCCCAGGAGCTGTCCCAACTTTTACTCTGACTGCCAGATCAAGAAGATTAAATTTCAGCACACTCTCATCAGGGATTTGTTGGGTTTGATAAGGAGAGAAAGCAATTATATCCCAAAGGAGCTGCGAGAATTAGCTAGATAAACCAGCTAGAGGCAGGAGGGTACTCCTGGAATTAGGTATGAGCAAACTTGATCAAGGTGGTTTTACATAATACTGGAGACAAAACAGATGGCCGGGCAATGAGGTTGCTATTTATGTCTACATGCAGAAGAAAGAGAGAGGGAAGAGCAAGAGGTGGAGAATGGGCCCTCCAACAGTTAATACCATTTACTTATTCCCTAGACCTCAGAAGAGTTTCAGATTTGGGTACCATTGACTAAAGATTTTCAGATCTGGAGCAACATCATGGCAACTCCATGGAAAACAGACATTATGATGGTTCTTCCAGTCCTCTCCCAAGAGGCTTCATGCATGAGGGGAAAGAAAACACTCAATATTTTGAGGATTATCAGACACAAAGGTGATGATACATGGAAATCTGAAGTGTTCTCACAGAGTTGGGGCTCTCAGGCCTAGGGAATAAAGAAGATCCTGGCTGATATCTGATATCTTACAGCAAGTCTGCTTGGGTGGTCCATGGTCAAGTTCATGGAAAGACTTGACAGCTGATATAATCCCCACATTGGACTCTCTGCCTATTGTGTGTGAGCTATCATAGGAGGGAAGCCGAATGGAAGACTAAAATTGTTCCCATCTCCACCTCATCCCTAGATAAGCAAGTAAATACAGTGTACCCTCGAGTTATGACCAGCCTGACATACAAACAACTTGGGTTACGACTGGAATTTAGTTTTAACCTATGAACAAAGTCTTGAGTTATGACTCAAATGCTGGCCGCTAGTGCTTCCAGATGGCTTCAGATACAGATTTAACCCTTAAAGAGCTCTGGAAGAAACATTACAACATCCTTTCCCGTATGGGGTTAAGTAATCCTGGGCCGGTGTCTCTCTAAGGACACTGAGATCTACCTGTACATGAGAGAGACTTTGAAGACTGGGTAGAGGAGCCTGAGTCTTCAATTGATCAACTTGAGTTACAACCAGCTCTCTTGAACAAATTGAGTTCAGAAGTCAAGGGTCCATTGAAATATCATATTCTAAGGATTAAGATTTGTACCCATTAAAGACCTAAAAGAGATAGGTGGAGTGGTCCCCAACTTACCTCTGGTTACTTTGCCAGTTTTATCCCTGAAGAAATGAGGTGGATCCTGAAGAATGACTGTTGTCTACTACAGACTCAGCCAAGTTGTATTCCTGATCGAAGCTGTGGTGTCTGACATCATTTTACTGCCAGGGCAGATTATAAACCTCAGGTACATGGTTCATGGCCATTGATTTGGTAACTAAAAACCAATATTCATAACCAATCAATTTTCTTCTAGGGCTTTTAAAAATCACTCACCCTTTGCTGTAGTACAGTGCTGGGAGAGCTTGACTCTCTGGATATTCTGCAGAATGTCACACTGACCCTAGCACAATGGTGACAGTCTGCAGATGGAGCAAGATGAGCAAGAGGTTGCTACACCAATGGTCTTGGGAAGACACGTGTGCTCCACAGAGATAGATCTGTGAAGAATTAGAAAGCTGCCATGGCAGTGAAGTCTTTAGGGGTCAAGGATATCCTCCCTGGAATAAAAGGCATGTGTCTTGTGTAATAGTCACAGTTTTGCCACCGTGACCAAATACCCTAGAAAACAACTTAAAAAAGGAAAGGTTTATTTTGGCTTACAGTTTCCAAGGTTTCAGTCCATGGCCAGCTGACTTGGTTGCTTTTAGACCTGTGGCAAGGCAGAAGCAACCTGGGTGGAAGAGTGTGGTGAAAGAAAGCTACTCACCTCACAGCAGCCAGGAAGCCAAGAGGGTGAGGGTGAGAGAGCGCAAGAGGAAAGGGGTGGGGATGAGATATAGTCCCCAAGATCATGTCCCCATGATCCACTCCCTTGAACTAGGCCCCACCTCCTTTTTCCATCGCCTCCTAGTAGTGCCATCAAATTATGATGTCATCACTAGATTGATCCACTGATGAAGTTAGAGCCCTCGTGATCCAGTCAGTTTCCCAAAGCTCATCAGCAACCAAATCTTCAACACAATGAGCCTTTTAGGGGGATATTTTGGATCCCAACCATAACATCTTTCATCTCTTATCATAAAGCAAGCATCACATGACTGGCCCCTTTGTCTTCTTCTGAGCACAGTACATTTCACACCCAGGCTTCAGCCAGACCCTGGGTGATACAGTGCCATTTTCACTGGGCTCTGAGCAGATCAGGCTGTGGGACAAGCTCCTAGCCATGTGATCTAGCAAGTCTTACCAGGTTGGGGATGTCAATAGTAGAAAAAGACAGAGTGTGGAGATTGTGGCAGGTCCCCGTGAATAAACAACAACACAGGCCTAGGGTGTGGGGCAAGGCTATGCACCCACAGCAAATCACATGCGTTTTGAACAAGCTCCTGGCTGTTTCTGCACATGTTTCTGATGGAATTCTGGACTCCAGGGCAGCAGGTGACCATGTCTCCAGACTGTCCATCGTGATCTGGGCTCTGCTGGAATTGCCCAGTCATGGTGTTAGGCAGGCTCAGCGAGAGTCTATTTTAAGATGAAAATGAGGGACCAGGGGCAGAAGGAAGTTGCATGAGCAGGAAGCACAATTCCTCTCACCCACCAAGGTCGCACCAGTGCTGATCTGCAGCTGTCACCTCTTGCCAGAAAAGTGCCCCATAGAACCATCTGAGAGAGAAGAGAAAAGAGGGCCCAGGCTTGGCTTATGAACTATGAAGGCTCTGAGATTTTGCCTGGCTTGTAAGCTAGCAAGTTATCTTGCTGCTCTTGTATAGTCACTGGCAGAAGCCACAAGGTCAGAGACAAAGACCTTATTACTCAGCACACTCACAGAGCCAAAGGATCAGCATTTTTTTGCACCAGTTCCCTGAGCTCAGTTCCTATCAGGCAATGCAAAGAAGGCTGGGAGATGCCTGAATACGCAGTGAGTAATATTACAGAAGAGAAGCCCTGGGCTTTAAGAACCCAAATATAATGGGCAGCAAGTGTGCCTGCTCTTTCCTTTGGAAGGCAACACTGTCTCCATCGATCAAACCATTCACCACCCGGACACCTTGGGGAAGGTGGACTAGAGCAAAGGCAGTCAGTGCACTGCCTGTCACACATGCAGAAATGATAAAGACTCACAGCACAATATGGGGTGCAAGCCAAAAACGAGTGGCAACTGCATTACAGTCCTGTCAGGAGGTGACCTGAGAAGGGACAGCTTCCCAATGGAGAGAGCAGTGAGCAGCGCACCTGAGGTGAGAGTACGTAAAGATTCCTTGGGTGGACACAAGCCTGGGAGCAAAAGAACTGGCAGATTAGCAGCGAGAAGTCCTGGGGCACAGGCATGTAGCTGGACATACAGGAGTACCACACTTTAATACCCATTGAAAAGTCTTGTTGCAGAGGAGGTACTGAATAACCAAGAGACAGAATGATTTGGCCAGTTAATGTTGGCCAGTTTTGCTTCTAGCTCTCTCAGATCTGGCATCATGGACATATGAATGAAATGGCCACAGGGACACATATGGTGGCCATGCATGAACTCAATAGCTTTGGCTTCCACTTAACAAGGCTGCTACTGCTGCATCTGAATGCCCAAACTGTTGGTGACAAAGACCAATATGGAGCTCCTGATGTGGTATACATGACAAGTAGAATAATGGACCATTTTGTGACAACCTTTATCAGACTGGATGTGCACAGTGTTTGTGCATCTATATGGTATGTGGCATGTAGAAGACATATGACATGGTCTTATATGATTAGTGTGTGCCTACATGTTTGTCGTGTGTGATATGTATATGTAGAGGTGGTGCATTGATGCAGTGGGGCAGTATATGTGGTGCGTTTTAAGAGTGTATCTGTGTGTGTGTGGTTTGTGTGTGCATACATATACATACCTGTGTTATGTGAATGGATATGTGCATGAGGGTGATGCAGGTGGGATGTTTACAAGTGGCATGTATATGAGGTGTGTTCATATGTACACATGTGGTAGCATACGTTTGATACGTGGTATAAATGTGTATAATGTGTGTGGAGTGCACATGACATGATGTATGCAGAATGTGTGAATGTGTGTGTGTGGTGAGTGTGTGTGCGTGTCATCGTACAGCCGAGCAACATGTAAACCCTTTAGGAAAGCAGCTAGTCTCTCTTCTTTCTCTCACTTCCTCCCCAGAGCACCTCTTCACTCAGCAAGGCGCTGAGAGGATCCTTGCTGACAAGAGTCAAGCTCCCGAGGAGCTTGAGGGCTGCCTGACTCCCAGTCGTCCTTGACAGCAGGCTCTAGCGCCCGCCCCCTCCGGCACAGCACCCTTCCCGGTGTCAGGCCTGTAGCTAACCAACCTTGAGATTGGCAGTCGTGTGCATGTGCTTACGCTGCCCGTGTGCACTTGAGGAGCGGGGTGGGCGCAGGCCGCACACACCGCCCAGCCTGGGCTCCGAACAGCTCTGCATCGTAAGCAAGCAGGCTGGCTCATTAGAGGGAGATGCAGGCTGTAATTCCATGTTACGTCACCTTTTGGCTCTGTTTTGTCTTTGCAGACACCAGATCTCATCTGTTGGAGGCTGCATATGGCTCATTAGAAGGACAGAGTTAGTGAGGGACAACAGCGGGGCTCACGGGCCAGATGCCACTAGCCCATTCTTCCCTCTTTTTTCCTCTGGCCTTTAAAATATTTTCCTTTCTTGGACTGGAGGTATAGCTCAGTGGAAGAGCACCTGCCTGGCACATGTGAGGCCATGGGTTCAAGCCCCAGCACTGCAAAAGAAAAGAAAGAAAAAGAAAAAAACTTTCCTTTCTTAGCTTAACCTTCTTGCATCCACCAGGTGACAACCATAGACCTGTAATAACTGTCACTGCCAAGTATGTTCTCTGTGCCAGACACTCCCACAGTGATCTCTGATCTTCACAACAACCCAGCAAGGCAAGCATTCGAATCCCCTGGTTCCAAGAAGGAAACTGAGTCTGGGAGTTTAAAAGACCTGTCTCTTCCCTCCCTTCCACTTAAGCATGAGGCCACCCACACTGTTTCTACTGTTCAGTGTTGTCTTGGTTCAGTGAAAAGGGGAAGAGGTTTATTTCCTATCCAGCCTTTATTACCCAGGAAATGTTGCCTTCTCACTTAAATATCTCCTAAAAATCTGAAAAGCCCTATTTCTGTATTATTTCTCTCAGCATCTACAGAGGCCAAAAGGCAAAAAATTAAATTCTGGAGCCACCTATAAGATGCTTCAGTCTCTTACTATCCTGACCCAGAATGTGGTGGTCTGGAACTCTTCCTGCGAGCTCTGTCATCAGGCTGTGCCTTCAAGGGACAGGCCCCGTGGTCTTTCCCGAGCCACTGTAGCAGTAAACCATGCCCTACACCAAATAAGTACATTTTGTCTATTTATTTAAGCCTGGTCATCAAGGATTTTCAAAGACCTTTTTGTAACGGGTGTGCTGTGCCACAGATTTCCTCCTAGCATCGAAATAGCCTCTTTTCCTGATTGCAAGGACGTGAGTACGGCAGGGATGCAGGGGACAAAATACAGCATAATGGCTCTGACCACAGCACAGCAGTGAGACCCATGGGGGTTGAACTCTCTTGGCACCACACATAACTCACTTCGATTCTCTAAGCCTCAGTTTCCTCATCTGTTGTTGTGAGGAAAATAATGCATGCAAAGCTCTCGATACACTGTCTGGTATTAGAAGTTACCTATTATCATCCGAGATTTCAATTGGAATGAATAGTGGACTGCTAAATTTGCATGATTGTACTTGTACAGTAAGCCATTAATGATGCATGCATTTAGTTTTCTACTCCAAAAGAACATAGATTTGATTAATCATAACAAGAATTTAAAATATATCTATTATTCAGAAATAACCTACAGAGAGTCTAAGACTGTCCCTTCCTTCCTTCCTCCTTCCCCAGTCTTTTTTTAAAGAGAGAAATAGCAATCATAAAGTCAGATTCGCTGGCTCTTCCTCTCCCTGTTAGCAGCTAAGTAAGGCTCGACCTTGATTAAGCAGCACTGGGTCTGATCTGAGTTCTCACCACCTTTCAACCCAGCCTCTGCTCCCCCAGTTCTACCCTCTCACATTTCTGGGGATCAAAAGATTGCCAAGGCTAAGTATCTATAACACTTTCCTTTTATACAGTTATCTACCTATACGGGTATTTTTTTCCTTCTCTCCAAGGCAAAAGTTGGACCATTTTATCTACACTGCAGAAGTCCTGCCCCTTAGAAAATGCTGGAGCATGTGAAGTTGTTTTGAAATGCCCTTGAGAAGCCTCATCCTGAATGTGGCTCTAAATCTTGAGGATTTCCCAGCTCATCACACGGGTGGTTTTTTACAGCCAGGAAATACTTCCACACTTGCCTTCGTAGGAATGCAGGTAAAGCCAAATCTCTCCACAGAGCAAATTATGAGCAATCCATCGGGTTTTGGGCATTTCCTGTCACTCCTGTCACTCACATAATGCTTAGACTGTAAAATATGAAAAGAGAGGGAGAGATCAGGCTGGCATTGAGGAAAATTGAACATCAATAAGTGAATTGCTTTCACTTGGATTCTCTCTCTCTCTCAGGAAAGGGTATCTTTAAGAGGTACTCATTTCTTGTAGATCAGACTTATGCTAATTTCAACTCAAAACTCAAACACAGATGCACTGAGAGCATTCAAAATTCAGGTGATTCTGATTCCCAAAGCTTTAAATTCCACCGGACAATGGGCTTCCCAACTTTGTCCCCAAAACTAACAGAGTGACCTCCTGGTGATGCATGAGGATTATTTGATGCTATAACTTCTACATATTTTAGCAACCTTCAGCCTTGAGATGGTGAGTTACTGCATCCTACATGTATTGGTAACTTATTTTGATTAAAATGGGATAAATAAGGAATCTTTTTACTCAAGGTCACATTCCTTTCACACAAAGGTCATATATGTGTTAATTGGATAAAACATAAATCATGTTTCTTTCCACATTCAGGGTTAGATCCTAACCTGTTTTGTGTCAAGAGATTACAGGAAGCCCAGTCTTTGTCATCAAGGATGGCTTGATTCACAAATGATTTTTTTTTAAATCATAGTGGGACATTAAATGTAATTTCAAACTTAAGGAATAGAAAGTTCATGGAACACTTTTTTAAAGGTTTCTCATGTTATAGGAAAAAACAATCTGCACTTTGACTCCACTTGCTTTTCTGTGTCATAGAAATTTTGAGGACAGGAGAAAAATATAACTCCCACTGCTCACACTAGTCAGGTCCTCCTGGGGAGAGGTGGTGTGGAAGAATTTCTATCATTTTGATCCATTGAACAGCTGGCCTCTCTTTGCTTGAAGATTTAGCAGTCTGCTCTGTCCTTTCTAGAAAGCTAAGAAAAATTGACCTTTGGCAAAATGCATAGATCTTTTTTTTTCCTGTTAAATATTTATTCTAAAGAAGATTGTGCAAGGATAGTTTTCATTTTAAGCTGCCCGTTCTCTAGACTTAAAAGTTAACTGAGCCTGCTTGGAGGGAGAGGAAACACACAAGCCTATCTCCCGAACAATGGTCCAATCTAGACAGGACTAAAAAGAAACCAGCTTCTTCTACCCTCAGCCTCCTATCTTCCAAAATACAGATGGCCCCAAACAAGACTGGCTGGCAATACAGGATGTCCAGTTAAGTGTGAATTTCAGATCGTAAGCTGGTCATAAATGCTGCATGGATCCTCTTTCCTTTGCTGACATTGGCTGCCCTACCCAGAAAGCCTTTGGGCAAATGTTGTGCAGCTGCTCCAGGAAGAGACTGATGACCCCACCGAATCAAAAGCAGGGCAGTACCTAAAGGTCATTAAATCAGCCTTTCTACTGATAATGGGTTAGAGGTTAAAGAGATGAAAGCATGCTCCAAGAAGACATAGCTAACTAATGAAGAGCCAAATTGGGGTGTCTCCTAGGATAAGGGCAATTTCTCCCAGGAGCATTGCCTCCTTACACAGGTGCTAAAGGAGCTAGACCTTGAGGTTAGGATTAGCACAGGGGCAAGAGGACTCTGTATCTCTATGTTTCTTTGTAACAGGGCAATAGGATCACAGCGTAAGTACAGTCTATCCCCTCGGTGAGCAGGGACAACAAACGGGCCAGTTCCATGGAGCCAGTAGAGTGGGGCAGGCACATTACAGAGAACAATGCACAGATTAGTATCTCAATAAATTATCCTGCCACACAGGCTCTCACGAGTCAGGTTTTCTTAAAGCGGGGCACACTCATGTTAGCAATTCGTGATTACTGTGGTTGGTTAGGGAATCTTCCCCTAGAGACTTTTCAGAATCAGATAGGAAACCATTCGTCTTTGTTAGCCAAGTTGCAGCCCTACCAGGAGACCTGCAGGAGGATGAATTTAAATGACTTCCCCAGAACTCTTCTGAACCTTGGACTCTATGAAAATTTAAACAACTAATATTATAATGTTCAAAGCTAAGACTAGAAAAAAAGGCAAAAGCAGCTCAGTGTTATTACAGAACTTCAGTATTATTCAAGACTTTACAGAATCAAGGAAAATCCCTGCAAAGGCCCTGGGAATGCTGGGTTGCTTTCCTGAGACATCAGAAGGAGGCCGTGGTATATTTAGTCGATGATTATTAAGGGTATCACTTATGTGCACATAGGATGCCCAATTGCCTTACCATTTGTGAAGGGTACACCCTAGAGAGCTCTCAAAACAGGAACATGTATTGCTCACCAGCAGATAGGGACGTAACTGACGGAAGAGACTGAGGTGCTGAGAGCCTCTGAGTCTCCCAGAGACTCTGGTAGCTCGTCTCCCATTTCCTATTTCTCTGCTTTCCCCAAATAAGCTGATGGGGCTGAGGCTGGGAATGGTGGGGATATTCAGGTGAAGCTCTCCATGCCCCTGTCCCCTAACAGTCCTGAACTAGAATAACTGTTGTGGGCCACCTGCTTCCCAGCTGGAGGAAGAACTTTCAAGGCAGAGGCAGGTTCTCTGGCACCCAGGATGACAAACACTGAGGCTAAAAATCAGGAAATGCGGGACTTCCTAAAGATGCTTCCCACATAACTCAAATAAGCAGGAGTGTAAGCTGTGAATATTATCATTCATGTGTTTCACTTTTGTGGGGGCAATGAAGGTTTTGAACTTACCAGGGCTAACCTGTTTGTTATTGTAGTGAAGAGACAGGAGATTTTTACCAGAAATTATGTTTTAACCTTCCTTGTCAGGAGCCAAGCCCTTTCTCTGCACATCCGATGTGTCCCTTCCGGGTGAAAGGAGTCTCATCAGCACAGGACTCCTGGCCTCTCCCCGCCGAAGCCCAGCCCGCCCCTTCCCTACCTCAGGGAAGACAGAGTGGCTTCACATGATGGGAGAAAATGGGCAAGTGGCCCACAGCCTCCTCCTCCTCCTAATCCTCCTCCTCCTCCTAATCCTCCTCCTCCTCCTCCTCCTCCTCCTCCTTCTCCTCCTCCTCCTCCTCCTCCTGTCTCCTCTGAGGATACCAGATGGCCACTGCAAGCAGAGGGGGTGAGATGGTCTACTCAGATCCAGTGCAGTCCAGGGAATAAGCTGGCTTAAAACCAGGGCTCAGTGGTACAAAGAATACCTGTTAAAGGACATAAGCAACATTTTTTAATATCAGCATTTTCAGTAGAATAGGTAAAAACTTGACCTCCATCTGCCTTCCTCTTTTGCCTTCTTATCTTAATTGGCTTTGAATTTCAGTAAATGTACTAGAAAATCCTCATATCAATGTCAGGTTTTCTCAGGTTACAAACCACTCTGAAGATCTCATGGACCCTTTCCCCAGAAAAACACACTCCATGAAGACTGTATTGGAATCTCATTTCAAATGCCTTTGATCTGTTTGCATGATGAATTACATAAGATGTTATGTAGAGCAAGTCAAAAAGACTTAGCTATTTCTAGTTTATGAAATCACTGTCATATCAGCATGCAGTTACTCTGGACCCTACTAAGTCTGATTTACTCCATTAATTAAATAAGCAATTACTACTATGTAGCAAGCTCTTGGCTAGGCACTACAGGGTGTCACATAAAAAGGGACAAGATTCTTGGCCACCAGAAACCCAAAGTCTACTGGGAAGCACACTGATTTTTAAAAATAACAATGCAGTGTACCTTGTTACCATCTATTGCTCTTGGCAATGGAGTGAAATTGGAAGTAGTGTGGGTAATTTATAGTTCATGTCCTTAAAGAAAAATGGTAAGTCCTCCCTGTCCATTTTCTCCCTTCCCAATAGCTAGAATATGCCTGTCACAGGGACAGTGAGGCGTGTATCTTGGACCCCAGCATGGAGCTGTATGTTAAGGATGGCACAGCAGGAAGATGTAAGAAGTCTGGATTACCAACACCACTGAACAACACTCCAGCTCTGGAACACTGGCCCAGACTTTTCTGTGAGACAGACCTCTCTCTTGTTTAAGCATCACACTTTTAGGTCTCTTTGTTATAGCAGCCAAACCAGCACCTGGAGCTTAAACTAATACAATGAGCAGAAGCACAGATCATGGAAGAATAGCACATTTGATATGGTGAGTGTGGTGGCCACAGAGCTTTTCAATTCTTTGTGTCCTCATAGAAACCAAAGTAAATATATTATGTCTTCCATAAAGTCCAAAGAATAGAATCAGAGATAGAATTTTCCTCTTACATTTCCAAGCCCAATCCTTGTTTTACGCAGCCTGTCCAGCATACAAGGGTCATCCCTGAAACAAGTCCTTCCAAGAAATTCCAGGCTGTTGACCAGTAGTTGCCAGGTGTCAATCACCTAGCTAGCTGAGCACTGAGGAGGAAATTTGAGCAAAAACACTCTGCTTTTATGGCCCACAGAGTTGGTGACAGAGGTTACTTAATCATGAAAATGAGTCTGCTTTTATATGCTCACATGAATTATGTTAAGGAAAGGTACACAAGTTTGGGAGAACATATCAAAAGAGAATTGGACTGGATGGGTCCCTGAGAAAACTTTCCTGAGGACATAAATGTGAGCAGCACCTTGAAGCAATAAAAGGACTTAGCCCATTGGAGAATGAGAGAGAGCATTCTCTAGGTGGAAGCAGCATCAGGTGCAAAAGTCCTGTGGTGGAAGAAAGCATAGCTGAGTGAGGAACTGGATGAGCCCTGGGTGAGTTGCAGAGAGACATGGAGAGAGTGGTGTATAATGAGGTGAAAAGGTAAGTGGGGACAAACTACACCAGGTCACGGAGACTACATTAGGGTTCTTAGATTTCAACCTTGGAGTATTTCATCCCTTTCTAGCTTATTTATCTCTCATTGGTGAGACAAAATATCTGACACCCAAAGTTAAGAAAGGAAAGATTTATTTGGCTCACAGTTTGTAGAGGTTTCAGTTCATAGTTGGCTGGCTCCAAGGCAGAGTGGCACATGGCAAAGGGGCATCGCAGAGGAGAAATAGTTCATTGCATGTAGAAGATAGCAAAAGCCACAGAGCCAACCACAGCTCTTTCTGTCCCTGACATCTTATCCAGGCTACTTAGGGTGGGCAGCACTCACACCCTTAATCTTATTGCCCTTGATGCTAGCATTGCACCCTGAATCAATGCCAGCATCACACGCTCTAGATCCAGCCACCTCTGAAAAAGCCCCACCTATGACCACTTGAGGCTTTGGGGGACATCAGACACAAGCCAGAACAATCCCCAGGGAAGGAGTTAAATGGAGAATAAGATAAAAGGGGAGGAAGATATGATTATATATACAATCTGAACATTGGTTCTATTGTGAAATACAGATGGGGAGGAAGTGTGGAGTGGCTGCAGGAAAATTACTGCAACTGCCTAAGCAAGACATCGTGATCATTGGGACCAAGGTTAGCTCAGGGAGTGGAGAGAACTGCTAGCTAGAGGTAGCACTCTCCTGGCATAAAAGAGAATCACCTTGCTGTAGCTGGAATATATGCATCCTCCAAAATCCGTATGTTGAAACCTAACCACCAAGAAGGTGGGCTTTCTAAGATGATTAGGTCATTAGTTTCACTGCCACAAATGGGGTTCCTTACCCCATACAGGAGCCTGAGCTGCCTCCTTCTTCTACTGCCATATGAGGAGGCAACAAGGAAGTGGCATCCTAAAAGCAGGGACAAAGCCTTTACCAGACACCACATCTGCTGATGCCTTGATCTTAGACTTCCAGCCTCCAGAGCTGTGAGAAATAAATTGTTGTTATTTATCAATTGCCTGATCTTCAGTATTTTGTTATAATAGCAAAAATGGACTAAGACAACATCTTCAGTAATTAGACATTGTTCACCTAGAAATCTCAAAAGAAGGAAAAATGAAGTTGCTGGTTTATGTAAACTGTGTGAACTGCAAATATGTCAGAGTTCCAGAACCCACTATGGCAACATTTTCTTTTTGCTAGTTTTGTCACCTTTGGCTTTTTGTTTTGATTTTGCCTTTGCTTTACCACATGCTTCCCTTCCATAGTGAAAGAACCAACATCTCCCTCATCACGTAAGTTACAGTCACAATCATTCCCAGCTGGGCCTTTCCCTCGAAACAAACATGGGTCCTTTTGTGTTCAGCATTTGTTAAGTGAGAAATATGGAAATCAATGGCCACTATATTTTCTAGATAGCTCTTAACTATTTTGTTTTGTTTCAGGTGTTGATTTTTTTCTTTTTTTTGCTGCTTTTTTACTAGAAATGAGAAAATAATAATCTCTTGGTCTGTCTAAAAATATCTCTTTGTAAATATTCTTCAAAAGCTCATAAGCTATTTGAGTGAACCATTTCCCTCCCTTTTCCACTGAAAGCACAAAGATAAGTTATTCCTTGATGAAATTATCGACTATGCATCCCACATGACTTCCTTCAATAGCAAGTAAATATTCCCTCAATAACAACGGGCATGGGATGGAATTAAAATGGAGCAGTGTGGAGAATATGAAAATTCTTAGAGATTTAATAAAAGATTTCTGATAGGATCCAAGGCAGCTGGTCTTGCACAAAGGAAGTTGGTGGTTCGTAGCAACTTGCCCTACCCCCAACTTTTGGCCCAGTGGGTGTGGCCTCTGCCTAAAAGCATAGATTCACCTGCTGGGCCTGACACGCCCAGTGTGCCTTAAGTGATGTCTGTCTCTTTAAGCTCTCTACCCCACCACTCTGAAAAAGAAAGTCCATTCTGAAAAGAGAAATCTCCTAGTTGGGTTTGAAATTTTGTGACTAGGGAGAATAACAATACAATTAAATTTAGACTAATCATCAAGAAACTTTTTTAATTACTCTCAAATTTACAGAAATTCAAGTTAAGTTTGCAAAAGTGATCCTTAAAAGACTTGGACAAGGAGAGACAGTGTTAGCATTTATGTTGTTGGTATATGTATGAGATTCTAAACTGGCTGGCCAGCCAGCCTTGTTTGCCCAGGGATGGGGGGAATTCCTAGACATACAACTTTCTGCCTCAAACTGGACAGTTCTGGAAAAGCAGAGATAAATTCGTTACTCTCCCTAAGTACACAGTTCCTCAATTTTCCAAGGGAGCTGAAGCCTCCATTGATCAAAAAGTAGTTACGATACTTCTATCTGCTCAGTACTTTGTGAGGCACATGGGAGATACAAAAGGAATACCAGTCAGAGGTCCATCCTTTGCCTGGGATTGTGTGGCTTGCTATGGTTTCCAGAAGTGTATAATCTAATTTCTCAGAAAATCCCAGGGCACTGACTGCTTACTAAACATTACTAGTCAGGCACTGTGGTTGGCACTTGGGGTGCAAAGATGAATAGAGAGACAGAGTCTGGTCCTAACAAACTTGCTGACTTTGAGGGAAGATGGACACAGATGGAAAAACAACACAATTTGGTGAGAGCGGCTATAGAGCTATAACAAAATACCAGGTTTATGCCACCTAGCAGGGCACAATTGACTGCCTGCAGGTGTGTGCAGATGCAGCAGTGGTGCCAGGCATCACGTGATCTTGACTCATGCTAGAAATGGCCTAGACCAGCGATGGCAAACATCTTAGATCTTTCAGTGATAACAAAGAGCCAGCTTTGGCACGAGTGCCATTGGTTCACCACCACTGATCTAGACTATTGGTAGTATGTGCTGTAATTGTTCAGAGTACAGCAGCCTTCTTTTAGCAGGGGCACTTTCTTGAAATTGTAAGATTTAAGGCAGACATGGGTAAAATTTTAATGTATACAAATAAACATAAAAAAAGCTCTTTTATGGACTAACCAAACTGGTGTGTTATAAACCAAAGAGTATGTGTTATCCAGTTCTGTGTACCTAAGGTGCACAGCAACAAAAGATCAATAGGCAAAGATGATGACAAGAAAATTCTAGATAAGTGTAATGGTATCACCAAAGATACAGACAAGAGGTAAGAAAGATGAACACCACTTGGCATTAGGTAGATTTCCCAAAAGTGAAGAGGTTCATGAAGATGAAAAAAATAGGTTAAGATCAGATTATGAAAGATAATGATATCTGAGAAGCTTAGATTTCTCTCTGTGGACACTGAGGAGCCATTGAGGAGGAAAGTGCTATAGTAAAAGCTGTATTTTAGAAAGCTTAATCTGGCAAAACTGATAATCCAGGTCTTGCATGAATTAGAGAAGATTCCGCATTAATGAGTTAGAGTGAAGGAAGTTTTGCCATGTGTGGGAGGGAATATGGAAGACAGTTCTCTGTGTCTGCTGCAGGATGCAGCTGCTGGCTGGAGGGAAGGAGAGGCTCTTGGCAACTCCCTGAGGGAGCTGGGAAGCTCATACATCTGCAGAGAGAGAGCAACCAGCGTCTCTGTATATAGAGGACCCTGGCAGCCATAATCCTCCTCTTCCATAGGAAGCCACCTCACAACTGGAGTGGTTGGGACAAGAAATCAAGGTAGAAGATCTTCCAGCTACAACTTCAAAATAAAAATCAACCAGGAAAGTGGTGGCACCTACGCATGTCTAGACCAAATTAAAACAAAAGTAAAGCGAGGTCTCCGCATCATTCTATGTCACAGACTCATTCGAATTCCTTTCTCATAATCTATTTCCATTTCTAATTCTACCTGCACAAAATATAATCAGGCCTGCTTGTAATTTCTTATGCATACATGAATACCAGTAAGTTAAACTTGTTCATCTATTTACAAAGGCAGTGTGATACATGGTAGCTTAGGAATTGCTTCTTTTCCCTATGATTTTTAAATGTGAGAGTTTCTTTCTAAAACACATATTTGCAGATGTCACTTTAAACACTATTTTCTGAGATTATATTTTCCATAGAAAACAGATGTCTGCAATTATCCCTTTTTTGACCTCTGAGACTTACCAAAGTCAAATAGGTAATCATCCAATCAGACGGGCTATCATTATCAGAAGAAAAGTAATTATAATCTGAATATGTTTGAACATGATTATTATAAGCTTTAAACTGTTACACTTTTGATTGGGGCAGAATTGGAAGACATTATCACTTCATAATTCAAATGATGTAACTTCACTTGTTTTTGTCATTTAGAATCTGGGGAGCTAAATTTATTTAACAATATAATTCTTTAAACATGAACAAATTATGCAATAATCTCTTTAAAACCATGAGAATGCTTCTCAAAATCTTGACAGTGAAATTAGGGGAATTTTTTTTTTAAAACTAGAGCAAATCAGAGCTTGGCACTGAGCCCCTCAGAGTGGGAAGCACCAGGCAGACACGTTCATTTGACATGTTCATTTGATCTGCTTGGTTCTTCTAAAGACAGCACCCACCTTCCTGTCTTAACTGTTTAGGGCCACACGTTGCTGGACCAAAGTAAAAGGAGAGCTCATCCACATACAGAAATGAGTGAGGGTATATAAGAAAAAAGATCTTTCCAAAGAAGATCTGTAAATAGAGAAGTAAATTAGATTCCAAATCAAACCTGAGAATTTAAATTTAGGGAGGAAAGGGTTGAAAACCTATTGCCTGATAGATACTGAGTCAAACATCATTTCCCATTTAAAGTAATTTCATAGAAAGCTGATTGCCCAATCCTCAGCCCAGATGTATGATTGGGTGTTGGTAAGGAACCTTGGGGGATCTCCTTGGTTATTCTCTTCTGTCTTTTCTGTTCCCTTCACACTTTCCTTCAAGTGGCCTTGTCACCTCCTCAGGAAGGACAAGAGGAGATCATGGGCATTCCTGGGCTGGGGTCTGATTTAACCTTAAACTGGGGAGCATCCATAAAAATGAGCACATGGGGCCTGAGCTCGAAAGTGTCTGGTGCTTGAGCTTTCTGAACATGGCACTGGCTGAAAGTTAAAAACAGCAAGAGGGGCCTTCATGGGATTTCAAAAACACAGAATGGCCATGTTTCCATATGCACAGCATTTACTAGAACCATGGTTAAGAGCTGCCAGTCTACTTACAATTCTAGTTCAGCAGCGTTAGGTCCTGAGGCTTTCCCCACCCCTACCCCATCCACATCCAAATATAGCAGACCTCTGGTTAAAGCCAAATTTGCACTTAGCACCCTCTCACTTTCCTTCTTCTTGTTGATTCACCTGCATGATTTACTACCTTTCCCTGCCTCCACTGCCCTGTGTTCCAATTCCTTCACTGATCAAAGAGCTATTATGGGCCCAGAGTGGCCAGGCACTATGGATACAGCAATGGACAACACAGACAAATACCACTGCCCTTCTGGAGCTTATAGTCTAGTTAAATTCTTGATAATAACTGGTGGCTTCGGTGTTAACTGATAACAAAGGCTTTAGAAGTCATGGAGGATTAAGGTGGTGTTCCTTTATCATGCACAGAAATCAGCACAGTCATGTGCACTGTGAACCCACTACCTGCAGTGATTTGGAACCCCCTAGAGCATGAGAGTGATGACAGAAGACATGACTGTCCCCAGAGAGGTGGGGGACATGGAGGCTAAGTCCCAGGAAGCTCGATCTCATGCTGCCATGCTTTCTGTCCCCATGTGGATAGGTGCCCATTCATTCCATCTGTCCCAAGCTGGGCTGCCCAAGAATCTCCTCTACTATGTCTGCTGCTGCAGGTTAGCACTTCTACAGCAGACATCCTGTCTCATTAAGAGGACCAATGGTTTGTACCTCCCAATCACTCAGCACAGTGCCTGGCACAGGGGGAGCCATCAGAAATATCTGAATGAAGGAATAGCTGTCAGTTCCACTTGCCAAAGCCTCTGCTGCACTGTTCAGTCCACGTGAAAAGACCTTTGTTTGTGTGATCCCTGTTGGTCATAGATTCTCAGACTGACGTATTACCTCATAAGATGTCAATTGGAAATTTCCAGAGTGATTTTTACTCTAAAAATTTTATCTGACCCAGCATTTATATTATGGCACTACTGTTAGATGGAAACTTTTTTATATATTTAGTCTATCATGCCAAAAGCTTGTACATCATGTACTGCTTCTAGTGGGTGTAGCTTATCAAAGTGGGTGGGATTCGTTCCTAAAGAAAGTGGGCTTGGGCCAGGGATTTAGCTCAGTGGTGCCTCCGCCTGCCTCACAAGCCCAAGGTCCCAAGTTTGATCCCCAGTAGAAGAAGACAAAGACGACGACGAAGAAGGAGGAGGAGGAGGAGGGGGAAGAGGAGAAGTGGGCTTAGTCTGGCTCATGGTCTTGGAGGTTTCATTCCATGAGTGGGCAGACCCATTGCTTTTAGGATGGGGACACCACTTCCTGCAGGAAGACATGGCATAGCAAAACCATTCACCTCCTGGCTGGGATGCCCAACCCCATTGGCTAAAACTCTCTTCCTAGGCCCCATGTCTTAAAGTTTCCACCACCTCCCATTAGCACCATGCTGGGAATGAAGCCTTTAAGACGCTGGCCTTTGGCGAATCTTAAGATCTAAACCAAAGCACCTTCTTTGACTGCTAGAACCAATCCTTTCTCTCATTGCTTAGTGTATTTTATGTGGAAATTACTCAGCATCTTCCTTTGCCCTGTCAACGATCTTTTTATACAGGTATCGATGCCCGTACATGTGATCACTTCACTAGCTGATTAGCAGAAAGCACCTTGGAAAGAGCTTGGTTTGAGAGGCCCAGCAGACCTAGGCTTAAATCTGAGCAGAGCTCTCCTTGGTCGAGCTATGATTTATGGCAAACTACCTCTCTAAATTTCAGCTTTGCCATCTGGAAAATAGGGTAATTGCACCTACCTGCACTAAACACATCTCTATATTCTGATGCTTTGACATCTGGGGCCTTGCTGGTGCTGGAGAGACGGCCCCTCCCAGGGCTGACCGGTACCTGGAGACTGCAAACAACTGACCCGTGAGTGGGGTTTCTGTGCACACCAACCTATGACCTCCTTTGTCTGCACTGTCTCACAGGGGCCTCACACTTGGGCCACTATTTCCCTTCCTTAGTTGCTTCTGGGTGAGGTAGCAGGCAACTTGCACAAACTCTGTGCCTAGGCCTGTTCAAATCATTCACGCCCTTAAGCACAAGCCTGCTGACCCTGCCTCACCAGTTCTGTGCACAACCACTGTGAGCTTTCACTCAGTTTCCCCATATTTCCTCCTCCTCATGACCAACCCCGGTGCTCCCCCATATACTCCTACCACCATCATGGCATGCCCACCTCCTGTTTCTAGGAAACTGTGAATAAAAACTCCTTCTTCATGACAGTCATTCCCATGTCTGCATATATGATGGCCATGAATTCTGAATATATTTTAAAATACTATCTCATGGGGTATGTTGGGGATTCTCAACTGGGAGTGATTTCAGACTCCCAAAGGACATTTGGCCATGTCTGGTAACATTTTGGGGGGAGATGGTGCTACTTGCATCCAGTAGGTAGAGGCCAGGAATGCTGCTAAATATCCTACAAACCATGGGCAGCCACCTGAATTAAAGAATCGCCTTACCCAAAGTGTCAAGTCTGAGAAACCTTGGGTTACTGTAAGGATTCACTGAGGTAAAGAAAGTGAAGCGCTTGCTACAGTGATTTTCCATCTATACTAGAATCACCTGGAGGACTTATTAAAATGCATATTGCTGGCCCACTCCCAGGGTTTTTGTTTTGTTGTTTTGGTACCAGGGATCGAACTCGGGACCTTGTGATTTTGAGGCAGGCAGCAGAACCACTGAGCTAAATCCTTGGCCCCACTATTTTGGTTTTTGAGACAGGGTCTTGCTACTATGTGGTTCAGGCTGGACTTGAATTCACTATGTAGCCCAGGCTGACCTCAAACTTGGGATGATCCTCCTGCCTCAGCCTCCCAAAAGCTTGGGTTACAGGCATGCACCACCATGCCTGGCCTCCCAGGGTTTCTAATTCAGGGAGTCTGGGGTAGAATTAGAGAAATTGCATTTCTGACAAATCCCAAGGTGATGCTGATTATATTGGCACCATATTTTGAGAATCAATGACTTAATTCACAGCAATCAACCAATGAAAGTTATCACGTAATTATTATTTTATCAGGTCAGAGACTAAACCTTACACCTCATGCCCCCCACATTACTGGGATATGTAAGACAGACACTCATTAAAATATACTGATAGCTATCTGACATTGAAGCATTACTCAGTAGCAAACTGTGCTTATTAAGTTACACTTGTGACTAGATTAGGAACCATTCTAGTTAGGAATATGTTCTAGCTAGTCATTGCTGCATAACAAATCATATGGAAACTTAGTGGCCTAAAATACCAACGCTTTCATGATATGTCATTATTTTGTGGGTCAGAAATTCTGGCAGGGCTTGGCTGGCCTAACTGCTGTTTCAGGAGGCATTGCTGCAAGCATTTTGAAGAAGCCACTTCGCTGACAGGTGGGCTGGCTCATTCCTATGACGGATGCCTGGTGGGATGGAGAGAAGGCTCCACTGGGACCGTTCCCAGGGGATCTGCCACGTGACCTCTCCAGTATGGCAGTCGCAGGGTGGCTGGACTCCTTCCATGCTGCTCAGGGCTCTGAGAAAGTGCTGCAGCTCTCCAGCAAGGTGAAAGCTGTATAGCCTTTTATGATCCAGTCCCAGAAGCCCTATTTTTGCCTATTTTTGGTCTTCTCTTATGACTCCAAGTTGGAATAAGTACCCATATACCTGCCAGAGTTGCCCAGTGTGGCAAAACCCATACTGACATGCCCTTCCTTCTCACAGGTCCATTACCCAGCACGAAAAATCACCTCCCCTAGGGACTCACTCCCAGAGGGCCTTGCTCTCTCCCATCGTAATCTACAGTGCTTGCGATACAGGTGTGCTCCTGGGGATGAGGACCTACACAACTAGATTCAAATATGATGGTCCTGTTGTCTTGGGAATCAGAGTGATGCATGCACACATCTCCAAGGCAGCACACTAACCACCCCCGCACCTTTCGATGGCTCATGTGTCAGCAGGAGCCACATGATGACCTCAGCAGCAGCCAAGAATGATTTTGGTTGCATTACTCTGTGATTATCTACAAGGGAAAACAAAAGTCATTTAAACAGGCAGCCTGTGCTCTTCCGGCACAACAAAGGATCTCCTGGAACTCTTTTCTCTCTTTAAATGACATTATAATGCTATGCTTTGTTTTGTTTTCATGACTTTTATCATCACTTCTTAGCAGAGGCCCAAGTGGATTGGCTGGAATAAGAGGGAAAAAAATTATAATGATTCATCTGTATACATTTGTCCTAGTGGGAATTTGATATGGAGGAAATATTACAGGAATATTAAATTAGAAGCACTCACCACATTATTCTCTGGTCTATCTGAAGGCAGACACAAGGTACAAACATATGAGGCCGAAAGACGCCAGGGAAATTCAGTGATTTGTGAGCCCCCATCAGAGCACATGGGTTGTTTCTAAACTGGGTTGACATAACTCCTGTTTCTGACATTCTTGGTGAATCCTTTCTGAATCTTTAGTGAATTCTTTACCTCCATCCACCACCTATCATTCCTGCTTAAAGCCCTTGCCTTAGAGCAAAGATCCAGTAGCTCTCAAGAGGAGGGGACCCAGCAAGCCACACACTCAGTTGTCCTGAAGTCCTCTTGCAAACCCATCCCAACAAGGTGCTCCCCACACCCACCTTCCAGCAGACTGGCTCCTGAGGCCAGCACATCAGTCAGGATCTGACCAGGAAACAGAAACCACTGGAGAATCTGACACAGACTGGCTTTGCTGCAGGGTTTGATTACAACAGGGGATGGAGGAGCTGAGAGTTCAGCTTGGGGGCCTGAGGATCCAGGACTGAGGCAAGCCAGTGGGAAGAGCAGAGGGGGTTCCTGAGCTCAGGGACACCTCACTTGATGGTGTCATAGGATGGAGGTTGAATGTTTGCTCCCCCATTTATATGTTAAAATCCCGACCCCCAAGCTGATGGTATTAGGAGACAATTAGGTCAGGATGGTGGAGCCCTCATAAGAGGCCCGAGAGAGCTCACTAGTCTTTTCTGCTGTGATGTGAGGGTACAGAGAGAAAAGGGGGGCCCTCACCAGAACCCAACCATGCTGGTACTCTGACCTCTAACTTCTAGTCTCCAGAACTGTGAAATAAATTTTGGTTTCCGGTAAGCCTTTCTGTCTGTAGCGTCTTTGTTACAGCAGCCTGAGCTAATTAAGGCATTCCAAAAAACCACCTCCACTTGCCACCCTCCCGACGATGCTCCTCCCTCTTTCACATTCACAGCCACAGATTTTTCTTTTTCTTTCTTTTTTTTTTTTGTTTGGTACCAGGAATCGAACTTGGGGCCTTCCACTTGTGAGGCAGGCAGTGGAACCACTGAGCTAAATCCCCCGCCCCACAGCTACAGATTTTTATGCAATTGCACCTTTTTTCTCTTTGCCCATCAGGAAGGAAACAGATACTCTTCCTCCCCTAAGAACAGGACTTTGAGCGATAGAGCCTCGGAATTAACTGCACTAGGAAATGCAGTGAGTGGGTGTGGGTGCCCCTCAGCCTGTGGACAGCTGGGGACAAAGTAAGAGGTGCCACTGCCAAGGGAGCTCCAGTCCTTGCTGGCTGGCTGCCTGTCTCTTCACAAAGGAAGAGAACAGAAAACCCTGGAAAAGAGCCGTTTCTGGACTGCTCTAGCTCCTATGGAGAGAGGAGTTCACACGCAAGAAAGCAACCAGCAGAATGATCTTTCCTCTCGAAGTTCAATATTCTACAGAAACCTGACATCTTAATCAGGAACTTGATGGCAGAATCCTCGAGAGCAGCTATAGGCGACATGCACCAACTGCCAAACTAGCATCTAAACCACAGAGGCAAATTTAGACCATGTGCAATACTCTCTCTTTGAGCTCTAATTACTACTCCAGACCAGTTTCTGGGAGCTACACCTCTTATGTTTGTGCTGAGCTTGACTCTAATAAGTTATGTTTTTCAAACCTATCAGACCTAACAGCTCCTTTTAATAACAAGTATTTTAATGTACTTTAATATCCTGAATAAATAAGCATAATTCATCTCTTACTTATCCAAAGGAAAATCATTGCAAGTGGTTAACTCATACAAAAGAGAAGATGCAGTATTATTTCTAACAAAATAGTGTGCTTTTCAATATTCAAATGCTCAGGGATGGCTACATTAGAAGTCACAGTCAGGCCCTGGGAACATGATAGCTACAGATGCAGGCCTTACAGATAGCTTTGCCATGGGTAAGGTGACTTTCTGAAATGGGGAACACCTCTTGGAAATACTTTGAATGCAGCAAAGTATAGCATTCTTCTTAATTTATGTGGTCGTGCAAAGTTCAGACTACATTAACTCAATGCAAAAAGACCTCATATGAATTTTACAAACTATCAGATCCTAAGTTCCAAAGACATTAGTCAGTTTTTAACCTGTAAGGATGTCCTAAAAGACACTCAAAAGTCACGTGGGATGCAGAATTTTCACCCACTAAACAGCAGTAGTACCTGCATCCTTGTAGCAACCAAAAAAAAAAAAACCCTTTGGGCTGGGGATTTAGCTCAGTGGTTTGGCCACCTGCTGTGCAAGCACAAGGACCTGAGTTTGATCTCCGCTACCAAAAAAAGAGAAAAAAAATCTCCTTAAATTTCCAAAATGCTTTTGGGGGCACTGAAAATCGTGTTCTAAATGTTTATTATCCAGCCTTTTTTAACGTTCTCTAGGTGTTAGGAATGATTTTAAGAGCTTTTATGTATGAATTTGCGGGTAATTGTTTCCTTACCTCCACTGAAGAAGCTGAGCGACACAGAAGTCAAGCAGCTGTCTAAGGTCATAGAGCAAGGTAGGTGTGGGTGGGGAGCAAACCTGAGCAGACGAGAAGCCACACTAATCGTGACTGCTCCCTGTCTTTGTTTTCATCCTCATGTGGGGCACTTTTCAATGTATTTCCTAGGGACAGGGTGAGGCTCTCACAGTATGAAAAGCGCTCCCAGACAATCTCAGAAAGCTCCATTTATTATGTCCTGTTATTCCTTGAAAGCATGGAAATCCAGCAGCACCACTCAAAGGCGCCCTCAGAGCTTAGCTCCTGCTCCTTTGCTTGACCCTTCCGGAGTCTGCTTTTCAGCCACTGGTTGCTGACCTACTCCATCCACTCTAGCGATATGGTAACTAAGCTGAGTGAAAGAGGCATAATTCACTGCCTTCCTCTTGCTTTGCCAATTATCCAGTTTGAGCTTCGCTAATCTTCTCCTCACCTCTTCTCACCTCACGGAGCTCTTTGTTTGCTCTGTCAGACCACTGGGTCCAGCGATGATAACCTGCTTTTACCCCCACTGTCATCTGAAAGGCTCACGCTGCCAAATGGGGTGTTTCCGAAGCGATTAACTCACCTGTCACCCACAGTGGCTCAGCTCGGCTCGGGAGAGTTCCTGAGAGCACATCTAGAAGCCAGAGTCTCCCAGCTCCCTGCTAAGTCCTCCACAGCTCCACATTAGCAAACTAGCTGGTCCCTGGGCAAGGTACTCATAGGCTCTGTGACACTGACAGTCCTAAATTAAGATGTGGATGACAAGGTCTCATTTTCCTTGGGGAAATGTCATTGTCAAATAAGTCAACGTAAGTCACAAGGTCTTTGAAAATCTACTAGTCACTTCAGCACTGAGCTCCACCAGCGCTTCCTCCAAAGATAACATCCAGCTGTGTGTGACATTCAGAGGGACGTAAATGCATCCCAACAGGATCATGCACACAATTTTAATTTGCATGTGCCTAAACAGTCACTCTCAGGGAACTTGCAAATTGATACTTTGGTGTTATTTTCTTACGGGTTTTTCTCCTTTCCCCCTTGTCTCTGCTCCCTCTCCAGTACCCACTATGATGGAGTCCAACACTGCAGATTACAAACAAGGAGAGAGGAAGACATGAAGACAAGAAAAGAGAGAAAGCACAGTGCTCAAGGGGTGTGAGGCAGTTCCTGAGACTGTAGTTCTAAGCCAGCAGGCCGAAGATAGGAGGTCTTCCAGATCAAACCATTTGAATCCCTGCACACAAACTCAGTCTTCTGGAAAGCACACTTAATGTCAATCAAGCCACAACCAGAATCCATGATGTTTTCCCAGTCATCAACAACTATAGGCACTCATAATAGAGAACCCCATTTTGTCTCTTCTTCCCTTTCTCCCATCTATCATTCCTTCTACTTTCTCCCAAAAAAACAGAGGTGTTAGACTGATTCAAAATGTCTAACAGAGTGGGGAGTGGTGGCACACACCTGTAATCCCAGCACTCAGGAGGCCGAGGCGAGTTTGAGGCCAGCCTGAACTACAAAGCAAGACCCTGCCTCAAAAAACAGTCTAACAGAAATATTGATCAAGCTACGTAGACATATTTTAAGCTCTCCCACCCAAGAAAAGAAAGCAAGGAAAAATAATATTGTATTAGTTATATCGGCAAATAAAATATTTTAATTCATCTTTCAGATGCTGCAAATTCAGCCTTTCAGTGAAGAGTGATTAAATTACTATCTAATAAGGAAGAATGGTACTTCTGAGTCATCTCTTTTGTTCTTTAATTCCCCTTCTGCCTGCTGGAGTCTTGACAGCAGAACCTAATCTTGTGGCTTCAAATATCACCAGTGTCTCTTGCCTTTAACTCTTTCCAAGCTCTGGCCACATATTTTCCAACTACTCTCTGACCATCTTCCCCAAGATGTCCCTCGACACCTCCAACTAGATGTGGCCAAAGCTAGGCTCACTTCCCCTAGGCACAAGCTTGCACCTCCTCTCCTACTCCCCAACCACCTCCATCCCATTCCTGGCCAGAAGTGACCCATTAAGGTATTTGCTTCTATTCTATTCTATGGTAGGATACATGGTGTATCTCAAGAGAGACCCGGACTTCATTTTCACATCTCTGTTCATCACATCATTTAGCAATGCCCTGCACAGTGGGGACTCTCTAAATATTTAGGTTATGAATGGAGAGGGCACTCAGTTTTCCGTGTTGGTGGTAGTGATATCAAAAGGACCTGAATGAATGAGGGAGGGCCCTACCATTACTCTAGAAAAGTCTGGGCTATGAGAAAGGTGGGTCATGGCTGCTTCAAATGTCCCACACAGTGCTACTCATTTCCAGTGTTCTACAAGGCATAGTCAACTGGCTGATGAGTGTCCATTGCATTCAGAAAGCTGATGGAACAAGGGGGTAATGGCATTTTCATTTCACTGGCCCTAGAGGCACAAAGATGGAAGCCTAAGTAGAGCGATATGTTACATACTCTTTCTGTCTGGTGTCACAGGCAACAGACCCCTAGTGGCTGCCCAGCAGGATGGCCGCAGACCTATGTAATGTTGATGAATGTTGGGTGAAATGTGGAGGTCGTTGTCTATGATCATCATTGCAGTTTTTCACTTCCCTACTATACTATGAGATCCCCCTCAACCCGCCCCAGGACCGAGAATTGAACCTAGAGCCTTTTCACTGAGCTACATCCCTGGTCTTTTAAATTTTTTAAAATTTTGAGATAGGGTCCTACTAATGCATTAGTAGGGTTCAAACTTGTGATTTTCCTGCCTCAGTCTCCTAGAGTACCGAGATTACAGATGTGTACCACCACGACTAGCTATACTATGAGCCTTTTAAGAATGATAATCTATCTGCATTATTATTTAACTCATTCATCTTTATAACTATGATCATTGTTAACCATGAAGTTCAATCTTAATATAGATCATAAATGTAGATGAGGTTTAAAATGCTCATCTAAGTCTAGGGGCTCCTAGAGATTTCTTAGTATTTTCTCTGTAGATGATCATTTCATCTACATATAAAGATTTTGCTACTACCTTGCCAATCCTATCCTAGTTGTGTCATTTTATTGCCAGACTATTTTGGTTTGGGGCTATGTTTCAAAGTTTAATAGACAGATGAAGAGTAGGCATATCTGCCCTTGTTCCCCACCTTAGGGAGAAAGCATTGTATCTTCTCCATTCATATAAGGCGTTCTCGCTGGAAGTATGGGGTACATGTCTTTAATCTGTTGAGAAGGTTCTGTTCTATTTCTAGTCTCCTGACAGCTTTTACCAGGAACATCTGTAGAATTTAGTCCGATACTTTTTCTCCAACTAGTGACAGGATCATACGGCTTTTTCCTTTCCTCTGTTAAAATGATGACTTTTGCGGGTGGATCTTCCAATGCTGAACCAACATTGCCATCCATATAACAAAACCACTTTCTACATACTGCCAGATCTGACTTCTAATTGTTTTGTTAAACAAATTTCTATGTTCCTACTTTTTTCTTCTATTATCTTTATCCAGTTTTAGGATTAGCACAATGTTGATTTCCTAAAATGAGGGGAGAAGTGTTCCTTTTTTTTCTGCTTTAAATGTTTGATATAATTTATCAGTTAAAATGTATATGAGCCTGCTGTTGTCATATGGGTAGGTTTTCAAGGTAGGAATATACTTTCTTTGATAGGTGGTATTCAAATTTTATATTTCTTCCAGAGTTAGTTTCATTAATTTGTCTTCCAAGGGACTTCTTAGAAGTTGTCCAATTTATTTCAAAAAAGATTTTGTAATATGCTTTCTATATCCTTTTAAATTCTGTAAAATCTGTGGTAATGTCTCCTAGATCTTGATAATTTTAAAAATGTATAATTGATATTGTGTAATAGGAAGTAAAGGTCTAAAGGAGCAGAGGAAGTGGGAGGGGTAGGGGAAAGGAAAAAAGGGAAAAGAAAAAAATATGAGAAAAGGAAAAAAAAGGAAACAAAGTCTTTGCAAATAGGGAAGAGTGGAGGGGGTGAAGGAAGGGAAGGGGAAGGGGAAAAAAATAAGAACCAAGATATTCATGTAAAGGTACAAGATCCCAATGATGAATGTAACTGTATTTTATACCTAAAGTGTACCAATAAACTTAATGGGGAAAAATACTATGTAAGGAGACAAAATTACTAAGAAAAACTATTTTTAAAAGGAAGGGAATCAAGAGATCGGTGGAGGGGGGAAGGAGGGAAGGAAAGGGGATGAATAAAGGACTTAAGATGTGCTATGTACATGTACTAACCCCATACAAGGAATGTTAACATTATGTAATACACGTGTACTAGTCAAAACTACAATGTGAGAAAATAATATTAATCTGCTGATTTTTTTGTTTTGTTTTGTTTGCTTGTTTTTTGTGATACTGAGAATTGAACCCAGGGTTCTGCACTGAGATACACTCCCAGCCCTTTAAAAATTTTTATACTGAGACACGGTCCCACAAAGATGTCCAGGCTGAGCTCAGAGGTGGGCTCTTCCTGCCTCAGCCTCCGAGTAGCTGGGATTCCCCAGCTTAATCAGTTGCTGTTGTTTTCAGTGTTCGCCACATTGGTCCTAGAATGAATTTGCTTCAACTAATTTTTTAAAGTTAAATCAGAGCAGTTTTTAATCTCCCAGTATATTCTCTGGACCACATGTATCAGAATCACTTGGGATATATTATATATATGCATACAATAAAATAGCTTTCAGATTTATGTATCTCCATCCCAGAATGATTGAACATTATTCTTCAGATTGGATCTGGGTACTTACATTTTATTTATTTTTTTAATTTTATTTTATTGGTACATTTTAGGTATACAATATACTGACATTCATCATTGGAAATTTGCACCTTTACATGATCTCTCTTGGTTCTTATTTTTTCCCCATTCCCCTGCCCTCCCTTCAACCCCTCCATCCCTCCCTATTTACAAAGACTTTATTTCCATTTTTTCATTTTCTCAAATTAATTCCATTCCCTTCTTTCCTTTCCCCTACCTTTCCCACTTCCCCCTCCCCTTTGCCCCTTTTCTTCCTATTTCACATGATCTATTATACCATTTAGTCCTTATTTACACTTTCAGTTTCTCACACTAGAGAAACTATTCAGTATTTATACATGTGTGTCCTGTTTATTTCACTGAAGAGTATCACCTCCATGTGAAGCCATTTAGCTATAAATATCTCTAATTTCTCATTTCTTATGGCTGAGTAGTACTCCATTTTATTTTTAAAAACCACATTTTCTTTATCCAGTCTCCAGTTGATGGGCATTTGGGCTGTTTCCAAGTTTTAGCTATTACAAACTGTGCTGCTATGAACATGGGTACACATATATCACTGTGGCATGATTCTTTTAATTCTTTGGGGAAGATATCCAGCAGGGGAATAGCTGGGTCAAATGGGATTTCCAGTCCTAGTTCTTTGAGCTATCTCCATACTGATTTCCACAGTGGTTGCACCAGTCTACACTCCCACCAACAGTGGAGCAGGGTTCCTCTTTCCCCACAGCCCCGCCAGCATTTGTTATTGGTTGATTTCATAGCAGCCATTCTTTCTGGAGTGAGGTGGAATCTCAGCATTGTTTTCATTTGCATCTCTCGAATGACCAGTGATGTTGAACATTTTTTCATATATTTATTTGCTATTTCTACTTCTTTGTCTGAGAAATGTCTGTTCATTTCAGATGCCCATTTCTGGATTGGGTCTTTAAATTTGGGAGGTCTGATTCTTTTAAGTTCTTTATAGATTTGAGATAGTAGACCTTTGACTGAGGAACAGCAGGTGAAATTTTTTTTCCCCACATTGTGGGTTGTCTCCACACTGTTGGTGGTTTCTCTTGCTGTGCAGAAGCTTTTTAATAAGAAGAGATCCCACTTGTTGATTGTGCTAGTTAATAGGCAACTAAAGATTTGTTCATAAAATCTTTTCCTACACCAATGTCTTCAAGAGTTCTACCTAACCTCTGTTCCAGCTGGTTCAGTGTTTCTGTTTTAATATTTAGATCTTTAATCCATTTTGATTTTAGTTTAGTCCATGGTGAGAGATATAGGTCTAGTTTTAATCTTTGGCAAGTTGAAACCCAATTTCTCCAGCACCATTTATTAAAGAGGCTATCTTTCCTCCAGTGAGGGTGTTTAGATCCTTTGTCAAAGATGAGGTGGCTGAGTGTCTTTGGAGTTGTTTCTGCATCTTCTAATCTGTTCCACTGGTCCTCAGGTCTGTTTCTTTGCCAGTACCATGCTGTTTTGATCACAGTAGCTTTGTAGTATAGTTTCAAGTTGGAGGTTGTGATACCCCCTGCCATGTCTCTGTTACCTAGAATTGCTTTTGCTATTCTGGGTCTCTTCTTGTTCCAAATGAATTTTTGGATTGTTTTCTCCAGGTCTGTGTAGTATGCTGGTGGGATTTCAATTGAGATTGCATTGAATCTGTATAGCAGTTTTGAAGTATGGCCATTTTCACTATGTTGATCCTACCTAACCAGGAGCAAGGGATGTCTTTCCATTTTCTGATATCGTCTTCAGTCTCTCTTTCAGAGTGTTATAGTTTTCAGAGAAGAGGTCTTTGATTTCTTTTGTTAGGTTGATTCTTAGGTATTTCAGTTTTTTGGATGTGATTGTGAAAGGAATTGTTTGCCCTATTTCTCTCTCAGTGAGTCTGTTGTTTGTGTAGAGGAAAGCTATTGATTTTTGTGTGTTGACCTTGTTTCCAGCTACTTGACTGAATTTGGTTATTAAGTCTAGAAGACTTTTGGTGGAGTTCTTGGGGTCTTCTCTGTAGAGTATCATGTCATCTGCAAATAATGTCAATTTGACTTCTTTATTTTCTATCTTTATTCCTTTATTTCTTTCTTTTGTGTAATTGTCATGGCTAATGTTTCCAAAACTCTATTGAACAGGAGTGGTGATAGTGGACATCTGTGTCTTGTTTCTGATTTTAGTGTGAAGGATTTCAGTTTTGGACCATTTAGTATGATTTTGGCTGTGGGTTTTTCATAGATAGCTTTTATCAGATTGAGGTAGAGACCATCTATTCTGATTTTTTGTAAGGTTTTTATAATAAACATGTGTTGGATTTTGCCAAATGCTTTTTCTGCATCTATTGAGATGATCGTATGGTTTTTGTCCTTGACTCTGTTAATATAGTGTATTACATTGATTGATTAGCATATGTTGAACCATCCCTGCATCCCTGGGATAAATCCTACTTGGTCAGGGTGTATGATCTTCTCGATGATCTTCTCGATGATCTTCTGCATTCTATTTGCCAGTATCTTATTAAGGATTTTTGCATCTGTGTTCATTAGTGAGATTGGCCTATAGTTCTCTTTTTTGGTTGGGTCTTTCTCTGCTTTGGGGATCCTTGCTTCCAGCAATGAATTCAGGAGTATTGCTTCCCTTTCAATTTCTTTGAAGAGTTTAAACAGTAGTGGCAGTAGTTTCTCTCCAAGAAATTATTTATTTCATTTTTTCCAGATCCTCTTTTGTTGCCAGTTCAGGGAATCTAGGTGGTTGAGTATCAGAGTGTTCCATCTCATTTCTCTTTGGGGTTGCTGTAGGTGATCTGGAAGTCTGTTTTTGAGGCTTGTTTATGTGTCTTCTCATTTCGCTGGTGGGGGTGCGGGGTGGGGGGGCGTGCTGTGCTACTGGCATCTGCACGGCTCACTTCCCCTGAGCTGGGAGCAGTGGTAAGGTGGCCCAGAAGGGGACCTACATTTTAAACATGGACTACAGGACTGCTAAGGTAAATGAAAACTTCAAGACACTGACCTAAAATGACAAGTGAAAGGCCTGTCATGGAGGGAGCTGACATGACCCTGAAAGATAATTGTCCAAAAGACCAAGGGATTCTGTCTCTAAGTTCTATAAACATATGACAGATCACTTTCTGTCTCAGATGACTTAGAGCCAGGAAGCTGGTCAAGATAACCTCACTAGATGCTTTCCAGATACGTAATGCTGTTAAAGTCATGTTCTCCATCATCCCCTCAAGTTCAGTACACACAGGAACAAAACTCTGGCCCTGTCATTTCTCTACTAGTGATGAAAATGGCTTGAGTAGCTTGTCTTCCTTTTGTGTTGCTTTTTCTTCTGTTAACTAAACCAAATTTTGAATCCTTCTTAGTACAAGGGCCATGCCAGATGCTCACTGTGCGTCAACTATGTGTGAAGAGCTCACTACCCAAGAAGTGTGATGAGAGCTAAGTGGACGAAAGTTAGGAAGCAACTCTGCTAATCTTTAAATATGAAGTGTCCCCCAAAGAGGGCTCCATCCCCAGTGCAGCCATGTTCAGAACCTATGCTGGTAACCAAATCTTGAGGGCTCTAGCTTCATCAGTGGACAGATCCATTAGTGAATTCGTAGCTGAATGGGCTATTATGATAGCAGGTGGGGCCTAGTTGGAGGAAGTTGCTGGGGGTGTGTCTTTGAGGGTTTATCTGGTCTCTGCTGCTTCCTCTCCGATTCTTTCCCTTTCTGCTTCCCATCTGCCATGAAGCAAGCAGTTTTCCTGCACCACACCCTTTCCCCAGGATGTTCCTGCTGATTGTGGACTGAAAGGTCTGAAACCATGAGCCAAATAAACCTCTCCTGTAAGTTGTTTTTCTCAGGTATTTTCCACAGCACTGAAAAGCTTATGACTGCAAACTTCAAACACCAGAAGAGAGGGCATGGGATGATGCTTTTTTGAGTGCTTGAAATGAATTTTATAAATAATACCATCAGGGTGTTCTGAGGCAATTGATCACTTCAAGCTGTGATTGGGATTTGAGCCCCATCTCAGAGTGGGGAAGATTGGAAAAGCCAGAAAGGAACAGGAAAGGTAGACCCAGTAACTTTCATGGCATGAGCAAATTTGAAATGAAGAGACATAGACCCATTTGACAAAAAGGGGCATTAGTAAAGAAAGGTTAGTAAAGAAAGCCAGGTCTGAGCTTTCTGGAGAGCTGTGTGAGCAGAACATCAGTGCAGCTCGAGCGCTTGGTAGAAAGCAATTGCATGAGTAAATTGGAATCTAAGAGGATTTTGGACATTTTTCCTATGGAAAAATTGGAAAATTGTGCATCAAAATGTGTGGGAAAAGTGTCATTTTTAACAAGATTAATCAAATGGCAGGTTGGGGCCATGTGAAGTAGATAGGCCAGTTGGAAGGCCATTGCAAAGGACCACAAATGAAGTCAAAGAGACTTTAACGAAGGTTAGAGTATAGCAGGAATGAAAAGAAAGAAAGAAATGCAAGAGACATTACCAAATAAAGAAAGGACAATTGGCCAGACATAATGGCACACACCTGCAATCCCAGCACTCTGGGAGGCTGAGGCAGGAGGATCAGGTGTTCAAGCCCAGCCTGGGCATCTTAGCATCTTAATGAGTCCCTGTCTTAAAATTAAAAATTTTTAAAAAGGGCTGGGACCATACCTCAGTATGACAGAGCTAGATTCAATCCCCAGTAATGAAGACAAAAAGGAAGTACAAGAGAACTCAGTGACCAATTGGAGACAAGGCTGTAAAGGAAACAGAAATCAAAGATGGGCATCCTTTCTAATTTTGTAATTATTGATCACCAGTCAGGTACATCCTTTGTAGACAAAGATGTTTCCTCTGCGGCTGAGCCTGGCCAATGCACTTCTCCATTGACTGAATCAGTGTCAATAATGGCCGTCTGTATGCATTTCCAACACTTCTCTACAGCTTCCTGATGTGGGCTGTGACCAGGCAGGGGTCCAATTCCACTTGTTGAAACCAAATAGAATCTGGAAAAAACAAAGCCATGGTAGCAGGGCTAAGTCATTTCTTGTAATATCTGCCCTGTGATGAAAGTCCTCTGGACCAGACATGCATATGTAAAAAAAATTAAAAATATAGATATATAAAACAAAATATAGAGAGATGATAGATATGAATGGTAAGAGAATCATGTTTAGGAGGATATGGTCAGTGCATGTGATGTGCTATCACTTAAGAAGCTGAAGTCTAGTTTCTACATTGAATTTGGTCCCTAAGAAGAGAAAAGGTGAGCTATTCTTGGAGCTTTGCTTAAGGACTCAGAGAGAGAAGAGAAAGTCGAGCCTGGGGCTCAGAGGGAGATTCATGTGTCCCCACTAAGACACTGCCTAAAGCACTTCTTCCACTTCCTGAATGAATGAATATGTGATAAAGTTTGCAAATAAGGAATTTGAAGTAATGAGGACAAATCAGAGAGAGAAGTTGGATGACACCAACCTTGCAAGCCAGAGAGAAAGACAAATGCTTTCATTGAGAACAGCCTGATTACATGAATCGGATCTTTGGTGGGGGCAGTAAATGCCTTAACATCACACTTAATCAAGAATCAGATGTTTGATGGGGCTAGAGATGTCTCCCAAACATCTGAAAACAGAAACTGGCCTCAAAGATAACCGAGGAACACTGCAGGAAGTGGCTGACAAGGATGTACTTTTGGAAAAAGAGCAAGATGAAACTTCAGTTCAGATACAGACAAACACTGCAGAGAAGCAACTAGTTAATGAGCCCCCTTCTCAGCCAGGTCTGGGCTTTCTGGAGAGCTGTGTGAGCAGAACCTCAATGCAGCTCGAGAGCTTGGTGGAGAGCAAGCACTCCAGCTGCCACCCTTGGGGACAGGCCCTAGGGAGAGGGCGGCAGGCTGAGAGCCAGGTGTGGTGCCATGAACTGTGTGAGAAGTGGCAGTGAGCAAGAGAAAGGAGACAGGAAAGGTCGGAGTACGCCATTCAGGCTGGGATTGGAGCTTCACCAGCTTGTCACCGGTCCCCCGCCCGAGGGGAAGCAGCATATAGGAGCAGTCATGACACCAGAGTCAGGGATGCAATGCAGCAGTGGCACATGGATTCTTTTTGTGGGTCCAGAAGGCTACCACATGGAAAGAGGAGGAGAGAAACAATCACAGCAGTGAGTCTGACTGGCACGCTGCGCCGAGCTCTTTAGATGCGCCCTGTTCTCAGTCCTCACAGTGCATTATGGGAAGGAGGCAGTGGAGCAGCCAGGTTAAGTAACTGGCCCCTATTTACACAGCCTGGTTTTCCTCAGATGAGTCTCCCTTTCTTGGAGTCTGCAACAGAAAGCAGAAAAGGAAGAGAAGCTCAGAGAAGCTGACTCCCCCAGGCAAATGGCTTCTCCCGGAAACATTTATGCTCACAAACAGATGTCCTGCAAAAAAATCTGTGCACAGCTAAGTGAAAATCCCCTCCTGACCTTCCAGAGGACACCCGGATGGAGGCAAAGGGGAATAATAAATTTGCTAAGTTTCAAATGTAGCTATTATCCTCACCATAAGCAAGAGCATCTTGGTAATGATGAAAAGCACTATAATTTTAACCTTGTTATTGGACTAAGTGCAATTTATGCTAGTGATGAAAGAAGAGGGAAAGAGATTTATGAGATGTAAGATAGAAAGATAAACTCTTGTCCCTTAGTGACTATTAGAAACATTGCCAAAATACCATAAATGTGTGAAAGATGACATGATTATTTTGCATTTCCACTGGGCATTTCCTGCATTGTAAGAATTTATGGGGGGCAGAAGTCCACAATAAACATGGTAGCACCAGTGAGGGATGGAGGAGAGCAAGTTGCAACACGCCCAGGTCCTCAGAGGAAGAGACAGACACCACTGAGCAAGCTCCATTCTGGAGTGGGTACAGGGCAGGTGGCATTTGGCAGAGGACACACCCGGGTCCCCACGGTGCTACCCTGCTGGCCTCCTCTTTATTTCCTGTTTCAGCTTCCTGCTCTAGGCAGTTTCAGTAGCAATGACTCATCCCAGGTTCCATTGGGATTTGGTGTTAGCTTCTGGTCCACCACCAAATGTGGAAAAAGGTAGCCGAGGTGGTCCAAGGTAACTAGCTATGCCCATTCCCACACAGGCATAAGCTCCCAGGAAGTTACTGGCCCCTAGGAGCCTTGGTAGCTTTTATCAAAGAGAAAGAGACCAGGGAGAGACCAGAATGTGATGTAACTGAAACTAACTTGGAACCATTCTTGCAGATGGCCACTCTGGACTGGTTATCCCGGGAGGGACATCATTCACATCCGAATTTGAAGTTAGCAACAGCACAGGCTGCTAAGTCAGGTTCTGGATGCAAGTAAGGTAAAAACCTAGGCTGAAGCAGAAGGTAAACCCTGGTGCTGACCTCTAGAGGAACTCGAAGCTTAGTTTTGATGGGATACGGGAGCTACTGGGGACATCAGCTAACGGTTACCATCCTTCAAGGATAGCAGTCATTTCTTCTTACTCTGGAGCCCATGCAAGGGTTACGTGCCCTGTAGACCTGTCATATGTCATATTAAAAGTCTGTGCTAGCCGTGGGAGTGTTGATACTCTTGGAGGTGGGAGGTATAAGCAAAGGCCCTGAGAAGGGAAAGGGCAGAGCCTATTGAAAGGACAGAACATCATGGATGCAGACCTTTGCAGAGTGGAGAACATGATAGAATCAAAGGCTGTCCGAGTGTGAATGGGGGAATCTGGTCTGGCCACCCAGCCAGTTCTTAAATCCCCTTCACAACATTCCCTTGTACAACCAGCATGTACTTGAGTGTCTCTCATGAGAGGGAAGAGAGTACCTTCTGAAGTATCCATGCCAATTTAGTTAAAAAATAAGAACTTGTTCCAATTTAATGAAACTGGAACTGAAATCATGAGTTATAGTTGCAACTCTGCACCCAAAGAAAATTTCAAGTTGAAAAGAAAGAAGCTGTATTTATCGTTCTTATTATGTGGGTGCCAAGGACAGACTGCAAGATTTTCAAGTTCATCATTCTTTTCAAAGGGGAAAAAAACTGGAGACAGATAAGATAGCTCCACACATGTTCCACCACTTTTTCATGGTAGCAAAGTTCAGGCAGTGTCTCAGCAAACCAGTGAATGCACAGTAAGGTCATTTGTGCCCTTGCAGGACAGCCAGGTGTTTGGGCTGCATGGTGAGGTCCTTGGGGTGGGTACATCATGTAGAAGACTTGCACCGAATCCACCAGTTTTACAGAAGTCCTTGATAATAAGCGTTGGTGTACACACAGTCAGTTATTGACCCGATTAAAGGAGGTGAATGTGATCTGGAAAGAACCTGCCAGTTATTTGCTGGTATTCTCCACACCACAAATAGTTTGAGATGGGCGTGAGTAATTATTTTTTCCAGAATACATAAAGAAGCCTAAATGTCCTGGTCTTAGGGAGATATTTCCAACTTCACAATCCACAGGAGATGCTCTTCAAGTCATCTATGAATTTTTTCTGCTGTGACTTGTTGAGCCACCCTACTTACAACTGCCTTCAAAGAATTTTGGCTCATCTTTCAAAGTTGTAATATTGGTAAGGGTGTGAAAAGTCAGAAAGTTGACCAAAATTAAATGCTAACCCACACAATGAAAATCTGTTTGGTAGCCAACGAATTATACCACAAAAACACAAGAAAAAACCTCCATTGAATTTCACTTCTCAGATGAAAATAATAGCCCAGAAATATCAAAGCAATGGACAAATAAATCCCCAAATCTTCAGAATATCTTTATAAATAAGGCTGGCAGGTAGAATATGATGCTCATATGGCACCTGGTTCTAGACCAAATGAAATAAAAATTTATAGACCAGTGCCAGAAATATCACACCAAATGTCTTAAGCCATTTCACGTGGATCACCTTTTAGATGTGCTTCATGTTAAAAGATAAGAAAGACTCACTAACATACTGGGGGAAGCAGCCAGCCCACCAGAGTTACTGGGGACATCAGTGGGTTGGCCATATGTCAAGAGGGAGTGAGAACAGGATGCCCTTAAGTTGCCCTGCTTTGAGCTGAGGTAGGACAACTCCAAGGAGTGGGCCGAAGAACCTCTTCTAGCCTTCTAAGACTTACGGAAGCAACATTTTCATGAGGGCTTCTGGCTCTGTCCAGCAGCAAGGAGAAATGGAACAGATCTTTCAGACCAGAGGCATCTGACTGCTGGCAGCAGGCTACAGACCATCTGGAGGGAACAGCCAACCCTGTGGGCAAGGACTGAAATCATAAGCCACAGGTTAGTCTTTGCCCTTTAGTCACCCTAGAAGCAACTGTATGGGGGTAATCATCAAAGCTCTTATATCTGATTGTATGAGTATGTACACTCCCTGATAGAACAGTGCCTGACACATGTAAGTACTCAGTAGATGTTATATTGTTACCAGTTTTTGTGGCTCCTCACATGTTGCCTTAACATATGTGTTCATATTTCTGCAGTTTATTACTGGTAACTGAAAGCAAATCGTTAAGAATTTTAAGCATCAGTTTCTTCCTCTATCAAACACAAGAAATAATGTTTCATAAGCTTTATAAAGATTAACAAGATAATGTCTTAATCACTTTCCCATTACTAGGACAAAACACCCAAACCCACAATTTAAAGGAGGAGAGGTTTATTTGGCTCACAGTTTCCAAGGGGTTCAGTCCACGGCTGGCTCCAAAGCAGAAATGCCTAGTAGAAGGGCCTGGCAGAATAGAGCTGTTTGACCCACGGCAGTCAGGAAGCAGAGAACAGATGGAGGAGCTGGGGATAAGCGTACCCCTTTCAGGTCACACCGCCAGCGACCCACCTCCAGCCAGACCCTATCTTCTAACAGCAGATTTGGCTGTGAACTCATTAGTGGATCCACCTACTGATGAGTGATCTAATCACCTTCCAAGCACATGAGACTTTGGGGGCTATTTTAGATTTAAACCATAGCAAATAATTAGCATAAAGCACAATGACAAGGCCTTGTATGCTGTTGGTGCTCAATAAATGGTACTCATCATTAAGTCCTGATGGCCTGGGATTTCAAAGTTTCTGCTCTGACAGATATTCCATATCTCTCCTGCTTGTGGTTATTGAGCACGTGAGGAATAGCTCGTGCTACTGAGGGACTCAACATTTAATGTTATTTAACTTTAATTTATGCACAAATGGCTTGTAGCGAATGTATGGAGGAGCACAGACTGGGTTGTTCTGGCCTTCTCGTGTCCTCCCATATTCTTTCTATCCACCTCATTGCCTATTAGTTTCTCTACCAGGATTCTCCAAGGAGTAAAGAGAGGATAAAAGCCCAGGAATTGGCAGGTTGGCATCATGGCATAATAGAAAGAAGAAACATCAGTGATTCTAGAAAAGACCATTTCATACCTATGACTCTTGGGCAAATCATTTAATGCTGTCTTCAAAGCAGATGTTTGATACTAACATGACTTCAAAGGTCCCGCTCACTCTGTGATCACTATAGGAAGAAGGCCATGAACCACTACCTGAATTTAGGTTATTTCTCAGGCACCATGGGTTGCATTTAGCTCTGTTAAGTGTCTTCCAGTTTAATGGTGAGTTATGTAAATGTTGGTAGAAAAACAAATACAAGTGAATAAGCACAGTTAAAAAAGAAACTGAGGGCTGGGGATTTAGCTCAGTGATTCTGCTGCCTGCCTCACAAGCGCAAGGTGCCAAGTTCGATCCCTAGTACCAAAAAAAAGAAACTGAAACCAAAGAGAAATTAACCTTGGGACAAAGAAAAAGGATTTTGATGAGAAAGGACATATGTGTTTGAGGACAGAGTGCTCCTGCTGCACCACTGTGTGGATGCCATATGTGGCCTCGCAATCCTGTGGGTTACAGTGGAGAGGGCTAGGGAACAGTTGACTGATAAATGATAAAGATTGTGGGCACATTAAACCCTTAACATGATTCACTGTCTCCTGTTGTGTACAAAACCTACAGGAAATTCTGCAGAACAGGCTAGAATCCACCCTGGGTAGACACAGCAGGAAAGAGAAGGCACCCACAGACCCATGTCCATCCCTAACTCACTTGCTAACTTCTTGGGGCCACAACTGAATCATCATCACCATTCATTTAATTGTGCAGTGAGTTGGTTTGTTCTTACTCTTGCAAGCTTGGAAAATCTGGGCTTATGCTTAGAGCTCTGGAAATTTCAAAGATGCTTTTCTTTGCCAGGAGCCCAAAGTGTGAAAAATTACATCTAAACCAGGCAACAATCCTGACACACACACACACACACACACACACCCTCTGTTAATCCTGCTAAAAGGGAGGCCACGCCTTATCTGATGTGACCCCCCCCATGGTCACCATCTGAAACAACATACAGGCCATAGGTGATAGGATCCATCTTGGTGATAAGCATAAATCTGATTGATTAGCCTTGCCAGTAACCTAAGAGTTTTTGAGATTTTTTACAGAGACAGAGCAAAGCAATTCTTGAAGCTACCAGGTTCTTGATTGTAGTAGTGCTGGTGGTGATGGTGGTGTGTGTGTGTGTGTGTGTGTGTGTGTGTGTGTGTGTTAAAGCAAAGTAGGAAAACTCACCACCTGCTTCCATACATGGTGAAATATTGATACACACCATTGTCATTTAGAAGTCGGTGCTCTGATTGTTCGGAAACTCCACCCCACCTCCTCGAATGCTACCAAGGGCACTCCAAGATAAGCAGCCCCCCTACCTCCCCACTCCCCATTTCTTCTGGCTTTCCTCTCTATCTGTGTCAATTCTTTCCAGAGACTAGGGTCAGACTGCTCAGCAGTCCTCTTGCCTGGTCCTTGGATCTAACTTTAGCACTGGGTGTAGAGAACACTTGGGAGCGACTCCCCAGGCACAAGCACCTGTCAGACCATCAGGTACCAGCTGAACCTCGAGCCCAACAACATCCGGATGGAAGTTAAGAGGCTGCCAAGCCAGCTGAATCCTTTCCTCATAGTCATTCTCTGCTGCTTCTTGTCCTGGCTGTCACCTTGGGCACACAGCGGGTCACTCTGCACACAAGAGCAATAATCGTCACTGCTGGTTTTACTTCCTGATGACAGCCTGTCCCACTGGCCACCCTAGTAGCAGAGGATTTTGAGCCTTTGTCAGGGTCCTTATGACTAAATTTATGGCTCTTTTCTTAGGTTGGCAGGTGCTGTAAGTGAGAGAGGAGAAAAGAGGTACGATTGGAGATGCAGTTTCTGTCTGGAAAACAAGGAAGTGGAAGAATTTATCCACAGTGTTTTTTTTCTGCTAAAAGTTCACAAAAGTTTTCAGGCACTGAGAAGAGGACCTCTCGCTGCTGTAAGCTTAGGTTTCTGGAACAGTAAGGCTAAAAGGGATCTGTAAGTTTATGGAAACATCTATTGGTAGGGCAGGAGACAGAGACAGTCAGACAGACAGACAGACAGACAGACAGAGAGACAGAGACATAGAGATTAAACAATGCCCAAGTCTACACCTCAGGTAGCAGTTAGTTGAGCTCTGAAGCTAAAGCCTGGATCTACTGCTTTTTCCAAATCCTCTCTCTCCTCTGTCTTTCTTGATATTTAGTATTCTGGCTTTGCCTAGGAGATAAAGGAAGAAGAAAAAGAAAAGAAAACAAGATATCTTACAAAACAAAAACTGCTTTTTAAAGGACATGTGTGTCGGTGTGTGAGTATGTGTGTGTGTGTGTGTGCATGTGGTGCATCACAGGGCCATATATCTTTTTGAAATAAGCTAAATAAAAAAATGTTTAATGGTCTTCCCACTGAGTACATAAAGAATGTCAGTATTCTTTGCATATTCCTTAAGAACCTTTAAAATCAGCATGGGAACAAATGGTGCCCTTCACCACAGACACTGGGCCTCTGCCCTTCCCTGTGTTTTCGAGATCATCACATTTCCCTGGGCTTCTCCCAGCTCTCCCCCAACCCTTCCCTTCTCCTGCCAAGTCGCCTCTTCCATTAGTAGTCATCCTAATAAACACTGCTAATAAACATGAGCCCTATAAACCAATCCAGGATGCTACCGTTGGCTCCTATGCTGTCTTTAGGAAAGACTGATACCTGCATTAACTTTGTCAACTGTCCCAGAGAAACTCAGCTGGGACCTCTAAAATATACTGCTGAAAACCGTAATATAATGGACATATTTAGTGTACATTCTCCTGTGAGATGGAATTTGCATTCCTAAGTGAAGTAAAAATGCTTAATTATTAATAAGCCCCCCCAGGCATTGGTGACATTTGGGATGATTTTATCATGCTGGAGATATTTAACAACACAACATATACAGTGGAATTTAATTCAACCTCTTTCATTTGAAAGAATATTCTCCCAAAGTCACTCTGACGACTATGCTATGTAGTCTCTACACATGTAGACCAAAAGGAGGGAGAGGAAGTTACTGAAAACCCCAAGGAGAAGGAAGTGGAGGCTACAGGAGACCGAGAGAGGCACCTGGAGTTGGAATGTGGTTGAGTGGGCCTCGCACCAGGTGGTTTTGTGGAGGTAAAGACAATGTGGGTGATGGAAGAAAGTCAGTGGAAAGATTTCAGGATGAGGAGCCAGGCTTTCCATTCTGCACCAATTGGCTCTGTGATTCTGAGCATATCACTCAACATCTCTGAATTTTTTCATACATTTGAGAAGCTATATGCGCTTCCCTTAGATGACTCGGAGAATTCTAGGCAATTGATATGAAACAACCTCCAATAATTAAAGCACTTCATAAACAGAATATGCTGAAAAGAACCAGGGGTTTAGCTCAGTGATTCCGCTGCCTACCCCACAAGCCCAAGGACTCAAGTTCAATCCCCAGTATCAAAAAAAAAGAATATATGCCGAAATAGGAAAGAAAGAAAGAGCATTCACTAGGCACTCCCTGTGTACCAAGCATTATTTTCAATATTTTTCCAAAAGGGAGTCAATTATTCTCTGCACAAAACCTGGGCTAGTCCTGATTGCTCCAACTTATAAAGACCAAGCTCAATGCGTTTGTCTAAGGTCACCATGCTAGTGGCAGGACCAGGATGAAAACCTAAAAGAATTAAATACATATTTGAGTAGACAATTTGCAAAGAGAAAAATGGGTCACAATCTTAATTTTTAAATAGAAATGTGCGTCAACCTGAGCATTTGGTTGGCTTACAGATGATGATATGCATTATCATAACACATGAACATTAACATGAAATTTTAATTATTTTGTTTCGGTATGTTTCCCTGCACCACTCTGGTATGAAGGAAGGAACACCTCTGAGTACAGTGTCAGAAATAAAATTTTAAATAAAGTAAATGTTTGGAAATTCCTGCTACTAGGTTTATATAATCTTGATCTTCTAGTGGGTTGGCTGATGGTACTGAACACTCATTCCTTCCTTATTTCTAGAATTTCACTCCAAGGCTGGCCTTTGATGGGATTTTTGGAACAGTTGCTTCTTTCTCTTCCATTCCTGAGCAGCACCCTGTGTTCTGCCCCAGGACAGGGAGCTCTCATTTGCATGCAAACGCTTTGCACATTGTGGAGCCTGGTGGGCAGGGTTCAGAGTGGAGATGAAGTTACTGATGGCTGTTTATAAGAGAGACAAATTGGAGCTGGTTTTGGAGCCCAAGACCAGAAGCCAGCTGATCACCTGCTCACTCGGTGACCTCACTTCACCTGTTCATGCTTCAGTTTCTCCATCTGTTGGTGGTGAGAGTGACACGTGATGCTCTGCTCTCAGAGTGTCTTGGACATCTTTGTAAAGCATCAAGGCTAGCAAGGGTTCAAAGCTTTCCTGCTTCCTGCTTCCTGCTTCCCTTATGTGATAAGACAGACCTTCATCTGATGCCTTAAAAATTACAGAACTTTTTTTAAAAAAAATAAGGAAATTAACTTACACCTGAAAAAGTCATTGTATTTCTTTTTTCACTGGTTGCTGGTATTTCATGAAACCTCCTTCAATCAGAGGGACCTAATGATTCATTTTAATGTAAACAAACATGAAGACGCATGGGTGGATGTTATTGGTAACAGAAGTAGTTTGTTTTTCTATTTTAAAATGCATTTTTATACTACTTTTAACATTTTTTATGTGCTTCCTCTCTAGTTCATAACACACATACACATAATAGAATTGTAGAGATGCAAGCATCACCTTTCTTTTATAGATGAGGAAACACTAAACCAAGAGAAGTCAGGGAACTGCCAGATCCATGCAGATAATTAGGGACAGAATTAGGCAAAGAATCTGAGATTCTGGCTCTCAAATTGGGGGCTTATCTTTGTCAGTCTTGTTTTTGTATAACTCTGAAGACTGGTTTTACCTCTCTTTTTGTTCCCAAAAATCATTTTTCCCCACTTGCTGACCTAACGGGATACATGTGCCTCCTCCACACTCTTTCTTAAGGAACAGAGCCCTGCAAAGCAACTTTCACCTCCAGCGCTCTCAGGCAAGGCTTGCAGTGGGAGCTCAGACACTATTGTTTGCTTGTTAAGTCTGTTCCTCACGAAAGCCTGGAGAGCATCCTGTCAAAAATCCCAGCACTGAGTCACCGGACCTCCAGACCCAGCTGAGTGCTGGAAACAGTCACACTGCACAAGAATATCGGGGCTGGAGGGAACTGTCCTGGACTTGCACTGGTTCTGTATGTGCTCCTAAAGGGTGACCAGGCTCAAGGTTCAGAAGGAAAAGCACTTAAACTGGTCCCTCTCTCTCCCCCTCCTTTCTTTCTTTTCCTGAGGGGAATTAAATTGCCATGATGATCAGAGGCTGATGAAGAAACCCAGAAAGCTGCAGCGGACTCCACACTCTCCCTATGACTTTCATTTCCTGCACCCTCTCCCATTTCCCAAGCCCGGTTCCTGTGATATTTCCTTCCCTGCAAGTGCCTCCTGCCCAGTACCGCGCAGCAGGCAAATTTGCTTGAGATTTTTCAACACTGAAACCAAAAGGGCGACACGGGGGAAACACAGCACCACAGAGGGCTGCTGCTGGCCGTGGCGTGGCTGCCTAGGCTGAGAAAATAGCGATGCTCTCTCAGAGGCACTGCGCTCTCTGCCCATGTGAGCTGGGGCCGCCAGGACAGGCATCCTGGGAAACTGTCCTGAAAATGAGCAGCTCGTTTTCCACAGGAATCTCCCAGCTGCTTCCCACCTTGAAGGCCGCTGCTGAGCACGACAGAGCCGCCCTCCCAGCCTGGCCCTCTGGCTGCCGAAGGACTGCTGGGAGCCTGCGGCGGAAGACACAGTGGGAACACCTGCTTTCTCTCTTGCATGCCCCTCTCCAGTCTGGGGACGCTGTGGTGAGCGACTCCAGTTGGGCACCCTTCCCAGCGTGTCGGTCTCCCTCCTCTGCCTGAATTGCACCACGCACCTTCACCCACGCTAAAACCCTGCCTGGAAACAGAACACTGTGGCCGGCCCTTCCCCCAGGAGCCAGAAGGGCCAGATCTGGCCTGGAGCCAGGCTGGAAGAAACAGCATAGGGCAGAGAGAGGCGGTGGGTGGGGCTGGAAGCCTTGTGCCGAACATTCAAAGCCTAATTTTGGATCAGAGTCATCCTTGTAGCCAAGCCTGAAAGATCACTGAGGCCTCAAAATGAACCACAGCTCGGAGGCGGGGCACGGGCCAGTCCTTAGCTCTCCTGCCCACACACTGTCCTCCTCAGGGAGGTTAAGCAAGGCTTGTTTGGATTTTCACTGGTATTTTTTTTTAAACAACATCAATTGTCTTTTAGCCTCCTTGCTGGGGGCAGTACACATTTCCCATCCCTGTCTCTGTACACGTTCACAAAATGGTTCAGCTGAGGTGCGATCAGAAGCCAGAGCCCCTTGTGCGACTGCCTAGGACACAGCATCCTGCCTGTGGTGGTGCTCACGCAGACAAAGGTCAGCTGGGCAACGGAAGCTGCAGGTGACAGAGCAGGCATCTTCCCACGGACAATTGAACATGCAGGAGCCCCTGCAAGAGAGAAGGCCAGAGAGGCCCTGACCCGGCCAGAGAGGGAAGGGCCGCCCTTCTTCTTACAAGGGTGTGGCCACTTCTTGGGAGAATTTGCTGCTGCCAAGAGCGGGCTGCCCCGGAAGTTGCTGGCTGTGGAGTGCATGCTGGGCCTGGCAGCACATTGGCTGCTGGGCTTCAGGGAACAACGGAGGTAGAAGCTGGTGGCAGCAGGGGAAGGGGAGGAGCAGCACGAGGGCGAAGACGGCCGAAAAGGAAGGCTGAGAGCTGCTCCACTCCCGCTCCCGGGGCTGAACCTGCAAGGCCCCACACACATTCAAGATCCCTCCTGGTTTCCGACCTGACCCAGTCCGAAGTCCGAGCCTTCCTGGGAACAGCCCCAGGACTCCTCTTGTTAAGCAGTACCTGCTACACTCGGTGTTTAGACAAGTGTGCCTGGTTGACGGACTGAATAGTGCTCCTTAGGCTGTTTAATCGAAACTGACCGCATCTTTGGTAGAGCCGGCCACAGGGAAAAACAGAAGAAGTCACGAGGAAAAAGGCAGCTCTCTTGGCCAGAAAGGCCGGTGGCGGCAGCGGCAGCAGCGAGTAATAGTTAAACATCTCAGTTCCTTGCTAAATGCTGGGCCCAGGTGCTCCATGAGGAGGGAAAGGAGAAAAGACAACTTTACAGAAGTGAAATGTGGGTTAATTAGCAAGTTTCCTTTTTCCTGGGTGGAGAAAAACTTATTCATCTCTGGCTCTTTATTCTTTCCAAGATTTCTTATTCAAAGTCTCCTAATTAGAACTTGGCAGGAAATGAACTTGGAGGAGGAGGGTGGGACCCCGAGGGTGGGGGAGGGGCTTCCCTATGGCCTGAGTTTGAGACCCCACCCTTCCCATCAGCAGGAACCTTCTTGGCACAACTCTGGACAGTACCTCCGCTTAGTCTTTCCTTCATTCCCACTTTCTCTCAGGAGGGCGCTTCTGACTTGCACACAGTTAGAATCCCCAAAGAAGTCGGCAGAATCTCCTGGGTTTTTTGCCAACCCAGGGAACAATTTGAAGGCCCAACATCAGACAAGTGGACAGGCCTGACATTCCTGTGGCCTCTTGGTGACCCCTCTCTTCTTCTACAACTCCTGATTTACGTCGCTTTAAAAGGGGGGGGGGTGTCCTACCTGTTATTGGACACAAATGTTGATGGTTTTTCACCAAAGCCAATGACTGTTTTGGCTTCATTATTCAAAGTACAGGATGACATCAGAAAATTGGATTTGAGGTAGAAGATTTCAAAGGAAGAGAAAAACCGTGGCTTATTTATAGTTAAAAATAGGAAAGAGTTAAAGCAACAGATAGTTCAGAACCACTGAAACCCTATCAAGACTTCGTTATAGATTCTAGGGAACCTGATGTGACTGGCCCTGTGTGTGAACTACTGAAGTACCAAGGTGAGCATGGTCTCCTAAAGGAGGTGGAGCAGTGGTCCATCCCCCCATTTCCTGTGAGCAGCCGTGACATCAGGAAAGTGGGCATTTCTTCAGGAAAGGAAACTGGGGCTCTGTTTCAACAACTGGATGAACAGTGGGAAAAAAGTGGATTTCAAATGGAGAAAGAAGAACTTCTAAGTTACACAAAGAAGCCCTAAAACAGATCAACGATCTGGCTATTAAAAAGTGGAAACTTTTGGTGAGACTGTCTACACTCCCCCACCATCCCTTTTAATGAGATTAAAGAAACTATAGCAGAATTGAAGCCATCGTGGAGGGTCTCTTTAGAAGAACTAAGTCTTACTTTGTAAAATCTCCTTTTAATCTGGTTTATATCACTAAATCTTATACTTGTTTTGGAATACTTGCAACTGAGAAAAGTATAATTGGCTTCCATCTATCTGTATGGAGTTTCTAAATGAAAATTTGGCTTTTGCACAAGGCAGTACTAAGATTGATGTTTAAAAAGTGGTAACTGTCTTTAAAAAAATATGTAATGTTTGTACTGATTCCCTATGTTGTTTCAGTTCTTATATGAATGCCAAAAATAACTTGTGTCCAAAAAAATAGTCAACAGATTTTCATAAAACCATGTAGAAAATATGAATAACAAGCATATCCTGCGTGGCTGACATTCATACTTTTCTGTCGTTAGATTCTTTACATGCAAAGCCTGGTAAACTTATGGGATTAACCTGAGGATTACTCTTGAGACTATTATTTTGATAAAGTATTTCCTCTGGTTTTGGGAAGTAAAAAAAGAAAGAAGAAATAAGAACAACTCTACGTGTACACTGTATTAAAACAATAGATTAAAATTGATAATTTCCAGGATAGTTGACACACTCCCCAGAGCAGAGCAGATTCAAGCTTTCCCTATGCGATGCCGAGAGTAGTCAGTGCCCCTCTTCCTGCTCTATGAAGACAGAAAATAAGACGAGGCCTTGGAGCTAAGGACAAAGGCTTTGGCCATTTCCTGCTCTGCTCTAAGGACTGATGACAACTAGCTTCAGTCAATTCAAGTCCTTTCAGGGTGCAGAGGAAGTACCTCCTTGACTTACAGAAAGAGCCCGAACTCCTCCAGTTCGGCCCTGAAGATAGAATTGTGAACTCGAGTTGGAAGTAGGTTTTCTTTGTGCACGATGTGAAGTATATCACAAGCAAATACCGTGTGGCTTGTAGCTTGAGAGGAAATGGACACAGCCTTCCCAGGCATGAGGAGAGCGTCCTTTCTCACCCACTGACCTTCCTTGGGAGGAAGTCTCTATGGACCTTTGTACCTGACGGCATTCATTTCAGTTGGAACCTTGTCTCTCCCATCCAAAGAGACTTAGGTTAAAACAATGTAATAGCTTTTCCCCAACAAGCAACATAGACCACGACCACAACCCAGCTTAGCATTTTCATATTTTCATGCAAGTATCTCTGTGGTTTCATGTTAGATTTGGTATAAAAGCCCTGTCCTGTCCGCTTAGCATCCTCTGAGAGAAATAGTAGGCTTTAAACATTCACTGGTGCCTGCTGTGCTGTGTGTAATCACAAAAATGGGAATGAAAGTCTTGTCTTATAGGTCAGTTGGAAGATGAACTAAGAAAATCTGAGCAAAAGCTGTCTGCCTTGGTGTAAGTGATACTCGGAGCTAAACAGAAAATCCCTGTGCTTGAATTCGTAAATTCTCTGAGCAGCTGTGTCTTGTCCCCCAGTGGAGCTCCATTGCCAAGCTCGGTGCCTGAATGTGATCCACAGATACTGGCTGAGGGTTCTGTTCAGGTCCCTTTCTTTCTCCAGGTCCTAAAAAGAACACGTCCGTGGTGCATTAGAGAATGACACTGGATTTCTACAGTGTCTTTTCTCCTCAGAGCCCATATTATGTTTTGTCAAATTATCACACTGCCCCTTTTCACATTCCAGTGAGAAGCAGAAAAGCCCAATATGTAATTTTCCTTATTTTTCCGGAGGTGACGCTGCACTCTTAAAGTACATTTGGCACACACGGAACATCACCTAGAGTGACAACTGCTATCACCTCATCATAACGGATGTGTCTCTGACAACCTTGAGGGAAAGACATTAGGAGGCCCAGGTAGGGTCCGCAGGGAACTGTTAGTGATGAGCCTGCTTACTCTTTTTGGGCTGGTATACTAGTGCCCTCTAGCGGCCAAATTGATTCAAAGTAACTTTCTATTTCACACAAGTTCATTGTTTTATCCTTCACTTAGTAATAATTTATGTTTGTGGAATAAATGTAAATAAGCCTAGTGATTTGTATTTGTCCATACACTTTTGATAATGTTTTTATTTTATGGAAAAATAAAACAAAAATTCATAGCAAAATAATAAGAACAGCAAGAGTTAATACACTGTATCGTTATCTTCAAAGTAGTTACTCAGAGTACACGACATAGACAAAAAAGATTCTGACAAAGAAAAGACAGACAGACAATAGCAGGTATTTGTCCATATACTAATACTGTGACTTTGGCTTTTTACAGAAGCCTGGGGCTTTTGAGCTGCAAGCTCTCAAAGGGGTCTTAGGTATGGAAAATGAGACCTAGAGGAGAGAAGTGTCTCACTGAAAGCCTCACCACCGGGATGAGTCTGAAAGTCCGCTAAGTCCAATGCGCTTCCCACTCTGCACACTGCCTGCCATCTAGTATGGACCCAAGTGGCTGAGGAGAAACTGGATCGTATTTACCGCTCTGCTCTGGGGAAGTCGTGGTGCCATCGTATCCCTGTGGCACCATTGTATGCGCGTGTGGAACTGAGACTCTGTCTCTCAAATGCACAAGTCCTCAGAGAGGCAGAGCAGAATTTTGAAGAACTGAACTTGAGGAGCATTGTTGGAATCTGCATCCACATCCTGACGCCTCATCTCTGGAGTCTGAGTCCAGTGTTACACTTGATGACACTGGGCAGAGGTCTCCTGCGAAAGAGTAAATGCAGTGTGCCCAGGGAACTGACTGTGGTGATATAGAAAATGGCTGCAAATCCTTTGACATCCTCTCACAGATATCCCTTCCTATGTTCCTTCCCCTTGAATCTGAACGGGCTTGGGACTGCATCCATCCATCTCTGTGACACTATGAGACTTCTAATGAGCTGAGGCTCAGTGTGAAGTCTCTGGGCCAATCTCTAGCCCTGCAAAAGGTGGGGGGGGTGTGAATCTGAGATATATTTTTGTGATTATTTTGCAAGGGAGGAAACTGAAGTTCGGTGATTCAATGCTGTTAAATAACCTGCTTAAAGCCTAATAGATTCAAACCTCAGCATTGCCTACTTCAAAGCTCAAGGCCTCGGTCTCACCCTGCCCTGTGCTGACTCTTCCAGTGAGTAGGCCGTGTCTACTACCTGGCATGTGACAGTAGGTGCTCAATAAACATTTTCTGAAAACAGAACTAAACTGACCCAAAAGTGGAGATAGGACTGAAGCTCAAAAAGAAGAAACAATTTTAAAAAGCTGACCCTAGGAGTTGATTTTCAGCTGGTGCTGGGCTGCCTAACTATCCCTCTCCTCAACACTCACAGACATTTAGTTAGGATTTTTGGCAAAAAAAGCATTAAGTATCTGTCGTGTCTAAACAGTACAGTGAGTACAGACTTTTTTAAACCCAAGCTGTCTTCTAGAAGCTTGTAGTCTATTAGGTAGAATACACATACACACACACACACACACACACACACACACACACACACCCCTCAGTTTATGAACTTAATATGTTCTATGATTTTGGAAAAGATGGCCATATTCATGTTCATGCAGGAAGTGTAGCCATGGTCATGTTCCTCACCTGATGCAGTTTCCAAACAAAAACAAAATTTTGCCAAATACTTCTGTTTGCCAATAAAGTTGTTTGCAAACAAAAGTATTCATGAACTGAGGTACAAATGTATACATTTCCTCTTCTGTGTCTCTACAAGGTATGATAAGAATGTTTGGTGAATGCTGCTGTCAAGTTCATATAAATATCATAGTGCATCCTAGTCTACCTCATTTACCAGATCTGGCACTGTGTGACTTCTGGATCTTTCCCAAAGTCAAAATGACCATGAAAGGAAAAAGTTTTGAATTGATTCAGGACATTGAGGCAGCCATGACAACACAATTAAAGACACTCATGAAAGAGGACTTCCAGAACTGCATCTGAGAGTGACAAAAATGACGGTATAAGCGTGTTTGAAGCAAGAGGGAGTCTTTTGAGGGTGATTAATAGCAATGAGTCTTTTACCATAATCATTTTTGAAATGTAAACATTTGCCATATTTTTCAATCACATCTCATTAATACACACACACACACACACACACACACACACACACGAACTGTATACTGTGAAACAATCCTGAAAGAGGTAATTTCAGGGTTCTCAGGAAGAGAAGAGGAAACCTAACACAGCTAAGAGGATCAAAAGAAGCTTCCTTG